>NC_139231.1:90476388-91031585 GCF_977018435.1 Lepisma saccharinum | reverse complement strand
ATATTAGGAGGGGGTACAATTACCCCGTAGAAAAGTGACTGCCCCCTTTATTCCTGCTTATATTAGGAGGGGGTACAAATTCCCCGTAGAAAAGTGACTGCCCCTTTAAATCCTGCTTATATTAGGAGGGGGTACAAATTCCCCGTAGAAAAGTGACTGCCCCCTTAAATCCTGCTAATATGAGAAGGGGGTACAATTTCCCCGTAGAAAAGTGACTGCCCCTTTAAATCCTGCTAATATGAGAAGGGGTACAAATTCCCCGTAGAAAAGTGACTGCCCTCTTATATACTGCTTATATTAGGAGGGGGTAAAAATTCCCCGTAGAAAAGTGACTGCCCCCTTAAATCCTGCTTATATTAGGAGGGGTATAATTTCCCCGTAGAAAAGTGACTGCCCCTTTAAATCCTGCTTATATTAGGAGGGGGTATAATTTCCCCGTAGAAAAGTGACTGCCCCTTTAAATCCTGCTTATATTAGGAGGGGGTACAAATTCCCCGTAGAAAAGTGACTGCCCCCTTAAACCCTGCTTATATTAAAAGGGGGTACAATTTCCCCGTAGAAAAGTGACTGCCCCTTTAAATCCTGCTTATATTAGGAGGGGGTACAATTTCCCCGTAGAAAAGTGACTGGCCCTTTAAATCCTGCTAATATGAGAAGGGGGTACAAATTCCCCGTAGAAAAGTGACTGCCCTCTTATATACTGCTTATATTAGGAGGGGGTAAAAATTCCCCGTAGAAAAGTGACTGCCCCCTTAAATCCTGCTTATATTAGGAGGGGTATAATTTCCCCGTAGAAAAGTGACTGCCCCTTTAAGTCCTGCTTATATTAGGAGGGGGTATAATTTCCCCGTAGAAAAGTGACTGCCCCTTTTAATCCTGCTTATATTAGGAGGGGGTACAAATTCCCCGTAGAAAAGTGACTGCCCCCTTAAATCCTGCTTATATTAGGAGGGGGTATAATTTCCCTGTAGAAAAGTGACTGCCCCTTTAAATCCTGCTTATATTAGGAGGGGGTATAATTTCCCCGTAGAAAAGTGACTGCCCCCTTAAACCCTGCTTATATTAAAAGGGGGTACAATTTCCCCGTAGAAAAGTGACTGCCCCTTTAAATCCTGCTTATATTAGGAGGGGGTATAATTTCCCCGTAGAAAAGTGACTGCCCCCTTAAATCCTGCTTATATTAGGAGGGGGTATAATTTCCCCGTAGAAAAGTGACTGCCCCTTTAAATCCTGCTAATATGAGAAGGGGGTACAATTTCCCCGTAGAAAAGTGACTGCCCCCTTAAATCCTGCTTATATTAGGAGGGGGTATAGTTTCCCCGTAGAAAAGTGACTGCCCCCTTAAATCCTGCTTATATTAGGAGGGGGTATAATTTCCCCGTAGAAAAGTGACTGCCCTTTTATATCCTGCTAATATGAGAAGGGGTACAATTTCCCCGTAGAAAAGTGACTGCCCCTTTAAATCCTGCTAATATGAGAAGGGGGTACAATTTCCCCGTAGAAAAGCGACTGCCCCTTTAAATCCTGCTAATATGAGAAGGGGGTACAATTTCACCGTAGAAAAGTGACTGCCCCCTTAAATCCTGCTTATATTAGGAGGGGGGACAAATTCCCCGTAGAAAAGTGACTGCCCCCTTAAACCCTGCTTATATTAGGAGGGGGTACAATTTCCCCGTAGAAAAGTGACTGCCCCTTTAAATCCTGCTTATATTAGGAGGGGGTATAATTTCCCCGTAGAAAAGTGACTGCCCTTTTATATCCTGCTAATATGAGAAGGGGTACAATTTCCCCGTAGAAAAGTGACTGCCCTATTAAATCCTGCTAATATCAGAAGGGGGTACAATTTCCCCGTAGAAAAGTGACTGCCCTATTAAATCCTGATAATATGAGAAGGGGGTACAATTTCCCCGTAGAAAAGTGACTGCCCCTTATATCCTGCTTATATTAGAAGAGGGTACAAATTCCCCGTAGAAAAGTGACTGCCTCCTTTATTCCTGCTTATATTAGGAGGGGGTATAATTTCCCCGTAGAAAAGTAACTGCCCCTTTAAATCCTGCTTATATTAGGAGGGGGTATAATTTCCCCGTAGAAAAGTGACTGCCCCCTTAAATCCTGCTTATATTAGGAGGGGGTATAATTTCCCCGTAGAAAAGTGACTGCCCCTTTAAATCCTTCTTATATTAGGAGGGGGTATAATTTCCCCGTAGAAAAGTGACTGCCCTATTAAATCCTGCTAATATGAGAAGGGGGTACAATTTCCCCGGAGAAAAGTGACTGCCCCCTTATATCCTGCTTATATTAGGAGGGGGTAAAAATTCCCCGTAGAAAAGTGACTGCCCCCTTTATTCCTGCTTATATTAGGAGGGGGTATAATTTCCCCGTAGAAAAGTGACTGCCCCTTTAAATCCTGCTTATATTAGGAGGGGGTATAATTTCCCCGTAGAAAAGTGACTGCCCTATTAAATCCTGCTAATATAAGAAGGGGGTACAATTTCCCCGTAGAAAAGTGACTGCCCCCTTATATCCTGCTTATATTAGGAGGGGGTAAAAATTCCCCGTAGAAAAGTGACTGCCCCCTTTATTCCTGCTTATATTAGGAGGGGGTATAATTTCCCCGTAGAAAAGTGACTGCCCCTTTAAATCCTGCTTATATTAGGAGGGGGTATAATTTCCCCGTAGAAAAGTGACTGCCCTATTAAATCCTGCTAATATAAGAAGGGGGTACAATTTCCCCGTAGAAAAGTGACTGCCCCCTTATATCCTGCTTATATTAGGAGGGGGTACAAATTCCCCGTAGAAAAGTGACTGCCCCCTTAAATCCTGCTTATATTAGGAGGGGGTATAATTTCCCCGTAGAAAAGTGACTGCCCCTTTAAATCCTGCTTATATTAGGAGGGGGTATAGTTTCCCCGTAGAAAAGTGACTGCCCTATTAAATCCTGCTAATATAAGAAGGGGGTACAATTTCCCCGTAGAAAAGTGACTGCCCCCTTATATCCTTCTTATATTAGGAGGGGGTACAAATTCCCCGTAGAAAAGTGACTGCCCCCTTAAATCCTGCTTATATTAGGAGGGGGTATAATTTCCCCGTAGAAAAGTGACTGCCCCTTTAAATCCTGCTTATATTAGGAGGGGGTATAATTTCCCCGTAGAAAAGTGACTGCCCTATTAAATCCTGCTAATATGAGAAGGGGGTACAATTTCCCCGGAGAAAAGTGACTGCCCCCTTATATCCTGCTTATATTAGGAGGGGGTAAAAATTCCCCGTAGAAAACTGACTGCCCCCTTTATTCCTGCTTATATTAGGAGGGGTTATAATTTCCCCGTAGAAAAGTGACTGCCCCTTTAAATCCTACTTATATTAGGAGGGGGTATAATTTCCCCGTAGAAAAGTGACTGCCCTATTAAATCCTGCTAATATAAGAAGGGGGTACAATTTCCCCGTAGAAAAGTGACTGCCCCCTTATATCCTGCTTATATTAGGAGGGGGTACAAATTCCCCGTAGAAAAGTGACTGCCCCTTTAAATCCTGCTTATATTAGGAGGGGGTATAATTTCCCCGTAGAAAAGTGACTGCCCCTTTAAATCCTGCTAATATGAGAAGGGGGTACAATTTCCCCGTAGAAAAGTGACTGCCCCCATAAATCCTGCTTATATTAGGAGGGGGTATAGTTTCCCCGTAGAAAAGTGACTGCCCCCTTAAATCCTGCTTATATTAGGAGGGGGTATAATTTCCCCGTAGAAAAGTGACTGCCCTTTTATATCCTGCTAATATGAGAAGGGGTACAATTTCCCCGTAGAAAAGTGACTGCCCCTTTAAATCCTGCTAATATGAGAAGGGGGTACAATTTCCCCGTAGAAAAGTGACTGCCCCTTTAAATCCTGCTAATATGAGAAAGGGGTACAATTTCCCCGTAGAAAAGTGACTGCCCCTTTAAATCCTGCTTATATTAGGAGGGGGTACAAATTCCCCGTAGAAAAGTGACTGCCCCCTTAAATCCTGCTAATATGAGAAGGGGGTACAATTTCCCCGTAGAAAAGTGACTGCCCCTTTAAATTCTGCTAATATGAGAAGGGGGTACAATTTCCCCGTAGAAAAGTGACTGCCCCTTTAAATCCTGCTTATATTAGGAGGGGGTACAAATTCCCCGTAGAAAAGTGACTGCCCCCTTAAATCCTGCTAATATGAGAAGGGGGTACAATTTCCCCGTAGAAAAGTGACTGCCCCTTTAAATCCTGCTAATATGAGAAGGGGGTACAATTTCCCCGTAGAAAAGTGACTGCCCCTTTAAATCCTGCTTATATTAGGAGGGGGTACAAATTCCCCGTAGAAAAGTGACTGCCCCCTTAAATCCTGCTAATATTAGAAGGGGTACAATTTCCCCGTAGAAAAGTGACTGCCCCTTTAAATCCTGCTTATATTAGGAGGGGGTACAAATTCCCCGTAGAAAAGTGACTGCCCCCTTAAATCCTGCTATTATGAGAAGGGGGTACAATTTCCCCGTAGAAAAGTGACTGCCCCTTTAAATCCTGCTAATATGAGAAGGGGGTACAATTTCCCCGTAGAAAAGTGACTGCCCCTTTAAATCCTGCTTATATTAGGAGGGGGTACAAATTCCACGTAGAAAAGTGACTGCCCCCTTAAATCCTGCTAATATGAGAAGGGGGTACAATTTCCCCGTAGAAAAGTGACTGCCCCTTTAAATCCTGCTTATATTAGGAGGGGGTACAAATTCCCCGTAGAAAAGTGACTGCCCCCTTAAATCCTGCTTATATTAGGAGGGGGTATAATTTCCCCGTAGAAAAGTGACTGCCCCTTTAAATCCTGCTAATATGAGAAGGGGGTACAATTTCCCCGTAGAAAAGTGACTGCCCCCTTAAATCCTGCTTATATTAGGAGGGGGTATAGTTTCCCCGTAGAAAAGTGACTGCCCCCTTAAATCCTGCTTATATTAGGAGGGGGTATAATTTCCCCGTAGAAAAGTGACTGCCCTTTTATATCCTGCTAATATGAGAAGGGGTACAATTTCCCCGTAGAAAAGTGACTGCCCCTTTAAATCCTGCTAATATGAGAAGGGGGTACAATTTCCCCGTAGAAAAGTGACTGCCCCTTTAAATCCTGCTAATATGAGAAGGGGGTACAATTTCACCGTAGAAAAGTGACTGCCCCCTTAAATCCTGCTTATATTAGGAGGGGGGACAAATTCCCCGTAGAAAAGTGACTGCCCCCTTAAACCCTGCTTATATTAGGAGGGGGTACAATTTCCCCGTAGAAAAGTGACTGCCCCTTTAAATCCTGCTTATATTAGGAGGGGGTATAATTTCCCCGTAGAAAAGTGACTGCCCTTTTATATCCTGCTAATATGAGAAGGGGTACAATTTCCCCGTAGAAAAGTGACTGCCCTATTAAATCCTGCTAATATCAGAAGGGGGTACAATTTCCCCGTAGAAAAGTGACTGCCCTATTAAATCCTGATAATATGAGAAGGGGGTACAATTTCCCCGTAGAAAAGTGACTGCCCCTTATATCCTGCTTATATTAGAAGAGGGTACAAATTCCCCGTAGAAAAGTGACTGCCTCCTTTATTCCTGCTTATATTAGGAGGGGGTATAATTTCCCCGTAGAAAAGTAACTGCCCCTTTAAATCCTGCTTATATTAGGAGGGGGTATAATTTCCCCGTAGAAAAGTGACTGCCCCCTTAAATCCTGCTTATATTAGGAGGGGGTATAATTTCCCCGTAGAAAAGTGACTGCCCCTTTAAATCCTTCTTATATTAGGAGGGGGTATAATTTCCCCGTAGAAAAGTGACTGCCCTATTAAATCCTGCTAATATGAGAAGGGGGTACAATTTCCCCGGAGAAAAGTGACTGCCCCCTTATATCCTGCTTATATTAGGAGGGGGTAAAAATTCCCCGTAGAAAAGTGACTGCCCCCTTTATTCCTGCTTATATTAGGAGGGGGTATAATTTCCCCGTAGAAAAGTGACTGCCCCTTTAAATCCTGCTTATATTAGGAGGGGGTATAATTTCCCCGTAGAAAAGTGACTGCCCTATTAAATCCTGCTAATATAAGAAGGGGGTACAATTTCCCCGTAGAAAAGTGACTGCCCCCTTATATCCTGCTTATATTAGGAGGGGGTAAAAATTCCCCGTAGAAAAGTGACTGCCCCCTTTATTCCTGCTTATATTAGGAGGGGGTATAATTTCCCCGTAGAAAAGTGACTGCCCCTTTAAATCCTGCTTATATTAGGAGGGGGTATAATTTCCCCGTAGAAAAGTGACTGCCCTATTAAATCCTGCTAATATAAGAAGGGGGTACAATTTCCCCGTAGAAAAGTGACTGCCCCCTTATATCCTGCTTATATTAGGAGGGGGTACAAATTCCCCGTAGAAAAGTGACTGCCCCCTTAAATCCTGCTTATATTAGGAGGGGGTATAATTTCCCCGTAGAAAAGTGACTGCCCCTTTAAATCCTGCTTATATTAGGAGGGGGTATAGTTTCCCCGTAGAAAAGTGACTGCCCTATTAAATCCTGCTAATATAAGAAGGGGGTACAATTTCCCCGTAGAAAAGTGACTGCCCCCTTATATCCTTCTTATATTAGGAGGGGGTACAAATTCCCCGTAGAAAAGTGACTGCCCCCTTAAATCCTGCTTATATTAGGAGGGGGTATAATTTCCCCGTAGAAAAGTGACTGCCCCTTTAAATCCTGCTTATATTAGGAGGGGGTATAATTTCCCCGTAGAAAAGTGACTGCCCTATTAAATCCTGCTAATATGAGAAGGGGGTACAATTTCCCCGGAGAAAAGTGACTGCCCCCTTATATCCTGCTTATATTAGGAGGGGGTAAAAATTCCCCGTAGAAAACTGACTGCCCCCTTTATTCCTGCTTATATTAGGAGGGGTTATAATTTCCCCGTAGAAAAGTGACTGCCCCTTTAAATCCTACTTATATTAGGAGGGGGTATAATTTCCCCGTAGAAAAGTGACTGCCCTATTAAATCCTGCTAATATAAGAAGGGGGTACAATTTCCCCGTAGAAAAGTGACTGCCCCCTTATATCCTGCTTATATTAGGAGGGGGTACAAATTCCCCGTAGAAAAGTGACTGCCCCCTTAAATCCTGCTTATATTAGGAGGGGGTATAATTTCCCCGTAGAAAAGTGACTGCCCCTTTAAATCCTGCTTATATTAGGAGGGGGTATAATTTCCCCGTAGAAAAGTGACTGCCCCTTTAAATCCTGCTAATATGAGAAGGGGGTACAATTTCCCCGTAGAAAAGTGACTGCCCCCATAAATCCTGCTTATATTAGGAGGGGGTATAGTTTCCCCGTAGAAAAGTGACTGCCCCCTTAAATCCTGCTTATATTAGGAGGGGGTATAATTTCCCCGTAGAAAAGTGACTGCCCTTTTATATCCTGCTAATATGAGAAGGGGTACAATTTCCCCGTAGAAAAGTGACTGCCCCTTTAAATCCTGCTAATATGAGAAGGGGGTACAATTTCCCCGTAGAAAAGTGACTGCCCCTTTAAATCCTGCTAATATGAGAAGGGGGTACAATTTCCCCGTAGAAAAGTGACTGCCCCTTTAAATCCTGCTTATATTAGGAGGGGGTACAAATTCCCCGTAAAAAAGTGACTGCCCCCTTAAATCCTGCTAATATGAGAAGGGGGTACAATTTCCCCGTAGAAAAGTGACTGCCCCTTTAAATCCTGCTAATATGAGAAGGGGGTACAATTTCCCCGTAGAAAAGTGACTGCCCCTTTAAATCCTGCTTATATTAGGAGGGGGTACAAATTCCCCGTAGAAAAGTGACTGCCCCCTTAAATCCTGCTAATATGAGAAGGGGGTACAATTTCCCCGTAGAAAAGTGACTGCCCCTTTAAATCCTGCTAATATGAGAAGGGGGTACAATTTCCCCGTAGAAAAGTGACTGCCCCTTTAAATCCTGCTTATATTAGGAGGGGGTACAAATTCCCCGTAGAAAAGTGACTGCCCCCTTAAATCCTGCTAATATGAGAAGGGGGTACAATTTCCCCGTAGAAAAGTGACTGCCCCTTTAAATCCTGCTTATATTAGGAGGGGGTACAAATTCCCCGTAGAAAAGTGACTGCCCCCTTAAATCCTGCTATTATGAGAAGGGGGTACAATTTCCCCGTAGAAAAGTGACTGCCCCTTTAAATCCTGCTAATATGAGAAGGGGGTACAATTTCCCCGTAGAAAAGTGACTGCCCCTTTAAATCCTGCTTATATTAGGAGGGGGTACAAATTCCACGTAGAAAAGTGACTGCCCCCTTAAATCCTGCTAATATGAGAAGGGGGTACAATTTCCCCGTAGAAAAGTGACTGCCCCTTTAAATCCTGCTTATATTAGGAGGGGGTACAAATTCCCCGTAGAAAAGTGACTGCCCCCTTAAATCCTGCTTATATTAGGAGGGGGTATAATTTCCCCGTAGAAAAGTGACTGCCCCTTTAAATCCTGCTAATATGAGAAGGGGGTACAATTTCCCCGTAGAAAAGTGACTGCCCCCTTAAATCCTGCTTATATTAGGAGGGGGTATAGTTTCCCCGTAGAAAAGTGACTGCCCCCTTAAATCCTGCTTATATTAGGAGGGGGTATAATTTCCCCGTAGAAAAGTGACTGCCCTTTTATATCCTGCTAATATGAGAAGGGGTACAATTTCCCCGTAGAAAAGTGACTGCCCCTTTAAATCCTGCTAATATGAGAAGGGGGTACAATTTCCCCGTAGAAAAGTGACTGCCCCTTTAAATCCTGCTAATATGAGAAGGGGGTACAATTTCACCGTAGAAAAGTGACTGCCCCCTTAAATCCTGCTTATATTAGGAGGGGGGACAAATTCCCCGTAGAAAAGTGACTGCCCCCTTAAACCCTGCTTATATTAGGAGGGGGTACAATTTCCCCGTAGAAAAGTGACTGCCCCTTTAAATCCTGCTTATATTAGGAGGGGGTATAATTTCCCCGTAGAAAAGTGACTGCCCTTTTATATCCTGCTAATATGAGAAGGGGTACAATTTCCCCGTAGAAAAGTGACTGCCCTATTAAATCCTGCTAATATCAGAAGGGGGTACAATTTCCCCGTAGAAAAGTGACTGCCCTATTAAATCCTGATAATATGAGAAGGGGGTACAATTTCCCCGTAGAAAAGTGACTGCCCCTTATATCCTGCTTATATTAGAAGAGGGTACAAATTCCCCGTAGAAAAGTGACTGCCTCCTTTATTCCTGCTTATATTAGGAGGGGGTATAATTTCCCCGTAGAAAAGTAACTGCCCCTTTAAATCCTGCTTATATTAGGAGGGGGTATAATTTCCCCGTAGAAAAGTGACTGCCCCCTTAAATCCTGCTTATATTAGGAGGGGGTATAATTTCCCCGTAGAAATGTGACTGCCCCTTTAAATCCTGCTTATATTAGGAGGGGGTATAGTTTCCCCGTAGAAAAGTGACTGCCCCCTTAAATCCTGCTTATATTAGGAGGGGGTATAATTTCCCCGTAGAAAAGTGACTGCCCCTTTAAATCCTGCTTACATTAGTAGGGGGTATAATTTCCCCGTTGAAAAGTGACTGCCCCTTTAAATCCTGCTTATATTAGAAGGGGGTATAGTTTCCCCGTAGAAAAGTGACTACCCCCTTAAATCCTGCTTATATTAGGAGGGGGTAGGGGGGTGTGGATTTTTGTGGCAATGCTTCAGCTGGTCGGCTCAAGTTAATGGGACGTCTGCCTTAATTAATCACGTTTGACATAGATATTTACTAGCTTGAAAGAAAATATACTTTATATTTAGTTAATGTGATCAGAGGATTGTAGTAATCAATGTTTTATGCAGCATATAAACTTTCAACGGATAGTCACAAGCCACAGCGAACATAACCACAACTCTATTTCATAATTACACGTACAGAAGGATGAGTTCCACACTGAACTGCTAGCTGACGGGTGCCAGAAATTTCCACTACTACTATCAAAAAGATGTGACTCGTCACTTCCTTCATTATTGTCTCCAAAATCCATGTTTTCTAACGGTGCATGTATAGCCTACGTAGCGGGAAAGTGTGGCTTATGATTATATCACTACACAGATGACCACCTGGTTGGAGAGCCAAAAACTTCAGTGATGTACATATTATACTGCCATTCGAAAAGAAAAATGACAATGTCTCGCACTTTTTGGACAGTGGGTTGCTTATTGTGCATGATGGTATGTTCAACAACAACAACATAAAAATCAAACATGTGGCTCAAGAATATCATCCACTGACTCCTTCATGTGTTAAACATGGTGAATAATATGTAATAGGTTAGTTGCAAACCACAACGAAATTATAAATGTCTGTATTTGATAAAGTTTTTGTATAAATTGAAATACATCACATATTATATTAAAATGCACTACAGCATTATTGAAATACATATTTAGTGAAAAGTGATAAATCATAATTCTCATGCTATATGCATTGTATATTATTTTTTTGTTCAATTTTTTTGAAGTTAAAACAATTGTTTTATTTGACTTGTGTACTCCTGGTGTTTCTGAATCGTATTGATTCTGATCAAAATGTTACAATTAAAACTATAGTCTGTGTGTAGATGTATCTTGTTATATGTTCCTATGAAAATATGATTAGTGTGTACATAAATATGTTGGTGTGTGTAAGTATGTTTATATGTAATATATGTTTCTGTGTAACAAAATTATAATTTATCAACCTCATAACACGAATAACGTGTGTATTCGATTATTTTAAAAATTGATCAAAGGTTCTATCATAAAATGCATCAATGTAATTTTTAAATTCGAGAGTTACTACGGATATGTGGAAGCAACCACTTTCAATTATATTTTACAAGTTATAAAATATTTCCATGTTAAAATATCGCTTCTACGGGCTCTCGTCGTGCTTTTCAAATAAATATAATTACCACAAGGGACAAAGTGTTTTACTTTTTGTTAGTTATGCATAGATTATATAAGAAGTATTTTTATGATGAGAAACCTATTTATTTGTGACAGTACACACACACATTGTGTACAAATTTGTTGTCCAAAATGTTTCAAGAAAATGCAATTCAAATGTCTTGATTGATGGATTGATTGAGTTAGCGTTTTAATTTATGCACACTAAGTCTAATCAAGAATGGACCCACAGTTTAAAGTTGGATCCGAATTACTATGTGCCTCCACCGGGTATTGAACCCAGGACACCTTTATCACCCTACTCAAATGGTAGACTCATTCAAATGTTTGATGAACATTCAAATGAGAAAGTTGTACGTAATAATTAAGTCAATGATGAGCCAGATACCAGAGTTATAAAGGCTTTATACGACAATATAGTACATCTAATTTCCCTACTGTTTTGTGAAGTAAATTAAGTAAGCAGCAACTTTTCTCCGTAGCATTTTGTATGCAATTTCTCATGTAAGAACTAATTATTAGAACAGTAACTTTTCTAGGGGGAAATTTGTACCCCCTCCATATATATTAAAGATAAAAGGGGCAGTCACTTTTCTACGGGGAAATTGTACCCCCTTCTAATATTAGCAGGATTTAATGGGGCAGTCACTTTTCTACGGGGAAATTATATCCCCTCCTAATATAAGCAGGATTTAAGGGGGCAGTCACTTTTCTACGGGGAATTTGTACCCCCTCCTAATATAAGCAGGATTTAAGGGGGCAGTCACTTTTCTACGGGGAAATTATACCCCCTCCTAATATAAGCTGGATTTAAGGGGGCAGTCACTTTTCTACGGGGAAATTATACCCCCTCCTAATATTAGCAGGATTTAAGGGGGCAGTCACTTTTCTACGGGGAAATTATACCCCCTCCTAATATAAGCAGGATTTAAAGGGGCAGTCACTTTTCAACGGGGAAATTATACCCCCTCCTAATATAAGCAGGATTTAAGGGGGCAGTCACTTTTCTACGGGGAAACTATACCCCCTCCTAATATAAGCAGGATTTAAAGGGGCAGTCACTTTTCAACGGGGAAATTATACCCCCTACTAATATAAGCAGGATTTAAAGGGGCAGTCACTTTTCTACGGGGAAATTATACCCCCTCCTAATATAAGCAGGATTTAAGGGGGCAGTCACTTTTCTACGGGGAATTTGTACCCCCTACTAATATAAGCAGGATATAAGGGGGCAGTCACTTTTCTCCGGGGAAATTGTACCCCCTTCTCATATTAGCATGATTTAATGGGGCAGTCACTTTTCTACGGGGAAATTATACCCCCTCCTAATATAAGCAGGATTTAAAGGGGCAGTCACTTTTCTACGGGGAAATTATACCCCCTCCTAATATAAGCAGGAATAAAGGGGCAGTCACTTTTCTACGGGGAATTTGTACCCCCTACTAATATAAGCAGGATATAAGGGGGCAGTCACTTTTCTACGGGGAAATTGTACCCTCTTCTCATATTAGCAGGATTTAATAGGGCAGTCACTTTTCTACGGGGAAATTATACCCCCTCATAATATAAGCAGGATTTAAAGGGGCAGTCACTTTTCAACGGGGAAATTATACCCCCTACTAATATAAGCAGGATTTAAAGGGTCAGTCACTTTTCCACGGGGAAATTATACCCCCTCCTAATATAAGCAGGATTTAAGGGGGCAGTCACTTTTCTACGGGGAATTTGTACCCCCTACTAATATAAGCAGGATATAAGGGGGCAGTCACTTTTCTACGGGGAAATTGTACCCCCTTCTCATATTAGCAGGATTTAATAGGGCAGTCACTTTTCTACGGGGAAATTATACCCCCTCCTAATATAAGCAGGATTTAAAGGGGCAGTCACTTTTCTACTTGGAAATTATACCCCCTCCTAATATAAGCAGGAATAAAGGGGGCAGTCACTTTTCTACGGGGAATTTGTACCCCCTCCTAATATAAGCAGGATATAAGGGGGCAGTCACTTTTCTACGGGGGAATTGTACCCTCTTCTCATATTAGCAGGATTTAATAGGGCAGTCACTTTTCTACGGGGAAATTATACCCCCTCCTAATATAAGCAGGATTTAAAGGGGCAGTCACTTTCCTACGGGGAAATTATACCCCCTCCTAATATAAGCAGGATTTAAGGGGGCAGTCACTTTTCTACGGGGAAATTATACCCCCTCCTAATATAAGCAGGATTTAAAGGGGCAGTCACTTTTCTACGGGGAAATTATACCCCCTCCTAATATAAGCAGGAATAAAGGGGGCAGTCACTTTTCTACGGGGAATTTGTCCCCCTCCTAATATAAGCAGGATATAAGGGGGAAGTCACTTTTCTACGGGGAAATTGTACCCCCTCCTAATATAAGCAGGATTTAATAGGGCAGTCACTTTTCTACGGGGAAATTGTACCCCCTTCTCATATTAGCAGGATTTGATAGGGCAGTCACTTTTCTACGGGGAAATTATACCCCCTCCTAATATAAGCAGGATTTAAAGGGGCAGTCACTTTTCTACGGGGAAATTATACCCCCTCCTAATATAAGCAGGATTTAAGGGGGCAGTCACTTTTCTACGGGGAATTTGTACCCCCTCCTAATATAAGCAGGATATAAGTGGGCAGTCACTTTTCTACGGGGAAATTATACCCCCTCCTAATATAATCAGGATTTAAAGGGGCAGTCACTTTTCTACGGGGAAATTGTACCCCCTTTTAATATAAGCAGGGTTTAAGGGGGCAGTCACTTTTCTACGGGGAAATTATACCCCCTCCTAATATAAGCAGGATTTAAAGGGGCAGTCACTTTTCTACAGGGAAATTATACCCCCTCCTAATATAAGCAGGATTTAAGGGGGCAGTCACTTTTCTACGGGGAATTTGTACCCCCTCCTAATATAAGCAGGATTTAAAGGGGCAGTCACTTTTCTACGGGGAAATTATACCCCCTCCTAATATAAGCAGGATTTAAAGGGGCAGTCACTTTTCTACGGGGAAATTATACCCCTCCTAATATAAGCAGGATTTAAGGGGGCAGTCACTTTTCTACGGGGAATTTTTACCCCCTCCTAATATAAGCAGTATATAAGGGGGCAGTCACTTTTCTACGGGGAAATTCTACCCCCTTCTCATATTAGCAGGATTTAACAGGGCAGTCACTTTTCTACGGGGAAATTATACCCCCTTCTCATATTAGCAGGATTTAAAAGGGCAGTCACTTTTCTACGTGGAAATTGTACCCCCTCCTAATATAAGCAGGGTTTAAGGGGGCAGTCACTTTTCTACGGGGAAATTGTACCCCCCTTCTCATATTAGCAGGATTTAATAGGGCAGTCACTTTTCTACGGGGAAATTATACCCCCTCCTAATATAAGCAGGATTGTAACGGGCAGTCACTTTTCTACGGGGAAATTATACCCCCTCCTAATATAAGCAGGATTTAAGGGGCAGTCACTTTTCTACGGTGAAATTGTACCCCCTCCTAATATAAGCAGGATTTAATTGGGCAGTCACTTTTCTACGGGGATATTTTACCCCCTGCTTAATTGACGGGAACTGAAAAGGGCAGTCATTTTTCTCTGTAGAAAATTGACTGTACAGTCATTTTTCTACGGAGTCCAAATTCCCCGTTTTCGTGACGGGGAATTTGGACTGCGTAGAAAATTGACTGTACAGTCACTTTTCTACGGAGTCCAAATTCCCCGTTACACCGGCATTCCACGTTCAGATAAACAAAAGGCAAATGCTATATAATTTACACACTCTGTTCGAGGCGGAGCGGTTGGTTATGTGGAAGACCCTCTTGGAATGTTTCACGCGGCGTTTCGGAGTGTCGTATTGGGAAGTTTAACTGCAGCCGAGTTACTATTTCTTACCAAGACAAACTATAACAGAGTCCGTACTTAGAACCTAGAAGCCGTAAGTGAGTCAGTATTTCGAATCGTGTAACTGTAGCTGAGTCCTATTTTCAATCAAGTACCTGAATTTTAGTCAATATTTGAAACTAGGTTACTGTGGCATGATCATTTTTTGAGCCACGTAACTGTTACTGGATCACTTTTTGAGTCAGGTAACTAACTATTCATGGGTCAATTCTTGAACCAATTAATGCAGTACGATTATTTTATGACCCACGTAACTGCATCTGGGTCACTTTAGAGGTACGTAAGTGAGTTGGACCACATTTTGAGCCAAGCAACTGTACCCGAGTTATTTTTTGAGCCAGGCAACTGCAGCAGGATCATTTTGAGCCATGTAACTGTAGCTGGATCACTATCGAGTCAAGTAACTTTAACTGAACCCCATTTTGAGTCAAGTAACTGTAGCCACGTCACTTTTTTTTGAGCCAAGTAATTGTCATTGGGTCTTCTATGACCAAATAAAACTGTTTTTGCGGAAGTAACTCTGTTCGAGACACTTTTTCAAAAAAATTTTTTTACAAATAAGTCCAGCCGGGTCATTCATTATCCAAGCCAAGCAACTATAAACGACTTGGTTTTTTAATAATAATCCTGCGACACTTCACTTTCGAACAACGTTTCGGAGTTACTTTTGAAATACAAGTTAAGAAGCAACTTTCCCATTACCGAGAAAGCACATCCATTCGTGGAACGTCTCATCACGCTACCCAACTCGCAGCCAAGTTTCGACCGTGACAAAGATGAGTGCACAAGGGTCACCAGGAAATTGTGTGGCGGAGGCGGACGGGAGTAACCACTCCTCTCCAGCACCTAATTCTGACCCTCTTGATTTACTCTCTGCCGAAATGAGAGTCGGGCAAGGTCGTCGAACGGCGAAGAGAGGCTGCAAATTGTCTAGCTTTCAACCTTGCCGGGAACAGGTCCGGATATTAACGTATCATTCGCTGATGGCGTCGCATTCATTCGTCGGCCCTAAATATCGGCCGCGGACCTCCCTCGCATCCTCCCAGTGAAAGCCTCATTATTTCAGAGTCCATCAAGGACATTGTGACGGAAAAAAAATACCGTGTGTAAATTTTGCCGAGAGATCGTTTACCGTTATCATTACCGTAGGGTAGTATTCGCAATTACACATACATTGTCCTCACCTACCCTTCACATTTTTTTTATCCGAATATTGGTATTGGAAGAGAAAAGAAGACTAGAAACTGTATACACTGAACGTTTAACAGGGGTGTAAAGGGTTATCATTTCTGAGTACACCCTAGACTGTATTGGTTCAGACTACGAGGCTCTGGCGTCCGCAACCTCAGTTAGTATAATCTTCTGTGAGACTTGCTTTATGTCCACACCAGTGATGTGCCGTAGACTATAAGTTTACGTCTACATGCGTTGTCTACACGTAATCTACGAGTAGATTACAAAGGGTTGTAGTTTACATAGACTACGTAGACAATCTAAAGTGCACTAAAATTAATTTTCAAGGCTTTCATGAAAGGAAAGTGACATTTTCAACTATATTGGTTCCTAACGAAATGAAAAGAACCCTATTTACAACAAAATTTTTCTTCTCTTCTAATACCAACTATGGAAGAAGATAAATAGTATGCAAAAAACACCAACAGATGGCAGTCGTGAGGCAAGAGTGGTATTTTTCCCATAAAACACTAGAATATTACCTATATTAGGTTTCTTCAGGTGAGAAATTGTTCGAATTGGGAAGACATAGTATGAAAAGTTCTTCTCACACATCAGCAACTGATACGCAGTATATATTTTTTTTAATTCCACAGCGCCTTTTGCTAAGTTATCACCTTTTGCCATATTGTTTACATAGATTACGTAATCTACGTGTATAAAATAGTCTACGTGTAGAATGTAGACTATCGTTGTTTAGAGTGCCACACACGTAAATTTGCCGTTGCGTAGAAACGAATTTTCGTTTCGTCTCCCTCTCTCTTAGCATCATGTGTTCTACCCTGCTCGAAAACCTTCGCTATTGTTGCCACATTGTCATTCCATTCCTGGACACACTCGCGCAAACATCATTGAAAACAATTGAATAGTGCTCCAGCTCGCGGTTCCCACCGTTCGGTAGGGACGCTAATGTGGCAATATAGCACGGCGTAGTGCTTGCTTCTTTTATGCAGTGCATGTTCATTGGCTAGCTAGTAACTAGTGTTGCCAACTGTAATAATGAAGCACTATTACTGTCACGGAAGGGGAAAAGGCAGGTAAAGTGGCGGTGAGTTTTGTTGGATTGGAAGCACCATATTTTTATTTTATACTAAGTATTTGACCGGTTTGACGTTGTGTGCGTGTATTGCGTGTGTGTATGTAAAAGTGTGTGTTTGCTAATGAACGTTAAATTCCATAATGCCTCCAGTTCTGTCGAAGTTGAAATCAAAAACCTTGCATAGCCAAGCTCGGGAAATTCTAAGCAACGTGCACGAGTTCATGAAGGAGGAAGCCAGTCATGGTGTTAGCATACCAATAAAGCATTTTGGCAAGAGAGCAGCGAACAGCAGCAACAAATTGTTCATATTTCATAATTTTGGAATTATTCAAAATAAATAAATTATGTGGCTCCAACATCATTTCAACTCTGGCTCCGGCACGTGTTCTTGTAGAAATTGCATAGAGGAGGCTGTCATTTTTGCTGCTTAATGCGATACATATTGTTTTTTGTGTTAAAATTGCCATGCTTTGATGGGTGACCAAGTTCATAGCAGGGCCGGCGGAAGGGGAGGGCGAACCGTCCCATCGCCCAGAGCGGCAAAATTTGAAGAGAAGAAAAAAATAAGCCTATTGAAAACTGTGATCGAGCGAGATATTCTTTTGCGCTGAATAGTATTGAAATAGCATAAAAAGTCTCATTATGTATTTTATATTTTGATGTTTTAGTTAGGAATATATTGATTTTCAATTTTCCGTTGCTGCGTAATGACCGGGGGGGGGGGGTCGAAATAGAGCGGCATCTGCCGCCACCTCCCAGGGAGGCAAAATGACTAGCGCCGGCCCTGGTTCATAACAAAAGAAAAAGCCGCGCAGCTTATCGTCTAGTGGCAGTATATGTACTTGTTATTGTTGTGGAAGCCGGCATCCTTTGTAAATGTACAACAAAGGCAACCTACTGTCGCCGATCTCAGAGAGGAAATAATAATACTGCTTCAGGAGGAGTGTTATGGTGCAATTGTAGCGGTTTAACACGTTGGCATGTTATTATCTGGCGTTGCAGTTCCATACCAGTGTATACGGGTTTTGGGAGTGAAAAGGTAGAACGCCACCAGTGCATTAATGCAATGAAAAATAATATATATATTTTTTTATTTTGTTTGAAATCACTCAAATAAGGAATCGTATGAAGAAGTCTTCTTTGCAGCATTTTTGGTAATTTTACTTATGTGTTAGTTCATATTTTGCGAATTTTTAGTCCATATGTATGTAGCTACATACAAAGCCACTTGTTAGTACATATTAATCCTAGTCCTGGTATAATGCATGACGTTTAAAACTCAACGTTAGATAGACCTGAATTCTCTAATTTTATTGTTGTACGTAACAGCTGTGCATCGGCGCACTGCAGCGATTTCTCTATCTGCTCCATTAGCAACACTGCTTCTTTAGTTGTTTCGCGCATCGCACGGCAGAATTATCTGCGCTGGACTCTACGCGAAGACGCACATCACTGGTCCACACTGAAAAACACTGGTGGTAAGGTGACGTCACATTTTGGTGAATTTTAAACTAGGTGGAGTTAGTGGTGTCGAAAACAACCATTTATCTGTGTTATTTTAACACCTCTGAGGTTAAACGTTGAACAAAATGTGCTGTGGACCTTCTAGGACAACATCCTGTGTCGCTTTAACACCATTTCGTACAATGCATATGTATTTGTGATTATCCTTTCATCACTTTCATCTTATCACCATTCATCATCATCTTCGCGATTAGCCAAAAGTGGCAGAAAAGCGAAATAAAATCAATCCATGTCGTAAAAGAAACAATCAAAATTAATGAACATTGAACTCAACCTATTAATTAGAGAGATCCATGAAAGGAAGAAGTAGGTGGTTCCGGTATAGAAAACCAGAAAAGAGCGGAGATGAAAGCCGTTGTACTGACCACACAACACTCAACCAAAAACCATTTGGCAAGTCTTAGTCCTTTCAAAGAGCTGTTGCCCACGGAGTTTGATTGGTATAGATAGACCCAGATATGCGAGTGGTCTTTGGGGACTGAGCTACAGCAAGTCTCTACTGGAAAAACATTGCCTTTTTTTTTAAAAAAAAAAAAAAAAGGGGGCCACAAAATGAGAAAATGAGAGATTTGAAATGCTGTAAAATTGTAACAAACCATCCGACTTAAACATTACGAGTACAACTGAAATTGTACATAAAATGGGGTTCCTCACGATATCCCCATGCCTCCACACATATATAAATCCGGGCCTGGACTGAGTTATGAATTATATCCTATGCAATTAAAAATTGGAAAACATACATATTCGTGTTACTTTTATGTTTGTGTTATCAATTAGAATTTCTAATTCAATCACAATCACATGTCAAAAAGATAAAACAAATATTTACCTTAAAATATTAAACCAGTAGCTATGCTACACAAAATAAATCGACGAGAGTTGTTGCCGGAAAGAATTATGGAGTACGTTAACTCATGTGCGTTGAGTTCACATTTTGCAATCCACTTACATGACTACTTTTCACACCAATGCCTTCATTACACACCCCCAACAAAGGAAACTAAATCAAACCTGACCTAGCCTAACCTACTCAAAATATACTAATAGTAAAACCACAAGCGTAATTTGCTTGGTATGTACAGAGGAAACCTATGGTTTACCTGTCATAGAAAAGATTCATGCCCCAAGTTGTTGCAAGTAGCAGGACTCTGATACAAAATAGTATTAAATCTTTTGAGGAAAATGAAGAAGCTTGATATTTCCTTACACTCGACACCAGATGGCAGTAGTGTGGACTTGTTACCTCTCTCCGATTGAATTCAACCTTCAACCTCCCCCCCCCCCCATTTCCAGAGAATTGCACCAAATATACTGTCAAGAATTAACATTGTATGGAAATCTGTGTGTTAATACGAGTAAAGAAAAAATATTGTAACCACTAAACGTTTCTGACTTAGTAAAAGGGAGTGTCCTCCTGTCCCTCAGAGCATTAGAGAAGTTATTCTCTGTGTGCAGCACAATGACGGACTCTTGTGGCTTCATGTTCAATGGCTTCGTTACAACCCATAAGTGTTGATGACCGTACATACATCTTAGTTCCAAGGTTCGAACTCTGAGTAAGATCGCAGATAAACGAATACGTTTATCTGTGGTAAGATATCCATGTATCGTTGTGTTTCTCCATATCATTCATCCGTCGGCATAATTAGCAATGCCGTAATCAGCATAAAATGACAGAAATAGAAACAAGGAGAGATACAAAACCTGCAAAGCTGTGTAGAAGAAGAACTTAACACATTTTCGATCTCGGTCAAGTAGAGATAGTGTAGTCAACAACAAAATTCAGTTGCCACTACTGCAGCTTCCCTCCCAGATAGCATTGATGAGACTCCACCTGAGTCCCAAAGCTACGAATGCAGGGACATTGATGGAAAACTCCTAGCTGGCATAACTTGCCTCAGGAATCGAATCAGGTCTCTTTCAAGGTAGGCAGATGCCCATGAACTGACTCAGCTCACATTAAGCCAGTCATACCACATTGTGTAATGATATGTGTTATAACAATGATTAAATACTGCAAGTAACCCTCATATAATGTGATAATTTTACAAATAGTATTGCTTAAATAAAGGAGGGTGGCTCACAAAGTACTTAAGGTACAACTACCACGTAACAAGGTACACTTTCGTGCATGAAGAGACACTACCGACCATGATGGGACACTATCGAGCATAGAGGGACACGACCGAGGATTGAGGGACACTACCAATCATGAAGGGACACTACCGTGCGTGAAGGGACACTACTGATCATGAAGGGACACTATCGTGCGTGGAGGGACACTACTGATCATGAAGGGACAGTACGGTGCGTGGAGGGACACTACTGATCATGAAGAGACACTACCAATCATGAAGGGACACTACCGAACATGAAGGGACACTGTTGAAAAATATGGTAACTGTTAAACCCATTTGTCTTAACTTTACTCCATGTAATAAAAAAGTACGAGCAGAACACAGGCTGAATTCATTTATGGGCTATAGTTTTGGAAACTGCAACAAGATTCCAGGACGAGTTTCTGGAGGTTCTTCGTTTCTTGCTGCTTTCACAGAGAGCATCACTTCGAGATATTTTCCTCCAGCAACTTTCTTCTGGAATGTCCATCATCCCGCAAAACATCCTCCTCTTATCTACAAAAGGATTGGCTAGCGTTCCTGTGGGACAAAAGAATACGGCTCCCGGCCTGGGAAATAATTTGGGCGCGAAAGAAGCTCGCTCCCAGCCGTCGAGGGGTTCGAACTGGGATCTCTGGGACTTATCCCCCTGCGCTGATGCTTAACGCTAAGGACGTGATCTGTGTTCATCCAGAGGAACTCTCCTTTCCGTCCAGAATTCGGGAACGGAAGGGGCTCGTTGAGGGAGAAATATACGAGGCTCTGGTTTGAAGAAGGGGGGATCGGCTGTGATTTGAAATTTCCCAGGATGTTCTACACGACTTCTTGTGAATGTGATCGCAATGGATAAAGAAGGCAGGGTCTGGCAAATTTCTCGGCCCTTACTTGACTCTTTCTCGAATTATTCACCTTCAAAGTAACTTCAAGTAACACTCTCGTACTGTCGCAAACAACTGTAAGTTGTAGGTTGCTATGGGATGTGGATTCTGGCCAATCTACTATAAAAATGAAATGGGGATAGTTGGTAAGAGAAGTTAGAAGAGTTTGAGATGTGGACATGGCGGAAAATTAGAAGAATTATGTTGACGGATAGGGTGCAAGATATTCACCTGCTGGGAAGAATTCGAAAGAAGAGAGATATTTTTATAGCGATAGATGAAAGGAAAAGGAACTGGTTAGGCCTTGAGAGAGAAAGAAGGAATACTGCGAACGGCAACAGAGGGCTACATGCAAGAAAGAAATATGAAGAGGAGGGAAGGTAATGGCAACGGCGGACTATGTGTAAGGAAGAGAATGGAACAGAGAGCTATGTGGAAGGAAAAAGAAAATAGTGGAAGGAAGAGAACAGAAACAGAGGGCTCTGTAGAAGAAAGAGAATGAGAGAAAGGAAAATAATTATACAGATGGCTATGTGTAAGGAGAAAAAGAGAAACGAACGACGAGAACTGCAACAGAGGGCTAAGTAGAAGGAACAAAGTATGAAGGTTCATACGGTCATGTTAAGAAAACACGTAACCGTTTTCCTATTATTCCTTAAGTGGATGTTATTCGAGAGAACCGCAGAGTTATAGACCATATAATTTGTACTATATAGAATCAATACGAGTTTACACTGTAGTGTAGAATCGGGATCACTCTAGAAGGTAAAGTGGGTACGAATGTAATTCCAAGTGCATTAATGCAAGAAACATAACATTAGCATATATCAGATGTCATGACGTGCAATTAAGTATACCAGATGATAATAAATTCTATTTATAGGGTCGCAGGTTAGATATAAATTTCCGATCGGAATACGTTTCTGTAGTGGACATTTCGTCAGTCCAAAGCTTGGGCGGGAGGAGGTCGAAATAATGGAAGATGGACGCAGCGGGTTGTTGCCTGCTCCGATAGGAAAATAGTTTGATTTTATAGTGAGAAATACAAGAGCCTGACTTGCAAAACTTTCGCATATCGGTAAGGTAGACTTATCATGTGGTATTAAAGGTACTCGTCGCCTTGAGTGACGAAATAGTGAGTTCTTGGTAACGCACTATTGCCTATTGTTTTCGCGGTCAACGCAGGTATGAATTGAGTACTAACGTACGTTCGAGTTCACGGTACATTTCTATTGCATGCGAAGATAAAATTTGTACAGTGCTTGAACCTTGCATGTGCATATATCATCAATATGTCAGATTGTGGATGTACCTTGTCTCGTCATTACCATTGCATTAAGGTAATCGCGAGCGGGATAGAGACGCCATTCCATGTGCGAAACGGATCAGGTCGCTTTGCCGCTGAATTCATTAATGTGCTAATTATCCACGAGTGACATGATCTCGCAGTTCTAGTCATTCCTTAGTGAAGTATATACGTTTATTATTTTGTCGAAACCTATGCATTAAGGTAATCGCGAGTGGTAAAGAAACGGCATTTGGGTATTAAGTGGATCAAAGTTATTCGTACTAGCTTGTCAAGTCGCTGAATTCGCCAATGTGGTGATGATCCATGAGTGACGGAATCGCTCGGTCCTAGTAGACCCATAGTGAAGCCCGTGTACTTTTAGTGAATAAATTGGTATTGGAATGTATCTCACACACACGGTGGGTTAGTGCAAGCGTTCTTAGGTGACCTATATAGGGAACACAGTGTAATTTCCCTCACCATAGTAACGTAGTTTGATAGGCAAATGCATTTCTTCATGAACAATCTCAGAGATGTTTTGATTTAATAAGAGAATAATGTTTGTTAATAACATTGGTGAAATGAAAGTGTATTACAGAGTAAAGTGAAATTCGAAGTTTCGGATTGCAAATTTGTTAGCCAACAGTTCGCTATCACAGGCATGATTACATTAACAGGGTTATCTCTCATCTGTATTGAGAAAAAGTATGACAGCTTTGCAGTGTTCATGTTAAGTTATAACTGACAATTATTTCTGTGTAATTTGAATATTAAACTTTCGACTGAATGCGAAAGCATAAAGCTGACAGGTGACTGATATACTATTTGAGATAGATTGTGTTGAAGCAGTCATCATAAAGGTGTATTTATCAAGAAAGTAGTTTCAGAATGTAACATAAATTCTGTGTAAGTTTGTCAGGAGGAAACTGACAGTACATAAAACTGAATGAGGAATTAAGTATTGGCTGGCAGGTTGAAAAAATTCAACATAAATTAAAAAAATTTGGTCATGTGATCAACAAGGGTGTTGCAACAAGGGTAGATGATAAGGTTATCTGAAGTATAACAAGGAAAGGTACTTTGAGACACTTTTATTTGTCTCTTAGTTGTCCAATTTACATTCATGTGATATTGTTCAAGGATTTGCAATAAAAGTCAATACATTAATATTTAGGTGGTACACTCTTGTCCATTAGTAATTGAGCTTATATTCCTGACTTTATAATGTGCATGCAATATATTAGTGCTTTCATCTTCATGTTCCTTTGCATGAAGGGTGGATGCATGATATTTGATGCTCCTCTTCAGAATATCATTAGCAAACATTGCATAACGTGCTTGGGAGAGGAAAGAATGAGGTTGATTAATTGATCATGTATCTGTGGTAAAGGGATAAGAATTACGACAAGTTGTTCCACAAGGGGCATCCTTCAAGTAATTTATCACCAGATAGCAAATTTTCATCGAAGGACGTGATCATTTAGGAAATTGATCACAGAATTACTTATAGGTCAACGTCAAGGGGTTATATAGTTGGAAAGCAAGATTGAGGCTTTGAGTAAATCGAACTTGAATATCTGTGTTACCGAACGGTCGGGTGTAGAAATCGGTTGTCGTTAGGGCAACTTAGGTGACAAAGTCTTGTAGTGAGGGAACAAAGTTGGGATTTCTATGCAACCCGAGGGGTGGGCTCCCACGACAGTGGCGGACAGTATCAAAAGAGAGAAGGGAAGAGAACTACACATTTGGACGACTTGGAAAGAAGAAAGGAATACGGAGTATTGTTGAAGAAGAAAACTCTGAATGGAAGAAACTGGAAACTGCAGGAGCCTCAAACGAGGATAAGATGATACTGGGTGATGATATTCGTAATTATTATTACTAATATATTATGTTGAAGAAATCGCATCGTAATGTGATCTTGACGCTTATTCTATTTTCGTATATTTTCCGCTAATAGTGATTTATACTAAAAGTAAAAGGTTTTTGTTCCGAAGTCTGCATATATGTCACGGTATTCAGCGACATGTAAATCACAGGTCAATATTTTTCATTATGTATAATTAACCATGATATGACTTATGTAAGGCGTGAGATTTGGTTTTGTCATTTGAATAGTTCATAAGTACTCTGTTGTGAAAATGAAATTCGTGCAAGACAACCAGAGTTGGGGGACAGGTTCTCTGAGTCACGACAATGATTCTCAACAAGGTTCATTTCTTACGTTGCACCTGTACGAATATCGACCTTATGGAATATCTCAGTTTCCCGTCGGCGGATCTACATGAAATCGAAGCGGCACGCTATAAATGATATCTGGATTTAATTTCAAGATCAACTGAGTATCCACGACGTAAGGGCGAATTGTTTTTTTATAGGGGATTGATTCATGGGCCAACAACGGATTCCCAAGACAGACGCCAGAGAGGCGAGGACTTAATCCGCTGCACCTACCTGGAGATATGCCCTTGACCGAGTTGAAACACAATAGAACCAAGGTTCATCTACCCCGCTGGAACACAAGCCACGCTTCTTTTAGCGTCTTCCCAACTGATATTTTTGAATCGGGTATATAACTGCGGGGCTTCGAATTTTCAAAACAGTTTGTCAGGATTTTTGTAGCAAGAGCACCAGTGCGCTAGACCTCCGTATACTTATTGTTTTCGTGGACTTAGTTTTCTTTACGAACCGTCAGCGAGTAACTGCCAGTGAGCTGATTCGCGTGTGCTTGATTCCGTGAGATCATACGCAGTCAATTGTTTTGCGAAACAAGGACAATCAAGAACTATGGTAGGCTAAGAGAATAAGAGAAGAGAGGGACGTCGAGTTCCGCAATGACGCTGCCACTACCATCTGGCGCGACGCTACAGCCGAGTCAGCCGACACCAACATCATCGACGTACCATGCCGTGGAAACCGACCAGCGACACCGCCAAGACCATCCGTTGCGATCGCACAACCAGTGAATGTCCAGTCAACTCCCGAGATGAGAACGTCCAGCTGATGCCCGAGATAGAACGTCCAGCCGACGCTCGAGATGAGAATGTCCAGCCGACGTTTGAGAGAAAGAGAGATACGCGACGTCGAGAGGAAGTGAAAGTGCCAAATATCATCACCACTGCCCTTCGTCGCGGTTGACATCCGAAGGAACATTTTTTCGTCACAATGGAACCTAATGTGAATTCCCGTACCTAGGAAAGATGGACCACCCGACGATGTAGCAGTCTGGTATAGTATTCTTCTGTCGATTCACGTCCACGTACGAATGTATTGTTTTCTGTCAAGGCCCTACCACAAATGCCGAAATCACATTGATTCGCGATTCTCAACGTGACTCAGGAATTCCGAACCTTACTTTCGTGTCTTGTATTTTGAGTAATTGTTATATATAATAGGTCGTTTCATGTTTATATATTTAATCTTTTAAATGTCAAAATTTTATGATAAAGCTCCTTTATTGCGTTAAATTCCATTGTAACTTGTGAATTTGTGCTTCATTGTAACGTAATCAGCCGCCCCGTCGTTTCAATAACTTAAGGAAAGTCGACTGTTTAGTCTCTTATTTGTTGAATACGTATGTTAAAATGCTCAGGTCATGCAAGTAAGGTATTCTCTATTGTATAGCATTATTGTAATTTTTGCTCGCGCCGATGGTTAATTGAAGTATTCCGGCAGCTGGAGCCTTATCAAGGTTTGCGTCACTCTGTCGAGGTGGAATTATTTTCGACGGACGAGAGAGGCTTGTTGTAATATGTCCGAGAAATTTGGTAAATGTCATGCTTGCGGCATAAATGCGTATGTTCATTTGAACGCGCATATTGATAGTAATGAGCACAGGAGCAGAAAGATTAACGAACTAATTCAAGTTCATGTTAAACAAAAAGGAAGAGTACGTTCATGTTGAAATTCTCCATGTGAATGAATGAGAGAGAGAATGAAAGGATGAGTAAGGGGACCTGTAAGGTGTTTGTTACGTAAATATTACGTGATATATATTTGTATGTTACTTATTTTAAATATTTTTTCCTGCCTCTCTAGGCAAATCTGCACAACGAATAAGTGACGATCAGATTAAATTTCTGAAGGGTAACTCCCAAGGAAACAACCATGCACACAACGGAACTAGAAACTGGGACCACCGGTGACGAGATCGAAAATCGACCACAACCGCATTAGCATCTGATAGTAATTATAGGAAACGGGGCCACTTCTCTAACTAATAATATAGGACAACACTTTCACAAGAAAATACATTTTGGGAGGGGCGACATTATTACACGGGCCTAGGCTGGTGTCATTTTACATCTGGCTGTGTGCGTGACGGAATCCTTCGTTGAATGGCAACGTCCATTAATGCATGACAGTGGGTGTGTGAGGGGTGGTCTGAGAAGCCATCCAAAAGTTAACTTCACTTTTCCGCGGTACAGTCATCGATACTTCTGGAATATGACAACCCCCCTCGACTTTATATGGCTATGTTACAATCCAGAAATGCCTGAGACTGTACATCTAGGCAAGTGCTTCTTGTATGCCAAAGATGCTAATGGCACCTGGACTCGCGGCCAGGATAACCCTCTCTGATATAGTGTTTTTCTGTGTTTGTCCTTATGTGTGCTGAGTGACCTTTTACAGCTTCAGCTTTTAACAATGGTATGGGAATTTTATCCTAAGAATATTATAGTTTTAGTTGATAGTAGTAGAGGACAGTCACAGTTTTAGCAATTGATTTCGGAAATTTTTAACAGGTACGTTTTATTTTTTCTTAAGGCCCTGTTCTCAGTTTTGATTTAGCTAATAAGCTTATCTTCGTATTGTGTGACGGGTAAAAATAGCCTCTTCGGATTGTGTGACGGGTAAAAATAGCCTATGTGCTGATGTACCCATAATATAAAAAATATTCAGCATGGTAGTGCTCCTTAATTCACGTTAGTACCTTGATGCTAATTTACCTTGATGCACGGTAATGTACCTTGATGCAGGACAATGTACCTTTAATTAGGACAATGTACCATGATGTAGGACAGCGTACCTTAATGTAGGACAATGTACCTTGATGTAGAACAATGTACCTTAATGTATAATAATGTACCTGATGTGCGATAGTAAATAATTCATATATACCTTGATGCGCCTAAGAAAATCCAAGCAAAAGCAAGAACTTCAAGAAGCACAAAAATCAATGCTTCAGCTTTAGCCGCAATTTTTTTGTCTGTGGAAACCGCATGTTTCCCCTTCTCCTTTCTTCTCCGGTACCCACTTAGCTTCATTATTCTGCATAACGAAAAAGGATGCTCGGAAAAAAAGAATACGAGAGAGAGAGAGAGAGAGAGCAAAGAAAGGGGTGGAGTTAACCCGCTCCGAGACATGAATAAAAATTTTTAATTAGAGACAAAAGAACAAAGCCAAGAATTTCAAACCTGTCTCCACTCTCTCCTTGACGTTTGAACATTAAACATTCTGAACGCGCCGCGAATGAAGGAGAAAACTTGGGGGGGGGGATATCTGACGAAACCACCTTCTTGGATGCTGAAAGAGGGAGGAGGAAGATCCAGAGGGCATGGAGTGAAATATTCTTTATGAAACATGAAACGGAAAATTCATACTTTCTTATATCTTCTGGCATTTATCGGATTTTCAATGTTCATGATACAGATGGTAGCTGTGTAGGAAAATCTCGCCCGGGGGTTATTTATGACCTAGGTTATTTAACTTCCTGTGTATCTCCACTAATTTAATCGCGGCGATGCAAAAATGGGAGTTGAGGTAAATGTAAAAAAGGTAAAGGTAAAGTGTTCCCCTGTGCATAGCACCACGCCATGAAGGCGTATAGGGGGTGTGGGGGTAACGCCCCACACTTTCTTGATCCGGTCGGGAGTGGGGGTGATGTGATCAGCATCACGCCCCTGACCGCCTTTACCCCCCAGGGTTTCCCCCAGGTACCCATGTTATTCGACGCTGGGTGGGCGCCGGGGCCGCTTCCACCGTTAGAAATGTTCCCGGATTTAAACCGGCCGGGGATCGAACCCGGGACCTTGAGCATGGTAGTCAGACGCGTTACCGACTGAGCCACCGCGGCCACCTGAGGTAAATGTAGGATAAGGCATTTTGCATACTAAAGAAGCCGGTAGATTTTTTTTTTTTCAAATTGACTTTACCATTGTAACAATGGTGATTTTCGGACTGAATCTCGTATATTTGCAGCGCATTTCCCTATAAGCAAATGTCAGGTGGACAGTTACTCAGGAGTAAGTATTCGGAGAGCAATTATCTTAATTTATAAGAATTGAAGATGCCAAAGATAGATAATCTGAAATTAAGGAAGTCAGAAGAGAAAACAGAAATTTTAGGCATCTGCGTATTTGCAGGAATCATGAAACCAAAAAAAGTTAACTTGCAAGAACATAGGGACAAAAGAGCTATGACGTAGATATTGACACGTTTATTTTTCAATAAGTCGTGACGACGAAGATGACGAGTAAGGTTGGAAGAGAAAAAGGGGGGGTATATTGAATTACAAACAGGAAAAAGGCGATACAATGCCAATGCACACGGAGACTCTTCAAAGTTTCCTAAACACAATCACTAAGCACCTAGCCCGCAATTCGCTGAATCTCCTTAATTAATTATTTTAATCTATGGCGACTTAGGCATGGAAATTTCCCTGAGACGGAGCTGACAATTCAATAATTAATTAGAAGAATATCTGTCGTAAATACACTGGCTGACAAAAAAAGTGAAGCACCCAGAAGGAGTGGTCGAAGATTACCCCATTTCGGTATACCTGCATACCATTGATGTGTGAGTAAATGATTAGATGTACAAGGATCTGTAATGTGTAGAACGCCCACCAGAGGGCATTTGTGACGTCACCTCCTGTTGCTGATAAGGTGGGACCAGTCACCTGCTGTGAGTCAGACAGTGCAGCACGAAGTTCAGAGAGGAAAACGAAGCACCGGCGATGCCTCGCAGACGCGTTAGACAGCCGATCCAGCAATTGACAGCATTTGACAGAGGCCGCATTGTGGGACTGCATGAGGCGGGTTGGTCATATCGGGCAATTGCCAGGCATGTAGGCCATTCAGATGTCACAGTGGCCCGATGTTGGAATCAATGGGTACATGAGGGCACCCATGCACGTCGTGCAGGTTCAGGTCGACCAAAAAACACCACCCCAAGGGAGGACCGTCGTATGGTGCTCCAAGCATTGCGGGATCCCACAACTTCGGCACCCGTCATCCGAGAACATGTACTGGACACTTTACAACATCCTGTGAGTTCCCGCACAGTGTCTCGACGACTCGCATCCGCTGGATTCGGGTCCTACCGCCCCATGCGCCGGTTGCCGTTGACACCACAACACCGACACCTGCGGTTGGTGTGGTGCCGTGCTCGGGAGGCATGGACAGAGGACGAATGGCGTCGCATCATGTTCAGTGATGAGTCCCGCTTCTTCATGACCTCCGATGACCATCGTGTACGGGTGTGGCGGCGTCGAGGACAGAGGGTACATCCTGCCTACATTGTGGAGAGACACACAGGTGTGACCCCTGGCATCATGGTGTGAGGAGCCATTGGATATGCGTTCAGGTCACCTCTAATATTGCTTCGGCAGACTTTGACGGCACAGCGATACGTCACAGACATTCTGCGTCCACACGTCCTACCCCTTATGGCACAGCACCCTGGAACAGTGTTCCAAAAAGATAATGCACGCCCACACACAGCCCATGTGTCTATGGACTGCCTAGAGCATGTTGAGGTCCTCCCGTGGCCAGCATGATCCCCGGACCTCTCCATCATTGAACATGTGTGGGATGACATTGGACGGGGACTCCGTCCTAGTGCCAACCTGCGGGATCTGGAGACACAGCTGCAACACCTGTGGACGAACGTTTCTCAGGAGAGGATCCAAAGGCTGTTTGACACTATTCCGAACCGCATAAGGGCATGCATTGCGGCCAGAGGAGGTGCGACACCCTACTGACCTGGCGCCACCATTCCACCTGTAACTGCCAACGGGCTTGACTCTTGCATCCTATATTGTAATCAGTTCAATAAAGGTACATGGAATTTCAGCATATGTAGTTTCATTCACGTCCAACCACTCCTTTTGGGTGCTTAACTTTTTTGTCAGGCAGTGTATAAGAGGGCAGTGCTTTGACGCCCGACGCGTCATTCCTTCAAATAGAGGAGAAGAACCTTCCTTCGCATGTTTCTCTGCCTGGGTGCAAATGAGAATTGCGTTGACGCTCCACCATCAGTCTCTCTGCTCGATTCGCTTTCCTTATTTTCGCCATAGTTGATTTCTCTTCGGCCTCGAAGCTAGCTTATGTTGGAGCAGTCATAGAGGTACTCTTTTCAATAGAATCTTCCGTGACGCCATCTCAGGAACGGGCGATTGAAAAACCATATCAGTGGCACGACGAAACATATGCACAATGGGGCATGTAATCCCAAATTGGTAAAGTTGTTTTATGAAAACCTCATTGTAAGAATCGTTTGAGCAAAGACAGATCGTAAAGGTTTCAAAAGTACACAATAACATCCAAATTGACAAAATTCACCATGTTCTTTACTTTTTGAACAACCCTCTTTAAACTTGAGAGAGGCTATTTCTTATAAAAGACAAAACACATCGAACAACAATGGGTTGATTAACAGAAACGACAACAATGGACACATATGTAGATTAAAGATAAGGGCATCTGCTTTTATTTTCATCTATCTTTCTTGCTGCGACAACAATGATGCGTAACAATGTGCTTGCAATCTGATAGGGAGCGTGACAACAATACAAGTAAAATTCACAGTTATCTGTTTCAAGATTAACAATATTTTCCTTAACACAATGCTTTGCATAATCTATCAAAATAACAGCAGCACTATGGTCAAGACCATGTTGCAGAGAGCGATGTTAAGGAAAACATAAATAATAATAATAATAAAAAGACAAAACAACTTAAAAAGACGAGAAAGTAGTTAAAAACTTCTAACGGCACACACACGGTTCTCTTCGGCAACACAGTGGCGAACTGCTCGGACCCAATCTCAGGTCGAAGCTGAACAATGCCCACAGAGCAGCCACGTTGCGGAGAACGATGTACTTCTACTATGTCATCAAATAATATAAGACAATAAATTAAAAAGAAAGAAAAGAAACAAGAAAAGAGATATGCCAATATCACTTACACTGTTCCCCCACGGCAACATCGATGACCAACAGCTTGGGCCCAACCTCATCCTGAGGCTAATCGAGACCCACAGAGCAGCCACGTTGCGGGGAACGATGTGCACCCTACTAGATATGATGAGCAACTACCAAGATTGCATTGCACGCACCGTATTTATAGAGAATGTTTGAGCCAACTTCGTAACCCAACCGAACATTTCCGAACACACAAGAAGTTAAAATAATATCATAACATGCTGATTGAACATAATTATACAATTTATATAATTCAAAATATACCAGAGGTGGATCAGCCGAATGGGACGTCTCAAGATTGTCTCGGGATATCAACCAGGTGAGCTAAGAAGCAGCTAAGAAGAGCTCATCTGTAGCAACTGAGATACTTCGTAGAAATTATATGCAGGAAGCACGGTCGCCCACAAGAGCTAATCTGTATGAACTGGGGACACAGAAGAGATATACAATAACCGAGGACACGGAAGAGATAATCTACAATAATATAGGGATCACAAGAGATAATTCTAAACTCTTTCGGAAAAATCTCATAGGAGTCAGAAAATGTAATTTTACAGAAGTTTTTTTAATGTTTATTTTCTTAATATCAAACATTAAAGACATGATACTAGTTGGATCACCGCTTTACACATGCCCAATACAAAATTATTCTTGTAACATTTTTCTTTAATTGGTTCCGTGTGACCCAGATCAAAGCAAAAGAAAATCGCAGATTGTGACTTATGTGCCTTTTCCAGAACACCTTAGAATTTACAGGAATCGGTGCAAATAAGAGTCAATCTTCAGTAATTGGAGTACCAAGAAAGGATAATCTGCAGTACTCGAGGGTCCAACGACAACCACTTTGCACCAATTGAGGAAACAAAGAGAATTGGGCCTCCTGATCGTGTAGTGTAATTAAGGGACTCTGGTTCATTTCCAGATGGACAAACATTGCATGTTAAACTGTAGATTAGTCTATTTGAGGAAAAAGTGGGCTTTAAAAAAGTTTTCGCAACAACGGTTACTAAAATGAAGTAATCAGCAGACCAATAACTGGAAAACCAAGAAGTTCAAACCTGTAGCAATTGTGGGGCAAAAAAGAGCTAATCTGAAGGAAGCAGAAGGTTTAGAAGAGTTAGCCGTAGATATACAGATGGGGAATGCCAAAAAGAGTGTACTGCACCTAGATTTTGCTGTGCGTGCTAAACACTAACATAAGCACTCTCCTGCCAAATAATTAAAGAGAGAATTGGATAGAATATATACTCTATCCCAGGAATCTCTGGAGCAGAGCTGCGCATAATGGTAGAGAAGGGGAGAAAGGAAGTAGGCGGAGTGAAGCAGTGCACACTGCTGCAGTGGCTGGTAACTACAGTGTATCTCCTCGCTCCACGCAATCTCGTTCACTCGCACCTTGTTCATTGGTCGGGCTCTCTCGAGTCGCTAGTTGCGCAAAGACTTGTTTTCGTTCGCTCGCTCCAGAGATTCACGGGACGGAGTATAGTTAAGTTCCATGTCTCCAAGCTCCATTACGTTGGGGAATCCTCGTCAATATACTACATTCGTAGCATCAAATAAATAAATTTTTATTCGTACTTTATTGACACTTGGGAGTAATATACCGTGAGACCCTTTCGTAAACCGTTAACTCTCAACTTGACGTATCTTACTCCGTTTCAGCTCAGAATGATAGAGAGTAGTGAAATTTACGTTCAAGGAAAACATCTACCTCGTTTATTTTTTGCTGTTTCTGAAATGGATCTCATAATGAGCATCCCGGATGTTTTGCTCTTTTGCTCTCTGTTTCGTATAGATTGTTTCAGAGGAAAAACAGAAAAGCATCTCTCCCTCTCTCTCTCTCTCTCTCTCTCTCTCTCTTTCTTTCTCCATGCTCCGTTGATGATGATATTCTCTCGAAAGTGGCAGCTGTCGGAAAGACTTGTTTTCATAATCGCTGGCGCAGAGTTTGAATTTCAGGAGAGCAGGGGAGACGATCATCTGAGCGGTTCTAACGTGGGAGATACGACAACTGCACCCCCTTCCCCCGTCAGGAGACGCTTCAAGGACTTGCTTGTATGCCTTCAAAACAGATGCTGGAGAGTTTTATTGTTTAGCCAGAAGCATGAGAGGCAAATTTTCCTTATTTACCAAGTAATTTCGCATACTTCCTGTATCTTTCCGCTTTTTGCCTCCTCTGTAAGTGCTCTCGGTTTCGTTGTTATCTTGCTTGTTGTATTCTCCAAAGGTGATGGACCAGCAAAGATCAAAAAGACAAATGAAAATCTTTCGTGGTTTTAAGAACGTAGCATGTAACTTTCTTACGTGTGTTTTGACTACTACAAAAAAACTTTAAGACTATAGAGAATTCATTATACAGTAACCCCCGAGTTACGTAAGTAATGCGTTCCGTAAATCTTTACGTAACTTGAATTTTACGTAAGTAGAATTTGTAAGAAACTGCAATATTTATTATTATTATATGTATGTATATACGATGTATATTATTTACAGCAGCGGTTTTTTACTCGGATATAAACTAAGTATAAAAGTATGAAAAATATATAATAGAGTATAGAAACAAACTGACATCCATTGCGGTATGTCGTTGCATGCTGCAATGGATGTCAAAACGCAAAAGCCGCAACATGTTCATACGCGCTAGAATAGTTGTCATTTTCGAGATTTATTTACGTAGCTGCGAATTTACGTAAGTCGCGTGTTACTGTATTGCTATGAAATCAGAGTGTAAAAATCGAATCCGGTAGATTTTAAATTCAATATTCATTAGTCCCTCTATATTAATATTTACTTAATTGTACACGTATATGAGTTGGCATAGTAATTTACATATGCTGGATGCGTGCCATATGGGGGGATACATATATTCATGGCTGTGTGGAAAGGGAAAGGGGGCGAGAAAGATCAAAAGAAAAGTACTTGTAACGAACACCAAATAGCGGTAACCGACCTCCGTGGTGGGGTGGTTATCACAGCGCACTACGACGCGAGAAGTACGGGTTTCGAATCCCGCCCTAGACGTGTGTGTTCTTTGTGAGTGTCCCTTCATCAATTTCATCATACAATTACTTATCCTCATCTTCGCGATTATTACCAAACAGGCACAATTAAATTAAAATCATCATGGACAATGGGATTTTAAATTAATATAATCATGGACCTAAAATTAATACAATCACGGATCAGGCAGTGTTAAAATGATGTAATCATGTTCTAGACATAGTCAAATTAATCACCCTGCACCAGGCAGATTTACATTAATATAATTATGAACTAGGTAGATTAAATTTAATGTAATCATTGAACAAGTAGAGTTAAAAGTTCTTATGGACGAGACATATTTAAATTAATGTAATCATGAAACAGACAGAATTAAATTACTTCAATCACGGAGCAGGTAGATTTAAACTAACATAATCATGGGTAAACAAGAGTTTAAGTTAATATAGTCATCTTGTAGATACAGTTAAATTAAGGTCACCCTAGATTGATTGATTGATTTAGTTTATTTTACTTTGCGTTTTGTGCCTCTTGGCTAATTTGCGAAGATGGGGATGAGTGATGAAATGATGACATTGATGAATGGACATTCACAAACAACCAAGCTCGAGCGGGATTCGAATCCGGGATCCTTGGCGTCGCAGCGCGATGTGATAACCGCTCGGCCACAACGTCCGGCTAAGGTCAACCTAGACCACGTAGATTTATATTAATGTAATCATGGACGAAGTACATTACATTAATTTAGTCATGGACAAAGTAGAGTTACATTAATGTAATGGTGGACTAATCAATTTATTCAGGGACCGGGCAGACTTAGTTACATTCCCAGAAAGTTAGTTGGTTGTGAGAGCGACCCAAACACGCATGTCAAAATAGAGAACTTTTCATTCCATCCCGATAGGTAGTTCGAACATAATGCATATATAAAATATTGCCTAACACATTCTCCAATTTACAAATTTTCCGAACCGATATTGTTACTATTTTCCCCTCCCCTTCTTTTATACTTCGAATCAACTTTTTTTCAATCCCTCTTTCATATGCACGACGCGTCTCTAATCACTGTTAATTCATGCGCCTACGGGCATTGCAGCAATATCATGATATATCTCACAGGCACCTAGCTCGAAATCAAAAACCGCTATCTCTCGCTTCCAGGCCTTGCGTTCTGGTTTACAATAAAGATTAATTAGTCAGAAAAAATGCACGCTGGTCCCCAGATAGCAGGTGTGTATGCGAGTGTAAGAGTGGGGGAGAGGGGAGGTGATTATAAAGCGAAAACGAGCGAGGAAGATCGGGACGAACAAAGAGAATGCTGAAAAAAGGCACGTTTAAAAAAAATAACTTTTTTTTTAGGATTTAACAATCGAACGTGGCTGCTTGTTCGTGTATATGAACGAGCGAAAGATTTTTTTTTATGCAGTGATCGTAGAAATATATACACTGTTGAATTTGTGTAGGTCATTATATTGACCTCTGTTTATAGATATTGGAGCCCGTTTCAGTGTATCGTGTGACGTTTGTGATTCGTAAAATCACAATACGTCATTTTGAAGAACACGTATTTTTAACAAGTTATGCGATACCATGAGCGTTATATTGGTTCGATTTGCCGGCACTATTCCCATGGTTGAAGACGTATTTGTTTTGTTCTTTACAAAAAATGTGAGAACGTCAGCAGTGAGATTATTTGACTCCCAAGTAGAGAAACTAAAGTCCTGCCAACAAAGTATATTCCACAAAGTTAACTGTTAACTTTTTGCTCAGAAAAACGTACCAGGACATGATGAAGTAAAACCTTGAAATATGATACCTGAATTCATGAGAAATTTGCAATAAAATAATTTGCAAACTTGTATAAGCAATATGTTGCTTTTCTACAACACTGTCTTTAAATTATTTCTTGTTCGAGGACATATTTTTAAAAAAATTGAACCAAACTTGAGACATATCTAGCTTCAATCGTTTCTAAGATATGCATTATACATACAGGGTGAACAGAAACTATAGGGACAAACTTCAGGACGTTATTCCTGACAGGTAAAGGAACAACAAAGTTCATATCAACATATTTTCGGAAACGCATATTTGCCAAGGTAGATGGCACCGAAGAACGACATCATCCTCTCATAACAACACTCACAGGGTGCTTCTTAGTGTTGCAGAATGTGTGATTCGAATGTTATGGATTGGAGCTACGTCGAAGCACCATGGTCCGTTATTCATACCAGGAACAAGCCGAGATGGTATTTATGTACGGTCAAGCCAAGCAGATGGAAACGGTCGAGAGGCCGCACGGATTTATCGAGCCAAGGACCACCCAAACCACAAAACCTTTAGAGCCATTTTTGGGCGTTTGTGTGAGCATGGGTCCTTTCAATCAGGCGGACATGGAGGGCGGCCGCGGCATGTGCGAACACCAGGAACATGTGCTACACGATATTGAGAACAACCCCAGTATAAGCTCCAAGCAAGTGGTCCGCCAGCATGGTGTAAGCCAAGCGATGGTGTTGTGTATCCTGCATGAAAACTGCTACTATCCCTATCACCTGCAACGTGTGCAGGGATTATCACCAGCGGATTTTCCTCCAAGGGATCGGTCTTGTCACTGGTTTTTGAAACAGGCCACACTGTATTGGGATTTCTGTCGTCAGATGTTTTGGCAGGGATTATTGGCGACCACCTACTTGAACCATTTGTTCTTCCGCAACGCCTTAACGGACAGATGTATCTGGATTTCCTGCAGAATACTATGCTTCTTTTGCTTCGCAATGTGCCTTTGGCAGTACGACAGGTAATGTGGCTGATGCATGATGGAGCGCCACACCACTCTCGCATTATTGTTCGTCAACATCTCAACAACATCTTCCCCAGAAGAAAGATCGGACGAGGAGGCTCTATGGCATGTATTTTACTATTTGTGCCCATAAATATATTTTTTAAATTTTGAAAATGGGTCATTTTGACTTGCTTTCTACAACCTTTCTAAGGGATTTCCTGAAAATGGGAGTCCGCAAGTCAAGGCAGCACATGTCTGATTTGGCATATAATTTTCAACATGACCACATGGAGTTTCCAATACGACCAAACATACAGTAACGAACGATTAGGGTTTGGTTCACCCTGTATTCTATGACCACCTTCAATTGTTGAATTGGACCTAGTATGAGGTAGAATTGGGCAGTTAAGCAATAATCGATTCATGAATGCCCTGAGTTAGCTCACATCGTTCAGTAGCGTAAGGCTTAAATAACCTCTTCTGTTGCACAGTGACGGACACTTCTGGGTTGCATGGAAACCATTGAATGTAAATTAGTTTGTCATTTCTTTAATCTACCATACATCTTTACATATCCTTCTCACGATAGTGACGACACCAGAGGGGACCAGGAGGCAAACGACCCTAACAAAACAAGAAAAACTAGATAAATCACAATTCTTTTCACAAGCGGGCTCACCGCAACAGAGAACAACGTACAAGAACTCAAAACAAGTCAGTCCAGACGTTCACCACAATAAAAGCAAGAGAATGCTAAATCAATCTCACAGATAACATCAGAGTTTCACACCAATTGCATGGCTTACAGTCCACTCCTTGGCTTATTTTTATTGCCACGCCACCACCTTTCCCCTCTGAATATTGCTGTCCCTTCTGGCTGCAGCAATATTTCACGTGAGCCTCCCAACGCATCAACAGATGAATTTGTTTGTTCGATTGCCTGCAGACATCATCTGAGATAGATCTCAAGCTGCCTGTCGGAGATACGGAGATCGAAGTGATCGATCACACAGTTTCCCCGAGTACCAATGCCTCTTCTCCATGATGTCCTCCATAAATCTTGCTCTTTCGGGAAGGACGACGATAAGCGAGAGAGGAAAAAAGTTTATTTCCGTATCTAGTTTACGTCTGTTTATTCAGTCCATAGAGAAATCTAATGTTCCGTTCAGGCTAGTGTTAAGAATCAAAGGTCAGGCGATATTTCCGAACCAGTTTCACGTGACGTAGAAAACTAAACTCATGTCTACAGGCCGAAAGTGAGAGTTTTGCAATAATCAAAACCTAATTATAGGTAACAATTTATTTGAGTCAGTTTACAAATTCGATACTTGATGCGGGACATGGTGGGGAAAACGCGGCTGCAGCTACCAGCCGTTTGCAGCAGGGCGCACTGGTTTGCTCCGTCCACTCACTTTCACCGCTTCTCTAGCGTTATACGCGGCCTTGCTTCACAGATTCCCCAGATAGAGTGTAGTAATGAGAATTATTTTAGAGTGTAAAGCCCTTTTTCATCAACCTACCGTTTGATGTTTAATATAGTAATCGATTTAATCGTATTTTATTGCAAAGAAAATAGAAATATTAGAAAGAAAACTTATTTGAGCAAGTTTTACTTCATATGTTAAAATTCGTCGTAACCTCTCGCTGGTGACGTTATACTTCGAATAGACCATGCTAATCAGATGAAACCATCCATTATGTAATCCTCTAACAACGCAGATTGGAAAATAACTAAGATCAACGCAACGGTCATTAGTTAAAATGATACCGTCATGAAATCTGAAGAATGGGTTTTTTCATCTCCTGCGCTTCAATAGCCTTAAAAAGTAGAAATAGACGGAAACCTGTATTATAAAGTTACAGGCACTGTAAAATATTCACTGGATAACTGGCGGCCTAAAGACCTTGAAATATATGTTCAAAGTGTTAATAGTTATTAAATAGTTATCAAGAAGCAGCGGTAGCTCAGTCGTTTTTTTAAAACCTGGCATTAAAAAACTTTGTATTCAATTTTCCCAAGAACGATCAGTAGTATAATTGGTCCTATTATAAACTTACTTATAGCGTAGAAAAGAAGAGGTTATTTGATTGAACAACCCGATTTGGCTACACTTAAAACAATGTCAAGAGGGGCATATGCCCCAATTCTTCAAGTGTGATATGCTTTTAATCCCAAGAATTCTGAATTCTAGTGTAGAAAAGAAGAAGCCTCAACAGACAGATTTGCCTACACTTAAAACTATGCCAAGTTCCCATATGATCTTATTGTTTACAGTGTGTTTTTCTGTCAAAATCCCAGGAATCTTGAATTCTAGTGTAGAAAAGATGAGCCCCCCCTCAGATTGATTCAGCCATGTATATATTGATATAAAGCTCATAGCTCCTGGGTTCTGAGACCCAGTAGAGTGTGGTGCATAGCCCCATGGTTTTTATTGCCTTGTAATCAAGAGGCTTCTGTGTTTGACCCGGCAATCTAGAATTGCTCTGTGACTCTCTCATTTCTTACATCATAAACATATGATTTTTCACCTATAAGAATAACACTACATATGGTGTCTGCAGGGAGTGTATCGTGGAATTCACAGATAATTTTAATATTTGTCCTGTCATTAACCACAACTTGTTTCCTTTTTGAAGTGTTGATGACAAACATGGGTCTCTGTGCTTTGAATTCATCTGGTGTGTAATACATGTCAGTATTGCCAGTAGTGACCCTTTTGTATGCTGTAAATGCTTCATATAATTTGAGGAAATCATCCTTGGACATGTCTAAATTATAATTTTCTCTAGGAAATACCTCATTTCTGCCATTTTTAAGATATATGTTCTTGATGTTGCAGCTATCAAATTTACTTGAATTTTTTTCCTGATTATTGTGTCTTCCAGTCTGAAACAGTACCACCACAAAATCTGGCATGTCATATTGTATACTGGAGAATGAATTTGTAGCATCAAACTCATAATAGGTACCAGATGCAGGCTTCTGTACACATTGATATGTATAAAATTGTAGAGGAATCTGTGGATTTTTTAGAATATCTGCTTTGTATTTAAGAGCATAACTGGCCTCATATTCAACAACTGGCATTCTTAGCTCCATAGTCTGAATAAGGCACTTGCCCTCATCAGGTAGGGTATTAGGCAGAGCTTCCCCTGTAGAGTTTAATTCACTGTACCTCATCAAAGCATTATTATCATTGGCAGCTCTTCTAAATGTAATTCTTAAACCACCCTTCCACATAATATCTTTGAAATCTGAGAAGAATCCTGGCAACAGGCGCATGGGGAACAGCACTGTGTGGTTTTTAGATAATATCTTATCACCAGCCTCAAATCCACCTATTTTGTAGTAAGAAGCCTCGGTTTTGGATAATTTTAGTGTGGCCAAAGCTGTGGAGGTAATACCCGGATAATGTACTCTGTTTATAACAACACCATGTTTTCTGATCTCAATTTCAGAGAACAGATGAGGCACAAAATTATCTACCAATCTTATATTTGAATTTGCAGGATAATCTGTACCATCGAGTTTTACAAAATCAAATTTGATGTATAGATCTGCTCTGTGGGGGTGTATAAAGCCATCCCCTACATCAAGATCAACCTCAATCTCTGTGTTGGGTTGATTTAAATTTGCAAATGTCCTCCTGTTTGGAGGGAATGATTGTAGCTCATAACTCTCAATATTTTCTATTTTTTTCTTGTATGTACTTTTATTTAAATATTAATTTCAATGATTGCAGTTGTTGTGGCTCCAGCAAAATCAACTAATTCTTCTTTTTCATTAGTGACCATCAATTCAATATAATCTATTCTATTATGGCACACAGGAAAATATAATGTTGGTGATGGATTGTAGATGATTGGCTCCATGAATTCAGAGTTAGGTTTGAATGTTGCAATGATGCCAGTTTGTTTGTGAGTGCCTATGCCATTTGATTTGGTGATCATACCCTCAGCCACATTACAATGAATATTCAGAGTCTCTATGGCTAAGAATTTAGGTATATTAATTGCAGTGTGTTAAATAGCTGGTTCAAGTTTTGTGTTGTTCTCAAATCCTAACAGCTCTCCTATAGTACCCAGATCCACTGTTTCTGTAGCAGATGCAATCTCAACTCTGTGAGTGACAGAATTTTGAGTTAATACTATACCTCTGGGTAACTGAGCATTTAAAGTGGACAGATTATACTGCCCTGGAGTGATGACAATTTTTTGATCCCCTACTGCAATTTTGTTGTTGTGGTGTGTAATATTAGGGATCAAGTACATGCCATAAAAAGCTCTGAGAGCTATTGTTTTGGGATACACTATGTCATCATGTAATTTGAGTTTCAATATTGAATTTTGGCTGGTGAGATGGAATACCCCCATGATGTTTCAGATACCACAGGGCTTTTTGAAAATTTTCAATTGATGGTTTATTTATTTGAGACATATATCTAAGAACAGATAAACACAAATGTCCACAATTAACATCTTTGAAATTTTGAACACGGGCATTATTGTAATAAAGATTAGTTGATTTTAGATATTTTACTAAATTTTCAGGTGGAACACCTCCAAATGAATCAAACACAAATGCCTCATTTTTTAAATATTTAATATAACAGATCCAGTGAGTGCCCTGATTTTTGTACTTATCCAAATTAACCATGCCACACTCTTTGTTGAGTGGTTGCTCTGGCAAAGAATCAGACATGTACACACCTCTAAAATTTTTGATGCCCAGTGGCTTGATTAAAGCTTCAATATCTTGGTTTGTAAGCGGCTCTTGTTTTTTTAAACTTATTCATGGCTCTCTTAACACCTTTGCCTTGTTTCTCCATGGCCAGGTTATGGCGCCTCTGCTCATCTAATTCTGCCTTATTTTTCTTGGCATCTATTACTGTTTTTGCTATGGCAGCTGATCCCCCGGCCAAGCTCCCTAAAGATGGCAGGGATAGTAAATATAAATCCACCCACATGTGATTTTTTCCTGGATTGCTGTAATTTTTTTAATTGGGGGGTACTAAGTAACAATTTCATACCATGGCCCTTGTCAAGACAAGAATTTTTTTTCTTGCGCTGCTTTTTGGTTAGAAGATTATTAATAGGCCCAAGAGATTTAAGACCTGCATAAGGTATTTGATACATAACACCTTTGGCCTTCATTGTAGGTTTATTATATATATATTCACAACCCCCACCCCAATTTTTGTTTGGTATTCATAGCTATGCTAGTTCCCAATGCTGCTATTCTCTCACTTAAAGAAGCATCTTTGTTTACAAATCTACCAAATGCAGCCTCTTCTAATTTCTTGTCTGCAACATGTCTCTTGTCAAGAACAGAATGTGTGTTGTATGCTATGTCATGGTCTCTACAAGCAGCATGTAAGGGATTAACACCAGGGTCCCCTCTGTTTAATCTATGGTCCAATTTTGTACCGGGACCACAATACTGATAGCCTGGAATGTGTAGTTCAAATGGCAGCTTGTTTATAATATCATTAACCAGCCCCCGACCCTCAGAAATATTCCAAAATTTAGGTGGTAGAGTATTAATAATTTTTATAAGATATCCAATCCCCTTAGTGTCATTCACTATAAAATTATACAATTTTGTGCTTATCATGTCCATAATTCCAACCTTTTCATTGTAAAAATTGTGGTTGCCAGCATTTTCCTCCCCAGCTATTACCAGCAACCTATCTACAAGTTTCCTGACATCATCAACCCACACAAATTCTTTAGGCAGGGTGTTGTATTGTTTGATCCCACTACCTGTCTTGATCTGTGACCATATGGGCTTGATTAAGTTGTTGTATTTTGCTCCACTGCTAGACTTGACTCTTTTTTGTGTGGGATCATTGTTCTGGTATAGAGCATCTGATTTTATTAATATATCTTTGTAATACTCATAATCTTGATCTGTATAGCTGCCAGGTCTCTTCCTAGTCATCAGTTCCCACAATCCAGGTGTTCCAGGGTACTTAACAAAAGCACTTTTTTCTCCAAGATGAGATTCTGAATATACAATCAGATCATCTCCCATAAATGTTACTCTGAAATTGCCAATTCTATGTATGATGCTACCATCACGCTCTGTGTCAGCATATAAGCCAAAAACCTCATCTTTGTTGTCTTTAGGTGTGCTTAAATATTTTTGAGCAAGAAGACCCAATTCAATAGGATCCTGAGTAGCTTCAATTCTTCGAGGAGCAACAGGACTAGGTGTATGAATACTAGAAAGTGGGGTGAATGGATAATCTAATATGTTCCTAGCAGCTACAGGTACAAGCTCTGTGATCAAATTTTGATTTTGCTCTGTAACAGTTTGGATATTTTTACCTAATTCACCAATAGCATCAATAATAGGCTGTTCTGTGCGCTTGTGTTGCTCATAAAAACCTCGGTTCTCTGATTTCCATCCCTTAAATCTTTTTACAAGATAATCTCTTAATTTAAGATCATCAATGATTGGCCTTTTCATGGTTATTTATTTATGTTTCAATGTCTAGAAAATTGTTGATTTTATTTCTGTATTTGCCACTATTGGGTTTTCTTGTCATATCAATTGTGACAAACCCATAACTGTCCTGGTTCCAGCACCTACTGCAAAACTTGGAAAAATCATTGTAGCTCAAGTCCCCACCTACATATTCATCATGTATGTGTTTGAGGTTGGTATGATCTTGATGAAACACACATATAAAATTGCTGTTGTCTCGGATCAGCTGTTTGGGTATTTTTGAAAAAGTCTGTGCCAGGTTGAAACAATCTATGTTTTTGTGTCGGCCCTGTGTAAAGAAATTTCTAACCTTGTTTTGATTGTCCAGTATAATGTCATCAAACACAACAACAGAATTATCGAGACATTCATGGAGTGGCTTAACATCTGGTTCAAAAGTGGCTATATCCAATCCATCATATAGCTTCATCAGCTGTTGATATTTTAATTGTTCCAAGCTCTTAGAGAAGACATACAAGTGCCTGTTTTTCCAGTCTAACCAGTTGGGTGCCAATAAAAAATTATCAACCATTAGTGTAGTTTTACCACAAGCCGATGGCCCAACAATAAGACACCTAATATTATCAGGCAGCAATTTTCCATTTCTCTTAATCTGCTGTTCAGGTTCTGGCAGCCTCTTTATAACATCCCAGGTGTTCATATTATCATTTTGTTTGCATCGATCCAGCTGTGTTTTGGGAGTCCTAGCCATTTGACAAATAACTTGTTGCCTTTTCTGCGGATGATTTTTTCTATGAGATATGTGTCAGGCTGTTTAGTTTTGCTGAGCTCTTCTTCATAAAACCTGCCTTTGAGAATTTATCCTCGGTGGTCTTTTATTATATATGTGTTAAGGGTCCCAGGATTAATTTGAACCACTGTAAATAATTCAGTGCTCCAGTTTCTTGTAAAGCCTCTTTTGAATAAGTGCTTATATTTGCTGATTCTTACTTGATCACCCACCTTGTATTTGGCTTTTCTTGTTGTTGGCTGGTATCTAGGATAATAAGCAGTGCTGATCAATTTTTGCTCATCAGATGAAGTTACTTCAGAGGGTTTCATGTTGATTGTGGAATGGACAGAGTTGTTATATTTATGTAGAAGTTCTGGAAGAATATTAAGCCATTTATAATTACCTTGAAGTGTGAATTGTATATACATATGATTTTTTAGGGTTCTGTTGAATCTCTCTACAATTGAGGCCTTGAGATCACTGTAACTCGAGTAATGTTGTATTGCCTGGCTTTTAATAAATTGTTGGAACACTGAATTATAGAATTCTTTGCCATTATCTGTTTGCAAATAGCGCGGTGATCTTCCACTCTGATTGATGATTGTCCTGAAGGCTTCTGTAACACATGCTCCAGTCTTGGATTTGAGTGGCACAGCCCAGGCAATTTTTGAAAATGTATCTATGACAGTGAGTAGATACTTGTAGCCCTTGTTGATCTTGTCTAAGTTTCTCAGCTGTCCACTTGCCAACTCAACCAAGTCGCTCTGCCATAAATCATCTATGCCTTTTGTGACTACTGGCAGTCTCTTATAATTATGTCTGGCTTGTCTGTGTAATTCATCAACAATAATTTGTCTAGACATAATATGTAAACAAGAATATTGCAACTATAGGGTGTTCAGCAGCTGATACTACAGGATTTTCTAAATATAATTTGTCCCCTATTTGTATTTTAAATTCCAGAGAGCCATCATCTTCAGCATAGGCTGTTTCTAATGTATTGGGGTCTGTAAAATCCTCTAACTCTACACTGGTGATTTTTGCTTTGTTATCAGCATTTGTTATTGATAAGGTAGGGTAGTGGTGTGCCTGTGGTTGAAGCCAATATTTGATCTTGATTGGTCTAAGTGTGCCCCAAACAAAAAACTGGTAATAAAATTGTGCAGGGGACAGCATATATATTTTGCCTCCTGGTGTAAATGGTGAATCATATTCTTTGTTGGGGATACTGTACAATTCAAGAATTACTGTATGTTTAGGATTCTCGATTATGCCTGTTATTTCTTTTTCTGCTGTAAGCAATCTACTTGTTACAGATTCAAGGTGCTCATTGATAGTCCTAACAACATCATCATGGCCTGGCTTGATTTTTATGTCCACAACAAGTTTCTTGTATTGTTGTACAATTTCTTGTAGCTGGGTGGCAAAAACAGACAAAGCATTTGCTTGATTGGATTCCATGGTCCCTAGCTGTTGCTTGATATTAGCTACAATTTGCTGTAAATTTTCAACAACTGCCAATTTTGAATTTTGAGCAGTAAGATCATGGACCTGTCTTCTGATATCCTCAAACAGGGCATGCAGTTCATTAATATGTTGATTAGTTGGTAGAGTGGCCACTGTCTGAGTAAGTTGTTTGATCTCTGTCTGGATATTCTTGATATCTTCTGATTTCAATATGCGATTCACAGCTCTCTTAATATTTTTAAGTTCCTGTGATGTAGGCAGATTTGACACAGTATTTTGCAAAGATTCAAGTGCCAATTTCACATTATTTAATTCAGAAGCATCAGCCACATTTTGCATAGCATTTTGGAGCAGGGCTATATCTGCCTGAGTGGGTGTTGATTGTTGTAAAATTTCAAGCTTTGTTTGGATATCATCAATCAAGTGATGAAAATGAGATAGCTCAGATTCAGTGTTGAGGTTTTCAAGCTTTGTGATCTGTTGCTGGACACTAACAAGGGTATCTACAATACCGGGCAGGCGGGATTCTGGAGTTTCTTGTGCATTTGTCAAATCACTTTGCACTGCTGCTATTGTACCCTCAAGATGGGTTATGGTACTTTGAATTTTTCCAAAATCTTCATATGTTTCAAGTTGCAGCTTGATGTTGGCAACACTACGAGTTATTGCACTCAAAGCATCAGAAGATGGCAAGTTGTTCATAAAATTTTCAAGTGTCTCAATTTTTTCTTTAACCTCGGCTATGGCATTGTTCAGAGGGTCCAGATTAGGTATCTGGAGTGACTGAATCTGTTCCTTTAGAGTGGAAATCACTAGATCAAAATCTTCTTGTGATTTTATGCTTTTGACAATTGTTTGGAGCTGTGTCTGGACATTATTAATCTGTTCCTCCAATTGTTGTTTCAATTGCTCAGAGTTGGTGGCCTGGGTCTTAAATTTGGCTTGAAGAGCTGCTACAGCTTCTTCTAAACTTTGAAAATTATCCAATGTGGCCAAATCAGTATATCTCTGAATCAATAATTTGAGTTCTGAGTCAATTTTAAGAAGAGGGTCCATGCATTGTGATTGTAAATTTGTAATTTCTAATTGAAGACTGGCATTGAGTGTGGTTTGTAAAGCTTGTAAATCACTTCTTAATTTCTTGACTCTGACATCAAGCATCAGAATCTCATCACTGTGATCTTCATGTCTTGTATGGCCAAATATATCATTAGGCATTTTGATTTAGTGGTTATTTATTATTGAATATCTAATTCTTAATTCTATAAAAAAAGGTATAAGCTTGTCATAGGATCCCGGGACCTCAATATATAAGCAGTCACCAGCAGAAACAGTACATACAGTGCCAGAAATCATGTTTGAGTGCTTAATTCTATAAATATTTCTCCCTATTGAAATCTTGACATTACCCTCGGGAGTTGTAATAAATTGTAATTGACCACCTACAGGTAATTGGTAATGATTTAAATTATTGTTAAATATGTACAATGTTTTACCTGTTTCATCATCAACATCTGTAAGTATGCTGTTCAGATGAATAATTAACAAAGCACTTAGTTTAGATATTATATCAGAAGAGGGTTGTGGTGTTGGCAGGTCCATAACAGCCTGTTTTTTGAACCCAAATAAGTTCATAGGCATGTTTATTTATTTCAAATCATGCTCTGTAATTGGGCATTGATTGCCACTTTTCAAATCACAATGACCCCATGGTAAAGTATGTATGCCACATGATAAAATGCATCTCTTATCATCATGTGGGTCCAGAGCCACTTTTCTTACAATATTGCTAGTCAACAAGTGATCCACACTCTGAATTCTGGATTCTGATGTTCTGATTGTGCTACATGATTTGAGGCAATTTTTGTAATCTTCAAATTCAAGCTCTTTGTCTACAGTCACTCTGCCAATGCCCTTGGCTTTTTTGGCAACAACACCACTACATGTTTCAAAACTGTACATCTTGGCCCTTAACCCAGCAAATGCTCAATAACATCACCAAGTGTCTCTTCTTTTAACTTGCCAGGCACCTTTTTGTTGTGGTGTTGAATTTTTGAATGTTCACTGGTATCAAAGTATTTAAACAATTCAGGCTGGGACATATCTTGATAAACATCTTCTGTCTGAATATCAAGAACAAAACTATCTGTGTCCACGTACATCAGTTTTATATGATCCTTATAAAAAGGCTTCAACACATCATAATACAATTTTAACATGTGTAATTTGGCCAATTCCAATATCACAGCCCCTACATAAATAGGCTTATCAAACTTAATCTTTGTTTTTTTTCATATTAAAAAGTGCCATATGTTCATCATAAATTCTAGTGTAATTGAAGTTGGGCTTTGCTATCAATTTTTTGCTCCGGCTGGGGTCAGTAATTATTTTAACATCAATATGTTTTCTGACATTTTCTATTGTTTTGCCATACACAGAATTGACCATCAATTTAAACAAGGTCTTATCAAATTGGCTCATTGCAGATGTTCGAAGCTCTGTGTTTGTATCAATATATGGCTTCAACCATCTTGAGTGCCTGAACCTCAAAAATTTGCCAACTTTGCTCACTTGAACACCATGATTCATCAGGAACTGGAGGTTTTTGTAATATATGACATAGCCCTGTTTTGGCTCCAGAGTCATCATCAATTTCTTCTGTTTAGAGCCAGGTAAGCACTTAACCTCAGGAATTGGGGGCAGATCAGAAAATATGTTGTGTAAATTATCTGGAATTGTCAGATCAACCTCTAAGGAGAGGCCATAGTCAATGTCATCAAAATCCTTAAGATCTTCAATATTGAAATCTTCAACCCACTCAAGCCCTGCATATGGCAGTTTATCCATCATAGCATAACCATAGAGGCTGTTGGCATCTACATACAGTATATAATTTGATGGCAGTGCTGGATCATAATCAGGAATATATTTGTTATTTGCTCTGGCATATCTCTGAGAGCATTGCACCATGCCTCCTCTTATACATTGCTCCATAAACAGATACATGTCCTGATCCTGGATCAGATCCAATTGCATTTTAGTGTTTAAAAACATTGCAGACCATGCTAGGCCTGGGGCACTGTAGAAATACATTGGATCCAGTTTATAATTTTGCATGGAAGATTTTCTGAATGCCTGAAGTATATCAGCTAAGAGGGTCACATCAAGTTTTAAATATGCATTGTGATAATCACGAAATGTCTGGCATTTTAAATTGTTCCACATCAACTGGGCATGGTGATAATCATCATCAGTGATTCCAGATCCTCTGATTTTGCTGTAAAACTCTCGTTGTGGTGGCAGAGAACACTCATCAAATTTAGAAAAACCTGTAACATAATCATATGGATATACACCCTTCCGCCTAATTAATTTCAGGTCCTGATTTGGAAACAAAGCACATGTGATTTTGAATTGATCATCAGATAATTGAGTGGCCAGTGTAGCCAGGCTAGCAGACAGAATTCTGTAGGAATCAAGAAATCTTAAGTGAATAGGAACACCATTAACTTTAATTATTTTGCTAATAGCTATATATTTCTCATCATTTTCAGCTAAAATATTTAAATTCTGCTTGTCAAACCCCTCGTACCTGATCAGATGATGGAAATCATAATTGGATGCACCATGGCAAAATATAGGGACAAATTTTGGTCTCTGGATCTTAATATTACAGCTATTACACAGGGCCATTAAGAATTTACCATCTGTATGAGAATGGTGTTTCACCTTGATATTTGTATCTGAAAATTCAGAATCACATACCGGGCATTTTTCTGCATTGTTGAAATCTTCAATCTGTTTCTCTGTTAAAGGCAACATGGGTTTTGATTTTAATAAGACATTAGATGCTATGTCATGGCACTCATTTTCTATTCTATGTGCAAATTCTTTGATGGCATCTGGTCCCAAGTATAAATCTTTTTTAGTAACAACACCATCCTGTACAATCACATAATAAAAACTAGAAGGTTCATGTAATTGATATGATGTAATTGAAGATTCCTCAGGGTCTGGGCTACAGAAACCAGGGGTTTGAGATTTGATTCAAAATCACAGACTATATATGCTGGGTGTTCCAACAAGGCTTCAAACTTTTTGAATTTGGCATTTTCACTTGGCATTGGCATCACCATATGAACAGGTTTATGATTGCCACAGTATTTCAGATGCTCAATTAACTTGTTTTTAGCAATTTCTGCATTTTTTTCACGAACCCCATTTGCCATTTTTCTACCATCAAATACAGTTAAACATCTTCTGCACAACTTGAATATTGTATTGGATTTGTCTATTTGCTTTCTTACTAAAGCTTCAAGATTATGTATCACAGTGTAATGATATGTGCCATCCCCTTCAATTAAAAGCAGATCAATCGGAACAGCAGAATCATCATCAAATGTACTGATTCTGAGAGGTGCTATCAAGCAATTGCCACGACTAGTGGAACAAATAAATACATTAATAGATAATTGTTTACCATTAATATCCCTGGCCTTTTTTTCAAATTTATCAATATTCTGAACAGACATTGGATATTCTAAGCCCTTCATTGCTTCATTAAAAATGTGTTCATGCTGTTTATAATAACTTATTCTCTCAGGATTCCTTAAAACTGGAAACAAAGCAGCTAAAATACACCACAAAAAGCACTTCTGGTCGGTATTTTCTATGTTAACCACGGCTCTTTTGTTTTTAATATTGGCCGGTAATGGCAGATATGTAGATCCTTGTAATGGGCTGAATTCAGAAATATTAATATATAACTTGTGTGGAGATCCGCTTAGGCTCCATCCAGACTCTTTTGCTGCAAATTCAGAATGTTTAATATTCAATTGATCTATCAAACTGCTTATTATTTTGTCTAAATTTGTATTTGAATATACCGATACAGTTTCTGTTATGTGGGGCTGTGTAAATTTTGTGCCATCTGGCTTCTTATATTGTGTAAACAATTTGAGGGACAGCTTATAAGAGCCATTTTGTGCATTTAGAATTGCCTGCACATCAGGATTTACACTGTTCAAAAAATTCTTAATAGCCTACCACATTTTTGCTCTGATACAAACCGGTAATCCAAAAGTTGGCCATTAAAACTGCCATGGATAGGTGGTGCATAGCGTGGCTGTTTTGCCGGTCTAGCATTAACAGGTGTTTCATGCTTCCTTTTCAGACCAGATGTAGATGGTTGTGGGGGCAATATTGATGACTGTGCAGAACAATTATTTTTATGTTTATATAAGAAATATTCCAGACTATATCTTTTATGACATTTTGGGCAAATTTTTGTAGGAGTTCTATATTTGCCCGGATCACAATTTTTTTGGTGTCTAGCCCAATTAGAGCTAAATATATTTTTATTGCATTGATCACAATATTTTTGATTTGGCATTTTTGTTGTTTATTATATAAGATTTCCTGGGGTTCAATTCAAAACTTTATACTGAATAAAAAATATAAGTTGGGTTCAGCAGTGTGCTTTGTATATTTAGTGTATATACTTAATGTTAATATTATTAATTATTATTAATATTATTATTAATTTTTATCCTCGGTTTATTATATAAAATTTCTTGGGTTTTAATCAAAACTCTATGCTTACTATGACAGGTTGTAAAGCTAATTGCCTACAAGTGGAAAAAGAGAATAAATATTGATCTACACTGACCTAGCACAAATGCCTGCACAGACATGCATGTCCTAGAAAGGCAATGACCTTACACTGTGTTATGTATTGATTTTTGTATAACAGGCTGGGACAGATATAAGCCTGACTCTAAATATGAGTGGATTACAACAAACAAGCTGGATGTAACAAATATCAGATTTTTTTATACAAAATATAAGCCTTTTTGTTCAATATATCAGAAATTGAATAATAAGAAATATTATATATTAAACCAAACAGGCCTGTAGTATGAAAAGCACTGTAACAACAGATCTGTACTCCTCAGCCACTCTCACAATACTGGCTGATATGTAATGCAAAATCTCTTTATATACCCTAAGCCAGTCCGAGAAGAAAAAAACAGGAATTTCCTGTGAATTTTGTTTTTACGGGAAATTCCCGAGGGCCTTTTTTACGGGAAATTCCCGAGGGATCATATTTTTCACGGGAAATTCCCGAGAGCTTTTATTAAAATTATCTGTGAATTCCACGATACACTCCCTGATGACACTATATGTAGTGTTATTCTTATAGGTGAAAAATCATATGTTTATGATGTAAGAAATGAGAGAGTCACAGAGCAATTCTAGAAGGTCTCTGCATATTACATTGTTTTAATATTAGATAAACAAATTGAACCTGGTATCCAATTGAACTTAAACCGGAAGTAAATATGTGTGGGTGTGGGTGGGTTTTATGAGGATGTTGGCTTAATTTCAAGTATATCCAAAACAATATCAAGAGGGGCATATTTTTAACAAGCTTATGGACAAAAATCTGGCTGATGCAACTTTTGTAAGTGTGGGCAAATCAATCTGAGGGGGCTCTTCATTTCACGGGAAATTCCCGAGGGCATTTTTACAAAAATCTTGGATTAGACAGGGTTCCACACTTGAGCAAAAAGCTGATATGTGCATGTTGAGCTTGTTTTAAGTGTAGCCAAATCTGCCTGAGGGGGGCTCTTCATTTATCGGGTTTATAATATGGTATTTTACACTACTACGATCCAAAGATTGGAATCTCAAATATAACTTCTATTACAGTGTGTTGCGTGAGCTTGCTAAAGATGCAACGAATGGTAAACCAGTGCAAACTGATATAAAGCAAATTCAAGCCACATTATTACATATGCATTCTCAGAAACGTAATGGTGCCAAAGTTAGGAGCAGACTTCCCCATTTAGATCGCCATGAAACTGTATCTCTCGCTCATGTTATACAAGAGAGAAAAAACGCGAAGGGGACAACAAATTGGTACAGTTCAAATGGACGATGGACGTGAGCATAGAAAACTTTCGGACATTAAGAAAGTAATTTATGACCATTGTAGTAATCTTTATTCGAACAAAAGAACTTATGGTAATTCAAATGCTCATGAATTTTATGAAAATATTCCAACAGTGTTTCATGATACTGATAGAGATGGTTTAGACAATATCTTCACTATGGAAGATGTACATATAGCAGTCATGGGGGGAAACCCTTCTCCTCCTCTGCAATTGATGGACTTCTCACTGCTCCCTTTCAATCTGTTTGGTATTTGATGGGGAAAACAATAACAAAATGAGTAAATGCAGTTTTTAGGAACCACATCACAGGTAAAACATCAAATACTGGTGTTATAGTATTAGTGCCTAAAATAGCGCAACCAAAGAAAGTGTCTCATTATCGTCCCATAACTCTACTGTGTGCAGATTACAAAATATTTTCTCGGTGTATGATGCAACGGCTGACTCCTTTTGCTGAACAATTAGTTGGTAAGTGTCACTATTGTTACGGTGCAAACAAAAAAATATATATGGTGTGTTGCAAACACTCCGTGAAGTAATTGCTAGTTTAAACTCCAACTCTGCTAATGTAAATGACGCAATTTTAGCTGTAGATTTCTACCCTGTTAATCATGAACATATGTTCAATGTTTTTGGTAAACTTGGTCTAGGTGGTAATTTTCTAAATGCCTTACAAGGTTTGTACGAACACGCAGAATCCAAAATTCAAATAAATGGATTTTTAACGAACCCCTTCATAGTGTGTGCAGGGGTTCGACAGGGAGATCCTCTCTCCATGTTGATTTTTTGTGTCTCGCTTATGCCATTGTTATTATCTTTAGAAAAGGAAATATCTGGTATTACAATTAGCAATCAAAATATTAAAGTATTATCATATACAGATGATGACAGCATTTTAGTCCAGTCTCAGACTGACAAAAAAATTATATATCAACAAATGGAGAAATAGAAACTGATTTCAGGTTTAACGATAAATTATGAAAAAACTGGTCTTATATATTTAAATTCTACAAATCAAAACAGATCAAGAAAATTTTCAAGTTGTTCCAAAACTTAAAATACTGGGAATAATATTTACTATGTCATTTCAACAGATGTAGGAATTAAATTATAGTCTGGTAATAGGAGCTATAAAAGCTGTTTTATGTAACATAAACTTAGGAATGTAAGTTTAATATCACGTGCAGCTTTTGTAAATATGTTCGCGCTCTCCAAGGTCTGGTTTCTGGCGAAGGTTCTTCCACCAAGAAAAATATACCTTGCGAAACTGAAGAGTGCTGTAAATTGGTTTATGTGGTCTGGACATATCCTTCGGGTTAGTCTTGAAACAATGACGCGGTTTAAAGTTGGTTCATGTGGCAACTAAAAGTCAAGCACTGATGATTCAGGCTAACATTGCAGTAATGGTAAATCACTCTGATGGTCTGACAGGTACGATTCTAAAGCAATGTATTAGAATATCCAATTGATATAAGCACTATTCTCAAAGAGTATCAATACGTGATAGATTCTATTGTAGAAATATGCTATACTTTGTTATTATCGGACAACCTTCAAATACCCACTGTAAAAACCATATACAAAATTAAACGTACGACTATGCACCATAAATGTAAAATGTTGAAGTACCCTCGTGTTCTGTAGAACAGAGTTTGGATAAATGTACATGCAACACACTTATCAACAAAGATACTGTCTGGTTGGTTGATTGGGTGTTTTAAGTCCACTTTGTGCACAGTAAGGCTAATCGGGACTGGACCTACAGTTTAAAGTGGGATCCGAACCACTATGTGCCTCCACCGGGTATCGAACCCGGGCCCCCTTGAAAAGATACGGTCTGCATGGTATTGTATTTTTCACCAAATCTTGATAACTGGAACTAAACGTCATCGATTCAGATTAGCGGAAAATCCGCTGTGTAAATGGTGTAATGTAGAAGAAAGTATAGAACACTTAATCACTGAGTGTAAAATTACAAAATCAACGTGGGAATATATCACGAAAATGATTAGTATAATATTCAGAACAAGTCAGAGGCAAATTACGACTGATCACTTTTTGAATCAAAGTTTTACATTTTATCAGAAAACAAAGTTAAATATTGTACAATGGATATTAGGGAATTATGCTTGGTTTATTACTATCTATAACAAACAGGATTTTAGTGACAGATTTGAAATATATATGCATCAAGAATATCAACATATTTCCTCATATGCTATGCATACTACGTATGCAAATTTTTTAACTGTTATGCATACTATGTAAATATAACCTAAAAAGTTGTCTTTGTATTCTGAAAAAAAATAGTTAGGGCGTCTGACTACCATGCGAGAGACCTGGGTTCGATCCCCCGCGGGGAGAACAGGGATTTTTTTTCCATCTGTTCAAGCGGCTCCGGCGCGCACCCAGCGTCGTATAAAGTGGGTACCGGGAGGAAACTCTGTGGGGTAAAAGCGACCAGGGGCATGGTGCTCATCACATCACCCCCACCTTCGGCCGTGATCAAGAAAGTGTGGGGCCTTAACTCCACATCCCTATAAGCTTTCATGGCGTGGTGCAAAGCAAAGGGAACACTTAATTTTTTTAAAAAAAAAAATCTACTTTTTTATAGTCAATCTAATTCATGAAATTTTGATGATTCAAGGTTTACAAATATATTTATGGTGCACATAACTCCAATTTACAATCATTATCTACATTTATGCATGATACAATATTTAAATTTGAATTTTAAAACAAACAGTTGGGTCCCTATTTGTAAATGCACAGACTGTTAAATTTTAACTGTACGATATTGTAAAATTTACGGTAACTTCTAACAGCCCACAAGGAATAAAAGCCTCTATTTACGGTGCATATCAATTGCAACCATTGAGAAGGCTAAGTAGTGGTTCGGCTACTATGGGGTAAAAGGCTGCTAATCTTATTGAAGTGCTAACCACCACAGGTGCTGCAAGATATATTTCTGCAACCGAAATAGATTTATACTCATTCAAAGATGTTATTGAAACAGGAAAGAATATATCAAATGACAAATGAAAATTGGGTCTTTGAGCTATTGGAAGAATTCAGAATGGTAATAATAGGCCAGGAAACGTAAATCGCCAACTGCAACAACTTCAAAGGAAAAACATGTCCGTCCTTAGTGCAGGAGGAGCAAAGGGTAATTCCACAGTTTCGAAGAGACGTCACTGGAAAAAAATTATAGAAGATAGGCATAGATAGCTATAGCGGATTCCTACCACCAGGTGCTGAGTCACGTGGACGTTTTGCAATTCCACTCTTGTCTGCTTCGATGCACCAGTGCTTTCCGCGGTGCAATTCTTCCTCGCAAAGTGCATTTTAAATTTGCTTTTCTACATTCACCAACCATCTTCCTCTCATACCGAAAACCTATACCCTGTCCCAGTTAACTGTGGAGCAGGGCCGCGAAAAGCGGCGGCAGAGGAGGAGGGAAATTGAGTGGTGAAAGTGCAGCGTTGCCAACCGTACGGTCCTGACCGTACATGTACGGAAATTTCATGGTATGTACGGACGTACGGTCCAGACCTTAGTCCGTACGCTAAATGTACGGCTCGTCAAAATTTGCACTTGCTGTTGTAACCCAAATATTTCCCTAAGAAATTCTTAAACCAAGCATACGGTCCGTTTACCATGTGCATACGGTATGATCGTTTTCAAAAGTTTGCAACGCTGCAGAGTGAAGCAGGGAAATCGGGTAACTCCAGTCTCCCATTACGGAATCCCGTTTCTCCCACTGTTATTGGTGGAGCCGTCTTGCGTCACTACTTGCGCAGAGACTTGTTCTCGTTCGCCTGGTCTACAGTTAGCTGGTACGGGGTTTAGAAGCACTACGAATTCCAACACCACAAGAAGTAAACCTTCCCTGTCGCACACCTATTGTATTTTAAGCCACACAGCGCCAGACGACGTGTTTGCCGTCTGCTCTTTTGACGGGAAGCAGGTAGAGCTAATATATTTTACCCTACAAAGCAGGCTTAATTCAGATAATGGAAGTTACCTTTATATATCAGGGCGTTTCTACCAAAATAACAAATCCTGACTTTTTCATAGCTATTCCTGGTCTTGTTTCTCTTAACCTATATTTATATGATCCCTACTTAGGTAAAGTTGGAAATTAGCAATTAAGAAAATGAATATTTATTTAATGAAAAACCTCTACCAAAAGGCCAGTTAAGATGAAAACTGAAGCTGTCTTTAAGAAGAAAATTAGATTTGCTTTATCTATTAATGCATTCTGGACTGAATTTGGTAGACTAGCGAGGCTCAGGATTCTGAACTCATCCAGTATAATCTTCCATGGGTCTCGTGTTGTCGTCCCTATATATTTGTGATTGTCCCTTCAACCGTCTTATCTCACCACCATTCATTCTCATCTTCGCGATTAGCCAAAGAGGCAAAAAAGTGATGTAAAATAGAATAACTCAATCAATCAATCATTGTGATAGCAAAAATTCTTGGCTGGAAGTGGAATTTCTTAACTTTTATCTTTTATTGACTCCTTGACATACTTGTTAATATCTTTACTTTATCTTGACTTTTATGACTAGTAGACACTCTGTATTTCTAATTCTTATCTTCTAGTCCAATATGAAATAATCTAAAGGTTTAAATGTACAAGAATGTAATTTTACAGTAGTTTTGCATGGTTGTGAATCGTGGTCGCTCATAGTAAAGGAGAAACATAAAATATAGAGTTTTCTAAATCTTGAATAAAGTATATTTCGATTAAAGATGGAGTGAAAATTAAAGAAGTTTAACATAATTATTCATCCTCTGGTATTATTACAATAATTAAATCAAGATGACCTCTATGGTAGCACAGGCAGCACGCATGGAACAGAATAGAAAACTTACAGGGTCTTTGGGAAACTTGGTGGGACTTGTAGAAAAGCCTAAACGAAATTGGAGGACAATATTTAGACTGCCCTGATGGTAATTGGTAAACATGGGTCATGAATAGATTGATCTTGCTCAGGACAGGGCAGCTGTACTGTCTGCAATCTACATATAAGCAATCTTGTTAAACCTACCTGGCAAGTAAGCATATAATGGAAAGATAATCTTTACATGCAGAAATTGGATGAATCTAGTATACGTTTCAATCCAAACAAAATTCGAGATTTTTTTTTCCAGAAAGAGATAAACGACGACATAATTTCACTGCCTTTCCACACAAAATAGTGCAGTGGAGTATTTGTCCGCGGTTCCGTCTGTATGCGACGAGGACAGCAGTTTTATGAAGCATTAATTTGTGTGTGCTCGGGAATTATCTTGATTGGGAAGCGGGATATTGGTTCGTGTCTCCGTAGTTGAGTTCATCAAACGGTAATCAAGTGAAACCGTCGCTGCGTAGGGATGGGATTGTGCGGAGAGGAAGGGGACGGTGAAGGGGAAGAGGGGGGACAGGGAGCGTAATTGGAAAATAGATCTATCGGATGACGGACAGCTTGACGTTTCCAATGCGGTGGGTAGATCCGTTTTAATATGAGCCACCATCGTTTGTAAAGTGGAGCGACGTGCTACGCCGGAGACCTGGAGACTCTTCAAACTGTCCCATCCACTCGGCGTCAACATGCATTATCCCCCCCCCCCTTTTCAGGGATGCTGATTCTGGATCAAATCTCCCTGTTTCATTATCTCCGGTATTAGGACATAATTTGTTCTGTAGATCTTAACGTAAGATATTATATTGCTTTCATTTCGACAAAGGTATGCAGTTGTGGGGGTGCATTCAACTTCGAAAGTATGGAAGACAAGCTTACCTGGAATCGCAGCACGAAAGGTGATGTACGCAGATTCATGTGATAAAGTTCCTTGTATATTGCAGATCTGTACTACTTATGATCGCCCGTTACTTCGTGTTTGTCATGGGTGTTAGAAATCGTTGAAAACCCTTTCGTAGTAAAACTGCTTTGTCTACGATCCACTTGCACCCGTCGCTTCGCCCCTATTTTCCTAGTGGACATCTCCAGTTAGCGTCAACACTCGGGATTAACATTATTAAAATTGTGACAATAGACATAAAATAGTCTATGATGCACTGTTAAATGAAGACAGATTTTGAGTTTGTGTTTTAAGTCCACCTTAAGCACAGTAAGGCTAATCGGGACTGGACCTACAGTTTAAAGTGGGATCCGAATCACTATGTGCCTTCACCGGGAATCGATCCCGGGACCCCTTGATTACAAGGCGATGACTCTACCACCGCACCATCGGGGAGGCCAACAGAATGGAAAGAATTTGCATTGAAACGTTGAAACGTTGAAGAGATTCCCAAGAGAAGCAACGAAATGGCTACCTACCATCAGAACAACCTTTGGACACGTAATTAAGAATGACGAAAGGAGAAAATCTGCGAAGTGGTAGATTTCAGCACACAAAAGTGCCGATATTGGATCCAAAAAAGTATCGCATGGAAGCATCCTTTATCTGAGAGACAGCAACCTGCATAATTCTACTAGAAAGGAAGAGTAGCAGGAGTTATGTGCTAATCTTGCGAATCTACCACACACACGCGCGCACATACAACGATTAGAAAAGGGAACACGACACTCCCTGACGCGTATTTGTGCTCATCAGCAGGGAGAAAGAAGAAAGCAGATATTTGACCTTTAAATGCCTATTTTAAAGAAACAGACTTTAGTATCCCAAGCACAGCTTAATTCTTGTCTTTGGTTTAACTGGGAAAAATACTGAGTGTGAGTGATGTCTCCCACCAAGAATACTTTCATGATCTTCTGGCCTCCATTCAGGTATTCCGTAAGAAAACAACAAGAGAGAACAAAGGGGAGGGCTGTAAGAAAGACCGAAAGGAGAAACTTTAAGGTGGCAGATCTCAAGACGCGGCTTCCAAAGTGACAAATGAACGCCAGGGCGTCCGTGCCAGACTTACCAGCCCTTGATAAATGAAGCAGCAAGCCCTTGGACGCAGGACAGATGGTCGACCAGAGGAGGTTTTATCGAATCCTTCCGGCTGAGAATTCAATGTAAGAAATGCCCAAAGGAGTTACCAGCGGTTGGAGTCATAAGCGTTATTAATAGCAGGGACGTCTGAGGAGACAGGCTTCCTGGAATTATAACTGGCTTGAATTTCATAAGCCTGGGTTTTGTCTACGAGCTTTCCACTACTTGTAGCTTGTATCTTCAGACGGACTTCTTGACCTCTTCGATGATAAGAATTGTTTGTGGTAGTCAATTCATGCATATCCCGTGTAGAGGATGTCGCAATTCAACAGAAAAACAAAAAAAAGCTGAAATGCCGTGGATCGCAGTATCGAAACTAAGCATACTTATTGATTTCCTTTACACGCCGTTAAAATTTGTCCATGTTGTACGTCAACACCCTGTATATTTAGAAACAAGTCCTTGAATAACCTATGTTAGCCTTTATTAATAATATTACGGTGGAGTTGAAGTGAAATTACATATTTCCAAAAATGAATAGGTGTTTGCGGAGGCGCGGCTTCCAGATGGCGTAGTAGTAACGCTCTCGCCTCGTAATATAAGATTCGTGGGTTGGATTCCCGGTGAAGGTACATTGCGCATTGATTTCCATTCTTAAAGCTATCGGTTCACACCCCAAACTATCTGAGTATAAAGAACATTGAAAACAAAATATGCTGACGTAATTGCTTCAGAAGATTGAAAGGTTAAATTCTCACCGCAGTGAAATATAAGCAATGACTTTGCCCACACCCCGTAGTTTCTGCTGGAAATACATAACATGATCCCTTGGCACAACTTGAAAGTGCAAACCTTCTCTTCAATGCATAAGCTGAAAGGTAACCACGCAAACACCTTTAATACCTTCTTGAACCTTTCACTTTAAAAGGCTCCAATCCTACTTGACATCCTCAACGCCCACACAGTAATTAATATCTAGTTGCAAACAAAAGAGCTTCAACTCCTGCAAGTATTACAAAGCGCTTCTCCAAGAGCCTAGGAGAAGCCTAAGAAGCTTCTCTAAACCTTGGACGAGTGGAATCAATACAATCTTCAATAATCGCACCCCCTCCTCTAACCGGACTGTCTTCTCCAATACACCTGAAACTTACTGAAAGTTTTTGTTTCTGAAACTTTCATTGTTCCAGTCCTTCGGTGTAACTTTCAGCATGGAGGCGCGTTTAGGGCACCAGTTACTATAAGAGAAATATGGATACAAATGTATTCCTACAAACATAGTTACACGTAAATACGAGGGTCGGTCATAAAGTCTTTATTATAATAGTGATGAAATTGAGCTGGTGTCATGAACGCTTGGGGTGGGGTTATTCCTTCTCTACATATGCACTACATAGAGCGATACACTTCCCCCAGCGATGGATGAGCTGGTGGAGGCCCTGCTTGTAGAAGTCCCCACTTTGGCTGCGAGGGAAGAGAAAGAAGTCACTGGGCGCTAAGTTAGGTGAATAGGGCGGGTGAGGCAGAATTTCGAAATCCAACGCAGTTGCGTGTGTCATCATCGGCTCCGCAGATTGAGCTGGCGCGTTGTCATGGAGCAGATGGACACCCTTAGAGAGTTTTCCTCGGCGCTTTGATTTGATGGCCTCACGTAACTTGGTCAGAAGGTTTTGGTAGTACCTTCCTGTGATCGTTTCATCCTTCCGAGCGTAATCTGTGAGGAGCACGCCCTGGGAGTCCGAAAAAATGCTCAGCATCACCTTTCCCGATGACTTCTGCATCTTCCCCTTCTTTGGAGGTGTGCTTCCGCATTGAAAGCGACTGCGCCACTTTACCACATTGTCATAGGATGGGGCATTTTCGCCATATACACTGATCAGTTCCGCATGGATCGCTTTCGCGTTATTCCTCTTCAAAACAGGAAAGAAATCACTGCGCGAACTTCCACTGTCTCCACTGGGAATGCCATCTTGGAAGCGAATCTCCAGCAGCGTTCCGCAGGACTATGGTGCTGGCTGGTTCTGTTGGCCTGACCTTAGAGGGGCGTACGCTTACGTGAAAAACACAAACACTGGCTTCAGGTTGTTTTTTTTTACTACGATAATAAAGACTTTATGACCGAGCCTCGTACAATCACAATAAAATTAATTTTATTATGATCGTATTGAAATTCTTTAAATGATAAAACAATTATAAATTTAATATGCACATTTCGACCTGAACTGATCATGTATCGTCAACCAACCAATCGCTGAGTTTTGATGTTCTCTAAGCTTCGAACTCATGTTTTAGAAAGACATGCGTGTTTATAACATTTTATTTATTGACATATTCCTGTACACATTCAACGAAAAACTGCGCACGCGTGTGTGCTCGGGCGCGCGATTTAATTGACCGACCAATTGAGAAGTTTAATAGCAAGGTTCGTAGATGCAGTTTCATCTGGTAAAAATAATTAATCGCATTCTTCAGTTTTGGGGAGCATTTATTGCAATTAGTTTTGTTTACAGTCTAGGCGACCATGAATATGTAATATATAATAATACATACAATATAATAATATGTATTTATCACTAAATCATGAAGAACAGACAGGATGATAACCGTCGCTGCGCTTAAACTTGCAGAACGATTATCAATGCAAATAAAATTGCGTAATTACTCTTGATAACCGTCGCTGCGATTAAACTTGCAGAACAATTATCAATGCAAATAAAATTGCGTAATTAACGATAACCGTTATATTTAAAATAAATACAATACAGGCGCAGAAAATCTCACAACTTCCACCACCATTTTTAGTACTTATTATTTCTCGTTGCTATGGTTACAGCAATTTGATTTCTTGTATTTTATACAGCGTGATAAGATGATTATAACAATATATATAAAACAAACATGCATAAGTTAAAAACAACATCAATAACATAAATAATATTAACTTTGAACATGACAGTTTGAGAATAGGACAGTCTCAATCTCTCCCCTTCTCCTGAAAAAAAATGAACATAACATTTTTTTTATATAATATATAAGATTTGAGTCCTGCTTTTAATATACACTCGTCAGGATAATGAGAAAGTTCACTTGACATAATGAACCAATTCACAAATTTACAATACTCTTTTTACTAAAGTTCTGAAAATGTCATCTTAGTGTTCGAATTTACAGCTACTTATGCATTACTTCATAACAATTACATTAGTTTAAGCAATTCTTCCTTTTTCTCATCAGAACAATTAAATTTCTTGATATTTGACAAGTTCTGCCTTGTTGTTATCTTCTTTCCGTCCATAGACATCAAAATTGTATAATTGTTTTTCACATCATCAACTATACAGGCTCCAAGCCATAATTCCATAAACTTATGAATTTTCTTGTTAATTGCACTACTATGTTCATGATTTTTCACTAAAACAAAATCACCTGGGACAATCTTCAATTTATTAGCATCACACTCAATAGTTTTCGGCTTATATCTTTCCTTAATACGTGCTTTGGCGATAAAATACTTATGTTTCCAGGGCACAAACTTTAAATCATCTGGCCAGTTAATTTGATTGAGAATTGAATCTTTTAATTCGTGATGAAGGAAAAGTTCACTAGGTGTGAAACCTGTTATTTCCGAAACTGAATTATTTAGAAGTCCTGTTACATGATTCAAATATTTTACCCAGTCCTGATGATTTTGCGAAGTATATAATCGTAACAATCGTATTAACTCTTTGTTGTACCTTTCCACAGGATTTGCAAAAGGCGAATAAACTGACGTGGTGATATGTTTTATGTTACAGTCATCCATATATAACTTCCACTCTTGTGATTTAAATTGGGAACCATTATCTGATAATATTACCTTACATGCTGGATAGTGGTAAAAATACTGGAGCTTGAATTTGTTAATTATTTCACGTGACGTTGCCTTCCTTAATGGATAAGCCATTAAAAATTTGGACATCGTGTCAACTATTGTTAATATGTAACTATATCCTTGTGATTTGGGTAACGGTCCAACAAGATCTATTGATAACATATCATGTGGAGTAGTAGAATATACATGCAATTCATCCTTACTAATTTTTGTGTGAGCTTGTTTAGTTTTTGCGCATGTTAGACAGTCGTTCAAATACTGTTTGATACTAACTTTCATTTTAGGCCAATAATATAAACTTCTGCACTTATTAAATAATTTATAGTATCCAAAATGACCTTGTAAGTCATGTAATTTATGTAGAATTTTGGGTACAACAACATTAGGTACTACAAGTTTCCACTAGTCCTGTTTCAAATGTTTCAGGAATAATATATTACCTTGAATCGAATATTGCCTTTTTATATTCTTTGACAAATTCCCATTTTGTAACTTTTGTACAATGGCACTGCAATAAGAATCCGAATTTTGACTTTCTTGCCAAAGTGTTACACTATCTTCGTCAAGAAAATCAAGACTTATGTTATTTACATATAGTTCCGATAAAGTTGGAAAACCTGTACTTAAATCAGGATATCTGCTTAAAGCATCTGCAGCTTCATTATATTTTCCCGGCACGTGATATACATTATAATCAAACATTTGTAATTTCAAACTCCAACGATTTAATCGTGGATTCAAAGTTTTAGTAGATTCTAGCCAAGACAAAGATTGGTGATCGGTAAACAATTTCACCTTAGTTCCAGCTATGTAAATGTAGAATTTTTCGAAAGGAAATAATATCGCTAAGCATTCAATCTCGTGAGTATTGTATGATAACTCATTGCCTTTAAGAGATCTACTAACGTATTGAATTATACGTGGTCCTTCTTCAGAATTTTCAGTTGCGTCTTGCCATAGAACAGCTCCTATTTCTTTCTTCGAACCGTCTGTGTTGACATTGAAAGGCTTCGTAAAATCTGGTTGATACAAAGCCTTTGGAGATATCAGTAACTTGCGGAGGTTTTCAAAAACTGAAGCATGAACATCATTCCATTGCCATTTTGATTCCTTTTTCAACAGATCATACAAAGGCTGTGCGACTTCAGCAAATCCTTCAATAAACTTTCGCCTCCAATAAGCCAATCCTAAGAACCTTCTCAAGGAGCGTTTGTTTGTTGGAATTGGAAAATTAATAATTGCTGAATTCTTTGCAGGATCAACCATAATTTTATCACCGGACACTATGTGTCCAAGGGAGCAGATTTCTTTGTAAGCAAACTTAGATTTGGAAAATTTAATAGACATATTGACACCCTTTATCTTTTGTAAAACTAGTTCTACATGTTGCATATGTTGAGACAAATCTTTGCTGAAAATTAGAATATCATCCAAATAACAAACAACAAAATTTCTGCAATCGGTGGAGAATATTTTATTCATCCTGTCCTGGAACACTGAGACTGCTGATCGAATCCCAAACGGAAGATAGCGGAAAAGATATTGTCTGCCTCTATAAGAAAAAGCTGTGTAAGGATATGAATCTTCAGTCAACGGTATTTGAAAATAACCGCATGATAAATCAATTGAAGAAAAGTAAACACATCCTAGGAACCTCTGTAACATTTCGTTAATTGCTTCTACCCTCACTTGTGGAGAGATAACATGTTGATTAAGTTTCCTAAAATCGATCACAGGTCTCCAAAGACCTCCTTGCTTTGGCACTATATGTAGAGGGTTAAGATATGGTGAAGAATCCTGGTAAATAATTCCCCATTTCTCCCACTTTGAAAGCTCTTCTTCTAAAGGTTGTCTCCTTGATATTGGTATGGGATAAGGTGTGCTTGTAATAGGTGTTACAGTATCTAATTGAATCTTGTAAGGTTCAACAGTTGCTTTTCTAGGTTTATCTGAAAATTGTACGTGATAATACGACAGAAGTTTGAATAAATCAGCTTTCTGCAAATTGTCTAAATTATCATTTCTAAAAACAGACTCATAAATGGACTTCTTAGCTGGCATATATTCTACATCATCATTCAAAGTTGACGCATCACGTAACAATCTACATGAATAACTTTCATTATCATTTAATGTATCTTCGGAACAAAAGTTAGACTTTGTACAATACTTCAAATCTTCTGTAGAAGAACATTGCCGAGTTAAAACAGAGGAAATTTCCTTTCCTTTATCATTTAGCAAACTTACATTCCCTTCTTTAAAATCAATTACAGCTTTACATTTCCTCAAAAATTGAACTTCTAAAATGACATCGGCATTCAACTCTTTAAGAACAAAAAATTCCATAGAAAAGTATTCGTTCTTTATCTGCAGATTAATAATTTTACTACCAACAACTTTACACTTCTTGGATCCAGCAAAACCAGTGAGTTTTACATCTTCCACGTTATCCAGTTTAATGTTGCCAATCAAAGACGATAGTTTACACCAAACGTCAAAATTTAGAACATTTGCCTGACTTCCAGAATCTATAATACAAACTACAGGTATTTGACAAATAATTCCATGAATAACTGGAACTTCAGTTAATGGAACCGGAATATCATAATCACTAACAGTCCATTCAGGTTCTTCTTCAAACCATTCTAATAAAAAATTCACTTGTAGTGGTTCCGATATTAAGTCTTTATCATCACGTACATTCATAATTTCCTGTGTTTGAAATGAATTTCGTTTGTTCAAATTTGGCCTCTCTGAAAGAAAGCAGAGTGAACGAGGCACTTCCATCCGCTCCTTTAATTTAAATTTGTTGTTGATTGGTAAGATGTTCCAATACCAGATTGTTGTGTAAAGGTCCTTGATACATTTCCAGAAGTTGAATTTGATGTTCCAGATGTTGTAGATGCATCTTGTGGTTGTAATGAAGTCACATTAACAGGTTGACTGTAAGTAGGAGCGAGAGCAGGCTCACTTGAATACTGCGCTTGCCTATTGTAGAAAATTCTTCCATTCTGACTACTGTTAGGTAACTGATAACTTACAGCATCCTGATTATAATGCCTATTTGTAATGTCACCGGAAATACCAGAGTATGCATTATTTCTTTGGAATCTGAAATTATTTCTGTTATTATGTGAAAATCCTGAATAGCCTCGATTATTTCTACGTCCTCTAAAACTACCATTGCTACCTCTAAACTGTCCATATCTTGAATTAGCATTGCCAAATTCATTAGTAAAAGGTACTTGAGCATCCATCGACGAGGTCTGAGTAGAAGACGAGCAAGTATTTTTGGTGTGTTTAACATTAATTTGCTTGACACTAAATTTTGATTTCATACTGTCAGGATTCTTGTTAGGTTTAACCTTACTACTATTATCGATTTCTTCCGGTAGGAAAATAAGTCCTCTTCTACTAGTTCGGACAACATCTAATTTCCTTAACATAGTTGTTAACTGGTCCATAGAACGTATCTCATGACAAGTTATGTTATTAGCTATATTATTTGGTAACTGGCTAATAACTAATTGAATAACATCCAATTCGTTTGGATTCTCAACTAAATTGCAATAATTTGAATATGTTTTCAACGCAAAGCTTTCTAAATCACCATGTACTGTAGGATCATACTTCCTGTTCCTTAATACTGATAACTGAGACTGTAGTATTTCCGGACTTGCAAATTGTTTCATGAATTCCCTTTGAAAATGATCATATGAAGAAAACATACGTTTGTGAGTTCTATACCAGTACGCAGCTCTGTTGGTGAAACACTGCTGAATACTCTGTAGCCTTTTGTTAATTGGAATGCCCATAAGATCAAGCATAGAATTAAGATGTTCTAGATATTCTCGAGCCGATTGGTCTTCTATTTTCCCAGAAAATTTGGGTAAATGAGACAGTTCATTTATCTTCACATATCTGTTTCCTCTATCCCCAACAGTAATTACAGGTAAAGACGTTGGAGAAATACAACGATCAAACTGACTTTGTGGATTATCACAGTAATTGTTATTTGTATTTGACTCATTAACACCAATTTCAGCATTTGGACAACTTGTGCCAGTCATTAAATTTGCATTACGCCTTTCACCTTGAAACCATGGTCTGCAAGCTTCATTCTGCAAGGAAGAAATATGACGAAACCCAAACGTTTCACCAGGGACATTACTATGATTAACGACAGGGAGGTTAGGTTCTTGCGAGTATGTAAACATTTGATTTATGTAACTATTTTCACCATCAGCAGAACAACATTGTTGAACATTGGAATGTTTATCAATATTTGTAACGGTAGAATTCAATCTAGAAGTTGTCTGCATATTGTTAATCGCATAATTACTTGTATCCTTAAACTGTACACTATTAGGTGACATATTATTTCGATAATGTTCCTCATTGCAGGTTGGAATAAATCTTTTGTTTCGCTTCCAGCGAACACGATTTCGAACATGCGGTTCATCGAACGTTGTTTTCACATGGGTTGTTAAAGATTCATCAGATGAATAAGTAGATGAATTAGTCACCCCCGAGTCAACTGCATTTCTAGCCCTTTCACGTGATGTCTTAGTTTGAGAACTATTTTGTGCAAGGTGAGGTTTCAAATTTCCTTTTGTGTTGCGTTGAGAATTTGCATAATTAGTTTGCAAAACATCAATACGAGATTCTATATGTTGCAACCTGTTATTACAATCAGTAATATACGTACCAAAATGTACATTTTCCCTACCAGGAACTTCCAACGATGATAATCTATTATTAATATCAGTTATTTTGGATGAACATACTGTAATAGATTTATCGTATTCACTAATCAAATCTTTATTTATTAAAATTTGTTGCCCTTGAACGTCTTGACTGTTCGGATTTGAGAAATATTGCTATTTAAAATACTTCCCAAATGTTCATTTTTCTTGATACATTCAGAAGCTATTGAATCAAGTTGTGTTTTAACATCGGAAGTCAAATTGTCTAATCTTTGATTAACAGTATTAATTTCTTCATGAACCAATTCAAATTTTGAAGTTAGGTTACTATAAATATCCAATTCCAATTGTTCAAACTGAGACTTAATATTCTCATTAAACGCTGCAAATTCTTGATTAGATTGCTGTAACTGTAATTTCATATCTTGGTTAGCAAGATCCATTCGGGTTTTTAGTTCTTCATTAGACTGTTCTAACTGCAATTTCATTTCAGCATTAGACTGTTCTAACTGTGATTTCATAGACTGTTCTAACTGCTATTTCATTTCAGCATTAGACTGTTCTAGTTTCGTCTTGAGGTCTTCATTAGAAGCGACCATTAGCAATTGAATACTCTTAACAGTACTTAACAAATCACCAAAATTCGGGTTAAGAGTTTCTAGATAATCTGGCAAACTAAAAGGATCATAATCTGGTTTGCAACCTTTACAATAATAATTTTCTAGTGTAGTCGAATAAATTGTCCAGTGAGTGACTGTAAGTTTGAGACAAGATATGTGATGCCATGACGAGCACTGTGTACACTGAACATACCTCAAATCATTGTCAAGATCATTACAACAAGATAATTTGTCGGGTTTTGTAGAACAAACATCATGTTCTGTAGTATTCGCATTACTGGAAGCGACTACGGGATTACCAGCATCAAAGTAAGTAGTCATTATATTAGCCTGAATGTTTGCTTCTTTACGCGACGATTTAGATTTACTTTGCTTTAACTTATCAGCCATTGTGATCTTTACACATACGACGATTCACGTAAGAAGTTACGTTATACAAGCACACTGAAGGTTGTGACGTAAGTTTTACTTCAGCATATGACAAAAATTCTGTTACATTACAACAGACATTCTTACCACTGTCAGAAGATTGCACACTTTTTGAACAATCCTGGCTTCTGGGTCGCCACTCTTGATAACCGTCGCTGCGCTTAAACTTGCAGAACGATTATCAATGCAAATAAAATTGCGTAATTAACGATAACCGTTATATTTAAAATAAATACAATACAGGCGCAGAAAATCTCACATCTTCCATCACCATTTTTAGTACTTATTATTTCTCGTTGCTATGGTTACAGCAATTTGATTTCTTGTATTTTATACAGCGTGATAAGATGATTATAACAATATATATAAAACAAACATGCATAAGTTAAAAACAACATCAATAACATAAATAATATTAACTTTGAACATGACAGTTTGAGAATAGGACAGTCTCAAGGACGCGTTCAGATATTTCTTCAGTTTTGGAATTTTTGACGTCCTAAGTCAAAGAATCGAAAGAGAATTATGAACCAACAGAGAAGATAGGATACGATCAATCAACCCTTGTAGTGAAGTGGTACATTTGTCGCCTTGTAATCAAGAGGTAGCGGACTCGATTCCCAGTGGAGGCACATTGCACAGTGGTTTGGGTCCAATTATAAACTGGAAGTCTGGTCTCGAGCATAGAGTAGACGTGGAACGAACTTCGAGAAAGATAAGGTCGAATGTTTCTTATATTTTTGAAAGCATTTATGGAATTTGGGAACCGTGATGGTCCAGGTGATAGGTGTCTGAGTGACCCGGGTTCCATTTCCGGTGTAGGTCATCTCAGGTGGGATTTTTCTGATAATGTCTTGCACAAGCGTCGCTCTTGCAGGCTCTCATCAGTGGGTACCTGGGAGAGACCCTGGGAGGTAAAGGTAGTGTGAAGGTGATGTTCATCACACCAATTCCACCATAGATGATATCGAGAATGTATGGGACCTTAGCCCTAACCCCTTCACAGTTCAATACATAGGGGAAAATCGTTATCCTTTAAAGAGGTTTGACTTGCTTAAATTATACGCAGGATCGTCAATAAAGAGACCCCCAGAATTATGAAGAACAGATGAGACACGTTCAAACATTTCTTCAATTGAAACAAGTTGAGTCTCCACGCACCTTTCCATTCCTCCGTTCAGCTTGGGCCATAAGAAAGCATGCTCTACTCTGCCCCTCCCCTCTGCACAGTAGTCACGGGTCTTCGTAGGTTTTTTTGCTTGTGGTACCACCAAGACTGAGAAAGTTTGCACTAAAGAGGAAATAGAATTACCCCAGAAATCGTAGCATACGTAGCTTTACAAATAGAAGGGGACACGATGGACAAAAGCATCAAATACATGGAGCCAAATAAAGATCTCATGAATGGAAGGAACATAGTCATTCCAAAGACGTTGGTAAGTAAGAAAAACACAATGATTCGAATCACCAATCCCAACGACCACCCTGTAAAATTGGAAAAGAAAACAATGTAGGAAACATGCAAAGTTGTAAAATCGTTGCAACGTCCCTCTAGTGCACTTCTTAAACTAAAGTTATACCACGGCCACAGATATCTTAATCTCAGGGGATAGGTTCTTTATTCGAGAATTCCAAATAAGAAAGCGTTTTATAGCCAAGAGGATATAGTGAAATGCCGATCTATATTCTGAAAACTATACACAATACAGAGAAAATATATAGCGAAGCTTGTATATACCTTGAAATATATATTTATTGCTGATTCCAAATTTACGTCGGTTATATTTTTCTGGATAGGAAATCTTCTTCTTCTTTCTTCTCGTAATTTCTGGAAAAAGCTTCTTCTTCCTTCCTATCTTTGATTTGGGAAAAGGCTTCTTCTTCTTTTCGTCCTTCTATATTGGAAAAGACTTCTTCTTCTTTTTCTTCTCTTTGATTTGGGAAAAAGACTTCTTCTTTTTGATTTGGGAAAGTCTTCTTCTTTTCTTCCTTCTCTTTTGGGAAAAGGCTTCTTCTTCTTTTCCTTCTTCTAATGTATTTCTTCCCTTTTAAATCGTAATCTTATTTATTACATATATGCGCTCACTTTCCCCGTTTCTTTGGCAAACGATACAAGCTATACTTATAGAAAGATTAGGGGCGTCTAAACTGACAATAGCGCCACCTCCTTATGTAACGACCAAAAGGGGAATAGGCCAGGATCGCTAACAGCAAGCGCTGCCTATGGCGCAGTGCGTCTAATAAGAAGCGCAACCGTAAGTGCTTCGGGGCGTCTAGCCACCGAGGGATGGACAAATACAAAAACTGACGATGTTCTCCTCGTCAGAGGTTCAAAAAGGAGATATATATATATATACATTTCTGAATTCATTTGCTCACTTATTAACTTTTCTAATTGTTTCATATATGAGGATATTCTTAATTATCTTAATTGGCTATATACAACATATTATTCACTCCTTCTATAATTTGTATACTCTTCCTTTATATATTTTTCATTTACTATAATATATATAATCGCTCTTCTCCGTTCCTAGTTTCTACAATGAACTCTGCTCTTCTTTATATGGCGTGCTACCATCTATCGTCGCTCTCGGGAAACATTTCTTCCTTGCATTTCTCATTGTGTCGTCGGGACTGGTACGTGACATCGTGTCAACTATTGAGGTGAATGAGGATAACTTTGGTTCTCTCGGCTTGGTTACATACCCTTACAGTACCCACTCATCGGGAAAATTTTGACTTTTAGTAGAAAGTCACAATTTTACTTTCAGTCTGCCCGATAGTAAATGAGGATAACTTTGGTTCTCTCGGCCGAGCCGTACATGCTCTTACAATAGCGTGCTTTTTCGAGCCTGGGCAGTGAATTGGTAAAGAAGGAATATCATTGATGTTCCATAGGTGAATGGGCGTAACTTTGGAAGGGGACAGAATCGAACAGTTTTCCATCTCATAAAAGTAGCGTTCAGGACTATTATGCTAAATAACTGTTACATTTGGCAAATCATAAAAATTAGTCGTTATTACTTCGCTCCTTAGGTCGCAGGAGACTAGTAAAAGTACCGGAACTTGTAAATTTTAATAAACCTGAAAACTGGTGGTGGAATTGCACCTCTTGTTTCCGCCATGTTACGCATATGCTTAGGTGCCAAAAGTCTTCCGTAGTAATACCGATGTATAGGAGGGATGGCAAAACGTTCTAGGTTTGGGTTACCCGCTTCCAAATATCGGACTGCAGATCCGGTGAGAACCGGGTACCCGAATCTGAAATTCGAGTATCCGTTTTCAAAACAGAGTACCCGGATTCGAACCCAAAATCGGGTACCCGTACCGCGAGCCAAAATTCGGGAACCATGATGAGGAAGCAATATTCGGGAACCCACATCCATTGTACTCCGGACCCCAGCATCCGGGTCTGACTCTCCCTGCAGCTCCCTGTAAGAGGGTTACACTCTCTCCGGGAATCTGTAGAGCACGACCAGGCATGACTGTAGAGAAGGGAAGAAAGCGAGTGGGCGGAGCAAAACAGTGCGTGCTGCTGCAAACGACTGGTAGCTGCAGCCGAGTTTTCCCCTCCATGCACTCACTTTCCCTCTCATGCCTTCCACGGTCGAGCCATCTTGAGTCACTACTTGTTTTCTTTCACTTGCTCCAGTGATTCCCGAAACAGATTGTAGTTTAAGTTCTCCTCTGGAAACAGAACGTACTTACATCTTTTTCAAATCCCATGATTTCCGACGTTTCTTGAAGTCTGGATTTGTCATGCAGAGAACCCGTGTCCAACAACATCCACGATGGCACTTGGAGCAGATTTCCGTACGTGGTCGGGAACGGTTTCGGCAAAATAACAGGGCAGACTCACTCAAAAACATAACAATATCGACCGTAGCGGGGAAAGATCATCGAGAAATATTTCATGTTATCTCGCGTGACGTTGCTAGGCAACCGGATGTTTTAAAAAAAAACAAAGAAGAGAGAGAGAGAGATGGTTTTGTTTACCTTTCTGCTTCACTGTACTGTACAGTAACTCATCGCAATATTATGATCCCATCTCCTGGTCTGGAATGCATATAAAGAGAGTTATTAGCAAAAAGTCTTATCTTATGCAAGCTCTCCTTCTCTTTATCTTTGTGCTGATAAAACCTGTAAGATGTGTATTGCATTTTTATTACTTTAAGTCACATCTTTTTTTCTGATGTCGGTTAGTCGCGACGATATGACATGGCGGAGTGTTTCGCGCTACGGCACCAGGGATTCTAGCATGGTTAAAAAGATTACGCTCTGTCTCGGGAATCTGTGGAGCAAGGCCGCGCATAACGGTTGAGAAGGGGAGAAAGCGAGTTGGCGAAGCAAAGCAGTGCGCGCGGATGCATAAGGCTGGTAGCTGCAGCCGCGTTTTTCCCTCCTTGCTTTCACTCTCCGCTCACGCATTTATTGGTAGAGGCCTCTCGAGTCACTACTTGTTTTCGTTCGCTTGCTCCAGATATTCCCGAGAGGGAGTGTATAGTCTGTAATGCATAAATTTGTTCCTTTCCTGACGTTACAGCGCACATAACTCAAGCATCCAATCAGCTACAGATACCCGTTTCAAAGACTCTATATGATTGGATTTTCCACTGTCGCAATTGCTAGTTTGATGTGAAGAAGAAAGTTAAACCTCCTCACTCCGTACTAAAACGAATATTTATACTTTTCGAAATTTCTGTATTACTGCTCTATTGTGAGTTATTCTGGGGGTATGAACTAAATAGAAGAATATATGATATTCTATTCACTCAATGAGAAAAATAAAATAGATGTCCATGTCTTACTGTGTATTCGAAATCAGAAACGAATCTGAGCATAATATTAATTACCACAAGAGAAAAGTCTGCGATTTGCGGAGACCATTCCAAGTAAACTGTTAATCCAACCCTCCTGTTCATCATTAGTTTGCATGAGAACGTTTTAGATATCCCGTACTAGAGGCGTACCGGAAGGGAGGGGTTCTGGGTTGTCATACATCTCACGAAATACCTTCAAAACAATAACGTTAATAATAAGGGATTAAGGGCGCTAATTGATTAATTGAATTTATATTACGTTACTTAATAGCCGCGGTAGTCCAGCTGACAAGCGACGTCTGACTGACGTCAGCGTGGTGCTGACCACATAACCTCCACAAATGTCCGATATTGTCAATATGTGGAGCCCTGCCTCAACATCTCCCCATATAACACCACGGCATGTTGTAATGTGGAGTGGGTAGATAATTTTGCCTTACCTTATACATTGCACATTACTCCTTACGAGAATTATTTTTTTTCAGGACACATGCTTCCGCCTCCTAGTACTGTATAAAATTCGTATTGTGCAATGCTTACGTTAAGATCATGTAAGCACACAAGGAACAAAGAAATGTTGAAACGTAAAATAAACTTTTCGTTTCAAGAAAATTACCGTTGCTCTGCAATTCTGGGAACTATAGATCGAGAAACGCTTGTGTGTTGCATTCTCCAGTTCGTCGTGGGAACCAATCTTTTACAAGACATCTTCAATTAGAAAGAGAAGGACAAGAGGTATGGCCATCACCCAAAACACAAAGGTTTAATAAGTGTGTACTGCCATAGCAACAAGTAAACAACAAGTTGAACTTCCAGGAAACTGCACTGCGCAGAAGAAACATCTTGTTAACGACACTAAATCCTCTCCTGGTGAAAACTCCGCGATTCCAGGCGAAACTTCATTCTTAGCAGGATAGGTAAACAGCGTGTCTAAAATAATTGTCTGTAGAAACCAGAGTCGTATCTAAGGGAAGAGGTAGTGAGATGAGAGATACGTGTTTGACATTTTGATAAAATTATTTTGCCGCTAATGGTCACATGTTTTCCTTGCCAGTGACGTCGTTACGCGATAGGTTTCCGCTTACTTACCGATGATATTTTAAAAATAAATTGCTTGAAGTGCATGGTTACATTTAGAAATATCCCGAGAACGTTAAGTTCATGGGTTGAAATCCCGGTTTGTGCACGTCCCTGCACTCATCCTCATCGTCGCGATTAACCAAAAGTGGAATGAAAGTGATGAAAAATAACAAAATGCAAGGAAGCGTTGTAATTACGTTGTGAAACAAAATATGCCTTGCATTGTTCGTTGGACATCAGAAATTCATTCTCAGCCGAAATTATGCCTACATGCTTTGTGTATTATAAGAGGAAGGAGTTTGAAGTTTAAATTAATCAACACCGTGTGTCTGAAGTACGTTTGTACAAAAAAAATATATTGGCAAGAATATTATCCAAGCTTATGATATGAAGATAAAGTATAAAAAGCTTCTAATTACAGGGTGGTCCAAAAGTGCGGAACGGGCCGAATAAAACCGAAATGCATGCGGTTATTGAAATTTTATATGTGTACATGTAGTTTGGGGATGGGGGAAAACCTACCGAACCGCTTTTGAAATATGGTCGCCATCTTGAAAGCCGACATCTTGAATCGAGATCACTTTTTTAAATGGGAACCTAGGCATATGGCACATGAAATTACACTGTAAAAGCTCACAAACACGATGGTAGCTTTCATTTTGGCAAAACTTTATTCTTGTTCTAACACATGACGTCATAGACCAGCATTCTTTGTTCTTTGCTCTATAAACCTGTACAGTTATATTTGCATTAGGACATACATCCACGCGATTAACTTACCTGAATGATAACATACTGAATTGAAGCATTTTCGAGTCAGCGGTATGGAAGAAAATCCGAGAAATCAGTCACTGTTATCCCTTCTCCCATCCCCCCTAACCAGAGCCAATATCCCTGGCAAATAAGTAAATTTTTATCTCCAACGAGGTATGATTCTATCTCACCTAAAACAATTATTCTATCCCCGTAAAACAGTGATTCCATCCTCCTAAAATAATAGTCACGCTTGTAACACAAATATATCAGGATATAAACTTGTGAGGAGGCAAGTAGCTTTCCTCCTTTCAAACTTCATTAGTACAATCACTGACATTACATCGAACTATTGTAAAACTGAGAGTATATACCTAGCTTATTGGTAAGAAATACCTAAAAATATTTTATGTTTCTCGTATTATTGGCTAAAAAATGAGTAAAAGCCATTAATTTATTGGAAGGATTTTTGTGCCGATACCAAACATTAAACATATGTACAAGAACACAAGAGGAATAAGTTTATATGCAGTTTTCAGAAGTTCATATATGTATATATACACATACGTACATACATAAAGGTAAAAGGAAGAGCTACTCCCTGCACGTTGTAACGTCGTGAGGAGGTAATGTGTAGAGAAGTCCAACTCATTCACTATCTCCCCCATTTTGTGGAGGTGATATGATCAGTACCATGCTTCGGCTACTCCTCTACAGGTATCAATTTATTAGAGTTTGGTTGAAACCAAAAGCCGCTCCATGCGCGACAATGATGAATTTTTTTTCCTGAAACCACCCACTCAGAAATGCACATACAGAACTGGAGTAAAAATTCCAATAATTGAAAAATCAATTCCATAAAAACAGTTTACTTTATTCTACAACGGGGCTTCTAGATTAATAAGTTTTCAACATGCATAATAATACTATTTTGCATTGACGACCAGGCCAAAGGCATTTGCTTTTTAGGCCAAATTATGTCAGATGCCTAGTAATCTTTTTTTTTTAATATTCTACCACATTTTAAATATTACAGTTTTTTAAATTTTGTAAACCCTTCCAATGTTTCTCGAGTGGAATCTCCTTTGCAGATTAAATCCGGCCCTAGGCGGGATTGAAATCCTATTAAATGTTTACAACAAAACGTCGGCATATCCATAGCCTTGCTGGAACTTATAAAGTCTTCATTTTTTACATCAGTGGTAAACTTTGTCCGAAAATATCCCTCGGGGCCTAGGAGTCCAAAAACGAACCTTGTACTTACCGCCACTTGTCAAAGACAGAGGCAAGGACACGACATCCGGTACAACACCACCATCTGCAAGAAATTGGGAGAACCACAAAAAAGAAAAAAGGTGACTGTGCAAGAAGAGAACCTTGGAACAGGCATTACGGCCACGTGTACAGGCTACGGACAACATCTTGGAATATTAATGGGTAGTCATTAAGGGTATGATGGGCACCGTGGAATGCTGAAGGAAGCGACGCTAGCGCCATAGCAAGATAAACCTGTCGGATTCAATCTAATTAATGAATTCCTTCCGTCTCTCAACGCTGCCGCATGAAAAATTAATCACTCTTCTGCCAAATAATAACATTATCTTCCGATATGCTTAATTCGCTTCCTGCTGTTCTTTTTTTTCCGCGAAATGAAAAATAGATATATCCGAACTATTTAGACATCTACCTGTCTTGCCTAAACAAAGGTCTTATTGTGTTTGCACCTCTGCGGGTGAATACATTTTGTTGAATGTTACAAATTCTCCTCCCTCCCCCGGACATTCTTGTTTATGCAAACCGTTGAGTGATGATAAGGCCGAGTCTATTTGTCTCGTAAATGTTAAATTGATTATAATTCGCTATCTACTTTGTTTACGCGGTTTTTATTGTGTTTTATTAATTCCCTGTTGTTCATTGCATTGCTCGTTGTTTTATACCACGTTTCCATATGTTTATCACAATTTTAAAGATAATATTATCAATTCCAGGCCAACCGTGGTGTAGTGGTTAGCTAGCATATGTCCTTGCACCAGCTCATTCCATGCCCATATTTTTCATGATATCAATATTGTAGTATACGTTACTTGAATATGTATGCTTTTATTTGAGGTCGCTTTTCTGTTATTGTATGTACGATGAAAATGATTAGATGAGGATGAACAAACACGCAGGCCAGGTCTGTTTGAAAATTTGTAACTTTCAGTGACAAAACAGTGAGTCGGTCACTCGACGCAGTAACACACGGGAGGGGGGGGGGGGCTAAACATATATCAATATATCACACACGCACCCACATGTCACTAAATTAAACTCCGTGACATAACAGACATTTTTGGTTTCCCCAAACACTGTCGCTTGTAATCAATAAAAGCCGGTTTGATATCACATCGCACAATACTTAGTATCGCACTTTAAACTGTAGGCCCAGTCCCGATTGGCATGCCTGTCCATAAAATAGCCTCAAAATGAACTTTGACAAGCACTTTATGACAACATGCCTTTGAGGAACAAGGCAAATTGTCACTACTGGCCTTGGAGACCGGAGTCCGTTACTACTTATTTTCAAGTTACTTCCAATATTGTACTCACGATACTGGTTCGAGACTGAAGTTTTGGGAACTCCCATAGAGAATCGAACCGAGAGAGCTTAATTCATTTATTTATTTATTTGGTTTATTTTACTTCGCTTTTCTGCCACTTTTGACTACTCGCGAAGATGAGACTGAGTGATAATATGATGAAATTGATGAAGGAGCACTAACAAAGAACACCCATGCTCAGCCCGGGATTTGAACCGGGGACCCCTGGCATACCAGCGCTATGTGCTTACCATTCCCCCATGGAATGGCTTCCAAGAGGGATAATCATTCGGAATATTATATGTACATGTATATAAGATATATATCAGCCTATGTTAAACCCTGCTACATCAATTGATAGTACACATCTACGTATCATTCAACCAACCTGCGACTATGGAATTTTTGTAATAAAATAATGCGTTCTAAAAAATCAAATTCACAAAACACTGTTGTAAACATATTTTGGGCCAATTGACTCTCTATTATACTTTTCTGTGATTGATTCTCAGCATGCACATCCCTCAATGAATGTGATAGCCGAGATTCAGAGAACACCAACGCAGCAGTTCTGATCTTATTATTAGTATTTAAATTTCGGGGAAGTACACTTAAGAAAATAAAAAGCTGGTGAACAAAAAAGCAAGCGAAATACGGAAGAGATTGAATTTTGAATTTCGCACGGGGAGCGAAAATCCGCGAAGAATAAAACCTGATCAAGAAGTGTTAAGCAGCGCAATATCTCATCGGCCGAAAATAGAAGCCTTCTGCAGGCTACGCATACAGAAACCGATAATCTTAATTGGATCTTCTTCGAGTTAGCACAGAATTATCCCCTTCCGAACCAGCAGACCGAGGAGAATCCATTGTGAAATCTTGTTAACGAATTTGCCTAAAAAGGGAAGAAGTGAGAAGTCTCTGGAAGAAAGATGAAAAAAAGGAAAGAGAAGGATGGTCCCCAAAGAGGGACGACATTCTACGGAGGACGTGGCTTCAAAGCGAGGTGATAGTAATGGAAGTAATATTGCAAATTACTGTCTCTTAATGGGATTACATGGGCTTGCCCGTGGCCGACCCGATCGGATGCTACAAGGGTAAGGATTGCGAGGGATAATTGCGTTTTTGCAATTGCCGGCTCTCAGAATTAAATTTGTGATTGTTAGGGAGACTCTCTCGGTATGGAATACTGGGCTACGAGAGTTCATTGAACTATCTGAACTAGGGATTTCATATTATGCTGCTGAATAAATTCCACAAGAGTACAGAATTGTAATCTTGTTGTAGTAACGTATTCGTTAATAGTAGGTGCGTTGATATAATTATCGGCGATTCATACTAAAACTATGTGCCGTTTCGGCAAGAGACTCGAATGCTGCTTCCGAAAATGGACTCTTAAAACTTCTTTGAAATTCCGGATGTGAACTTTCGCGCTATAATACTTTTTACTTGTTCCGGAGATGGACTCTAACGCTGCATATCGCCTTGTTTATTGATTTCAAGACAAATTGCCGTCTCGGCTGTGAATTCTAACGGTATGTGTCGTCCCGGCTTTGAATTCTATCGATACCTATCATCTTGACTTTGAATTCTACCGATATCTATCGTTTCGGCGATGAATTCTAACGGTGTGTGTCGTCTCGGCTATGAATTCCAATGGTACGTGTCGTCTCGGCTTTGAATTGTACTGATACTTATTGTCTCGATGATGAATTCGAACTGTTCGTGTCGTCTCGGTATGTATTCTACCTATACCTATCGCCTGGTCAGTGAATTCTAACGAAACGAATTGTTTTCGAATGATAAGGCTTCGTTTTGTCTAGGTTACGTAATATAACGTATCATTTCGTCTCGGTTACTTATTATAACACTTGCATCGTCTGTGTATTTTACCGCTGGGTAATGTCTTTGTTATGTATTCTAACGCTAGATATCATTCCAAACGTACATACTTACAATATAAATTCCCTCGCCCACGTATTCTAATATATTCCAATATATCTTGACGATATATATTATACAAGGGTAGGTTGATAAGTTCTCAACCTCACCAAGAAAACAGGTAGATATCAAGCTATGCATGGTGGTTTTATTCAACATAATCCCCCTTTAGGGCAACACATTTTTCACATCGCTGCTGTAAAGCCTGCAGACCAGACAAATAGAAGTCAGACGATTCCTCCACAAACCAGGCCTCTGTGTGAGAAACGACGTCATCTGCACCATCGAAATGCGTTCCCTTTAGGACAATTTTCAATCTGGAGAACAGATGATAGTCAGACGGTGCTAGATCCGGAGAATACAGTGGGTGCTCCTGTGGCGGGAACCGTCAGTTTCGCCATTGTCTACCGTGCCTTGCTTGCGAGCGCATTGTCTTGGAGAAAGATTTCGTAAGCTTTCCTTCAGTTTGTCCAGCAGAGATTTATAATATGCTGCATTGCTGGTTTCGACATGTTTCCGGTAATCGACCAATAGCATTCCATCACAATCCCAGAAGACCGCAGCTAGGACCTTTGCAGAGGATCGCTGTGCCCTAACCTTCTTTGGACGTGGAGAACCGCTGTGTCGCCATTCCGCCGATTGCTGTTTTGTCATGAATCGTAGAAGTACAACCAGGTTTCATCCACGGTTACCAGTCGTTGCACAAAAGTGGCACTGTCCGCTTGAAATTGGGCCAAAACTACCTTACTTGCCTCTAACCGTTCATGCTTCTGACCGGCATTCAAAAGTTTCGGAATCCATTTTGCCGCGACCTTCCTGATTCCAAAGTCTTCATGAATAACCTTCACCAACCGTTCATGACTGATGCCCAGTTCCTCCTCTATCCGTCTGAGCGGGATTGTCGACTTGTCGTGGATCATCCGGTGAATGGCGTCAATCATCTCGAGGGTGGTCACAGAAATTGGTCGGCCGGACCTTGTATCATTCTCCAGCCCAATTCTAATACTTAACGATTTTGTGATTATTAATTCCGTACGTTATAATATGCGATCCGAAAAATAAACATATCAAAACACACAGCAGGGAAGACATATTAATCCACACTTAAGAATATCTGAAAATGTAGTCGGGGAAACTGAATACCAGCAAAGGAGGGTACTTACTGATAAGAAGCAAGTAAACAGATTCCAAATTGTGTTTATTAGTCTGGAATTGTTCTAAAGAAGTGAAAGCCATAACACTGAGCCAGACAATGGCTAGGAACAAGATCAAGACCCTACGATCCGCACCCCGTGTCCTTGGACCGAGAAATTGGAAAATAAATATGATTGTCTTGTTTCCTTGCACTCCCCCTACCGTTTCCATCATTGTGACCGTTCAAAGGGATGTCTTATATAAAAAAGGCGAATCACAGGACCGGAAAATTCACCGTAAGCTAACGTAGGAACTTCTCTCACCACTGGCATTTCTATTTTCGTTGTTCCCAGTGTTGCCAGTGCATTGCCAATAAGAGTACTGTTTTGGGACGACATTGAACTCTGTGAACTAGAGGAAACAGTGTTGATGAACTGATTTGTATACATTAAAAGATTTTGCTTGCAGAAATTCTGAAATTCCTTTTTTTAGTACAATTATGTTCAGAGAGACTCAAGCAACAAAGCTGTGGAAAGCTGTGCAATATTAGTAGCTTATTCCTACGCATTACGACCCATAGCTGTAGATACTTCAGAGTACTGCTCTGCTATTGTATTTAAGCAGAATCTGCAAAGCATATCAAAATGGGGTACTACTTTAAACCTACTGTAAGGAAACTTTAGAAAATGCATTTGATGAGTTGATGCATGGAAGAGATACTTAATACAAAACAATTAGATGAAAACAATACAAACATGAGCTAGTTAGTCAAACTAGTGATATTGGGTCATTCCACCAAAAGTGGTCCTGATCCATGTAAATAAAAAAAATGAATCAATCTTAAAATCATTATTGTTTACAATTGCATTAAGGTTTAAATATTTGTGAATACATATAATTTGCGTATTTCACCAACAAAAATTATATCATCTATAGCCTACATGCTTCACAGACTAATGAAGTCAAACTTTGCTACATTTTAAAGCGTCACACACGTGACTCAATTTCGTTAACGCTTTTCATACATTCAGGCTGTAATCAAATTATTATATTTTTTCATTTGTTAGCAGACACCACTAAGTAAGTCATGATTGTCTGAAATCAGCTCGTTATGAATATTTTAATTCAATCTCATGTCTAGAACCTGACATTTTATGTGTAAAATGTCACACACGTAACGCTACAATGTCGCTATTACAGTTGGCAAACAGAAAAGATTATCCTAAAGCATAACTAATCTTACCTGGTAAGACTGTGGCGCTGTTTTGTGTTTCCGAACCTGGTCGTCTGCCTGAAAGAAACAAGCATAAATCACTAAGAATACCTCATATAATTTACATATGTTTTTATAACTTCCTATTTTTGAAAACAAATTTGTATTGCGATTATTCTCATTGATCAAAAATATTAATGACAAATATGATTTCAACAAAAATCTGTTGATATACATCAGCGAAAATAGAACATACATTTCTGTATATTGGGTTACGTTTAATTAATAATTTAAAACATGTACGAGAGATTATCAATAATGGAAAATACTATCATGCCATTGCAGTTCATTGATTTTTCTAATCGAATTAAATCTCTCTCTTCGACATTAACATATTAAAAATAGTTTGAACCATGCCCATTAAAAGAGTTAAACGATTGCTCGCCTCCCCTCTCTCTGTGTTTCTTTGTATCTCCCCCCCTCCCCTCATTCGCTCCCATTATATCTCACGCATTGCTACTTTGCAAGTATCCAAATTAATTCCAGTAAAACTTTAAATTATTCAGGCAAAAGGTTTTAGCCGCTAAGAGCAAAATACGAAATATAATGACCATTATGAAAAATCTCTGATAGCTATGTCGTATTACAAGAGCAAGAAATATTGACCTAAATATACAAAACATAAAAAATTGTTACCAATCTACACAATTTTAATTTTACTATTGCTTTTTTTAGAATTGATTTCATAGCACGTGTGTTGATATATCGGTGATATATTATAACGCTACGTATCGTTCCGTGTCATCCGTAGATGAACTCTACATAACGTTCCGTAGATGACTCTAACGCTGCGTAATGTTCTGAATATGGACTCTAACGCTACGTATCGTTCTGAATATGAACTCTAACGCTACGTAACATTCTGAATATGGACTCTAACGCTACGTAACGTTCTGAATATGGACTCGAACGCTACGTAACGTTCTGAATACGGACTCGAACGCTACGCAACGTTCTGAATATAGACTAACGCTACATAACATTGTGAATATGGACGTTCTGAATATGGACTCTAACGCTACGCAACGTTCTGAATAAGGACTCTAACGCTACGTAACGTTCTGAATATGGACTCTTAACGCTACGCAACATTCTGAATATGGACTCTACGCTCCATAACGTTCTGTATATGGACTCTAACGCTACGTAACGTTCTGAATATAGACTCTAACGCTACGTAACGTTCTGTATATGGACTCTATATTCACATTTTCGACTTTACCATTTCTTCTTTTAGAATTCATTTCGTTGAATATTTTCTGTCCTAGTGTAGCAAAATGAAAATGATTAATCTCTTGCCACAAAATAATGAATGAATGAGTTAAAAATTTATGGGTGTCTCGATTATACGGCCATTTTGCACCTTTCAAAGTACACGAGGAAAAATCCTGAAAGTTAAAAAATGGGTGTAAAAATGGAACACCTAGATCCTGAAATACTGATTTCCCTGCAATACGGTATGTGCCTCGCTTAACTCTACGGCGATAAGTGGATTCTATGATCAAATTTTCAATTGTAACTTCTACCTCCGTCGTGGAGTTAGGCAACACGCATAACGCCTTGCACGAAAGCGATTATTTCAGGATCTAGGTTTCCCAATTTTATTTCCGGTGACTGTAACTCACACGGGGGGGGGGGGGGGAGTAGAATTTTTTCGAATAGGACACATTCTCCTGAAAATCTATCAACACTAGGCAAGCCCAGTAAGGGTAAAAACTTTAACTTTCCTCCTCCCCCCAAAATAGATGAATCACATGATTTGTCTGTTATTGCATTTGAGTAACATCGGTCAATGAGTTCCAGGCTGGCGTGACGAACTTTTGGAAAATAGACTTGGTTCGTTGAAGAGAGGTTTCAAATCAAATAACTATTCTCGACTAGATCCGAGTGATACGTTAACTTTAAAACCACATTTTCATGTCATATTTCATTCAAGAATTTCAAAACGAAGCCAAAACATTTAAACCATCTGTTAAGGAAATGAGGATCTACGTGCTAATGTACTAACCTTTCTTTTTTATTGATCTCCTCTCTTACATGGAAAACATCACATCGTTAATCCGTAAGTTAGGCACACGTAAAAACATCCTGGGTACAATTATACTACCAATTATACTAACGAATACACCGCATTAGTTCCTTTCTTCTCTTAACTGCAAATAGTGAAAACAGAGGAGTCTCTCTTTGGATCTAGTTTTCTAGCATCTTGAGAGAACAACAAGCAGAAAAAGGAATGTTCGTTGATAAAAGGGATCTTTTTGTTTTCATCTTCCGAAGCGGCAAAGCTGACATTGCATTTGGCGATAAAGAGGCGGAGCTGTTTTAGACAGGATGAAAATTTCTGATGAGAGAACTTCGTTGGCGCCAAAACAGCCACCCTTGGGGTCTCAACCGACACAGAGCTCGTAATTTCTCTACGGAGCCAAGCAGTATTGCCAGGACACCACATGTTTCACCATCCAGTCGACATTTTTTTATTATTATTATTACTTACAACCTTAGTAGGGTTACAATTAGGCTTACCGTTACAAGAAATAATAACTAATTGAAATAAAATACAAATGTATATGTACTATATCAATGAATAAATAGAATATTACTTAGACTTCCCCGAATCCACAAATCGCAACCCAACCTATCTAATTTTTCCACAACAACACTTCATCCTTCTAACATACACTCTCCTCTCAGTACCCTATAAGTCATTAAGTCTAAACAACTGTTCTGGACCCCAGAATATTTATCAATAAATAATTAAACAAGCACTAAAATATCAGTAAATCCAAATAGACACGTAATTACAATAACAATCTGTAGACACTCATCTTTATTATCCTCTCAATATAGACTATTAAGAATAATCAACTCGCACACAAGGCCTGTTCTGGGCCCAAAATAGGTCCACACTTTGTACTTTTTCTATCACCTTTATATTATGCATTATACATGTTTGTAAAAAAATAAATATCAAAACAAATAAAAAGGCGGGGGGAACAGATTAAATTCAGAGCAACTGGCGTATGCGGGTGGAGATGGGCTTATCCCCCTCTTTCTTATTGCGGGCCTCCCCCATGGCGCAGTGGTAGCGTCATTGCCTTGTAATAAGGGGTCCCGGGTTCGATTCCCGGTGGAGGCACAAGTGGTTCGGATCCCACTTTAAATTGTAGGTCCAGTCCCGATTAGCCTTACTGTGCATAAAGTGGACTTAAAACACCAACTCAAACCAAACCAACTCTTTGTTATTGCACACTCTTAATAACAAAATTGGAGTAAGTAATTCATAGAGTTACATGACGGTTATTTCTCTTCCCTCTTCTTTCTCGGTTATCTTCCCAGGTCCTTCCCCGCTCACTCTTCTCCTTGGTGAATGATGAACTGATGAAGTGGATGATGAGACGAACAAAATGATATCTTCATTGATTGAGTTTATTATACGTCGGTTTACTGCCACTTTTGGTTAATCTCGGCGATGAAGATGAATGATAAGATTACATGGACTAAAGGACAATTACAAACATGTACAAGAGATACATGTCGCACATAGGATTATACTGGCTGTGAGTCAAGGCGTCCGAGCCTCGTTAGTCTACAAATAATATACAGGGTGATCCGTTTGACATATCATAAACTCTTGATTGTAACGGTTTACTTTTCTGACATCTCAAATGGATCACCCTGTAGATTAACGTGTAATACGTGGACGTGGAAGAGAGATTGAAATTTGAACGTCACACCTCACTCTGAAAGTTCGGTCCTGGGAGCTTTGGCTTCGTACACCGTTACGCTAACCACTACGCCACGGAGGCCAGACTATGATGTATTAGATAGGCACTAAACCCTTAGCAATCATCGAATTTGTCCTAACATAAGCTTCCTCTGCCTACCTTGAACGTAGGTGAAACTTTCTTAACAGCTACCTAAATGAAAGTTACCGTGACGTCACCCGAGCCAGAGTAAACTCCTCTAGAGCTTAAGGCCACCTTGTATCAACACAGTGTTGATTCTGCGTTGGTAGCGGCGCCAAAGGGAGGAGAAAGTTATTAGCTGCCGTGTGTAGGGGGCCTTGTATGAATGTTTTACTCCCCCGACCGCAACAATTTCGCCCCCTAAAGTTCCGTCGCAAGCACGACACGGACCCAAATTACCCCGACAGTGGCAATCGGCTCGCAACACAGGTAGCAAATCGTGTTCCTGTGCTACGCGCACGCCATCTGGGAAACGGGAGGTTACCCACAATCCTCTTCTGACTGGCGTGAGGTGACTTGGTGTTGCAAGTTATTCACGACGTGCCGAACTGGTACACTTTGTTGAAATTGCTCAGCCAATTGAAAATCGATCTTAAATATTTATGAACAATAAGAGATTGTTCAACGTATACAAGGTGTTCTTTAACTGAACGTGAGTGAGTTCGTTAACTGATAGAGAGGGTGGTTATTCATTTTGAAATAGGCCCCAAGTACGGGCACCATATTCAGCAAGCTTAAACTTAGCTTGACCGTGCCGTACGAGAAACTTGTTTACCTAAGGGGGTGGAGCCTCACAGGCCGATACTTTTTATATCACTAAAATTCAAGGAAACATTTTATCATTGAATCACTGATTCCTTTGTTGATAATATATGTGCAGTTATTTATTAATTATAATAATTACAAAAATTACCATCATTAATAAAACATAACCAATTACTGCATGAATGTCACACACATATGTTACCATTCACTGGAACTCACAAAAAACATAATAATTTTTCATTAATTCTATTTTGTTTATAGAGGTACATCTGTTTATTAAATATAATTGTCACAATAATTACCATCATTAGCAATCAATTGTACACGGTCAGTGGCATGAGTGTCTCGAATTGCACGTATTCCAAGATGGCGCCAAATACATTTTGCCTCCTATTTACATTACATGTATGTTTTTTATGAACAAAAGTTATGCAGAAATATTGGGAACATGCTAGTGAACAATGTAATTTATTTTCAATTTTTATAAAAATTCCCACACTTGAAAAATATTAAAAATAGAGGTGGTGAGCCTGACAACCCCCTCCTCGAGGTAAGATAAACATCAAGGTCTCTTTTCAAGAGCAAAGGGTGTACTTTTTACTGTCAGGTAATAATCATATTTTAAATCAGAAAAATAATAATTCTATCGTATACTTGACATATGCACTACAATCTTAAGAAGATAGAATTTAATTTCTATCAAAGGAAACTGTTTTTAGTTGAAAGGTGGATCTTAATTGAAATATAATTATGTATTCACGTACGAACAGGTTGTTATTTTTGTAAGTTGGTTTCAGGTTCAATTTCCAGTGGAAAATCAGTTTGATGGTTCATTATAAGCAGTGTTAGCATCGAAACACCTCTCCCTACTAAACTGTAAAAAGGTTGGTGAAAATTAACAACAAACGTGGTTTTACATGTACTCAGTCCAATCCATACCGAAAACTTAAATGAATCCTGAAATTGCATCTACATATATTACAAAAATCTCTATTTCTGTTATCACAATGAAAATATCAAATTTACATCTAATACGTAGGGAGGTACAAATTTAAGTTCAGTACTAATTAGCCTTATTGCGCTTAAATTGCACAATTTTACTTGTCTGGTTAATATCTTAATACGTTTTTGTAATTTTGTTTTGTCAATAAATTGTGTTGTTCATTGTGAAATTCGTGGCAGAATTTTGGGTGTTGCTATTCAAAGTAGAAATCTACTGTGCTGTAATAACTTAATCCTGCTTCTTAACGTAATATAGCTTATAAACTGAGCGTAAAATGTTATTTACCTTGCTAAAATCCAGTGTAACTTTGCTCGTAACTCGAGTTCTAACTAACTAAGCAATAACTAACTAACTAACTAACTCTCTAGCCTTCTTGAACATGGCTGCAGCAACACAGGCCTTCCATCTGTCCCTATCCTGAGGAAGATCCATATACTGTTTTCCATCCCTACCGATTCCCTTTAGGTCCATCTCAACATTATCCCTCCATCTTCGTCTTGGTCTTCCTACTGGTCTCTTACCATCATGTTTCCCAACAAGAATCCTGTAAACTCTTCTTTACTCTCCTATTCATGCCACATGGCCTGCCCACTTAAGTCTTCTTGATTTAATTATTCTAATAATATCTGGAAATGAATACAAATTATGTACTTCTAAATTATGTAACCTTCTCCACTCACCTGTCTCCTCATCCCTTTTCGGTCCAAATATTTTACCTAACGATCTTATTTTCAAATACTCTCAATATATGTTCCTCTTTCAATGTAAGATACCAAGTTTCGCATCCATATAATATTACAGGCAAAATTACTGTTTTGTATATTTTAACTTTTAGTTTCTCAGATGTTAACCGAGAAGAGAAAAGTTTATGAAGAGAGAAGTAACATGCATTACCTGAATTAAGCATGCTTTTATGTCCTCTTTAACATCAGTTTCATTTGTTAGCATTACTCCTAAGTACTTGAATTTGGAAACTGGTTTAAACGAGTTGTTATCAATAATTAGATTTTGATTATTACCTAACACTTGGTTTCGGCCTGTAAGCATATATTTAGTTTTCTCTTTGTTAACTTCCAAACCTATCTCTTTAGCTGCTTTCAAAAATATTTTAGCATTCTTCTTAATTGTATCTCCCAGTAAGTCTACATCATCTGAATATGCTAACAGCTGAATCACACCATTTACTTTCAGTCCTTCGTTAGTTTATTTTACCTTCCTAACAGCTTATTCTAAGGCAAAATTAAAGAGCAATGGAAATAAGCAATATCCACAGAAAATTACTTACTGTTAAGCAGGTGTAATTTTCAGACGAAATGTTGAAATGCATTTTCTATAGGAAATCAAGCGATCATAATGGAGTAAAAAACTTATAAGGATTATTATTAAAAAATATATATATCTGAAACACAGCAATGACGTTTGTTGTAAAAGAGTGTGGTTTTATAATTTTAGCATGAGTATTATTAAAGCTTAGTGGATATGACACTTTGCGATGGTTAGTAGTGTAATTGATGATAATATAAACCCGAGAAAGTATGAGCCCCCTCAGGCAGATTTGGCTACACTTAAACCTAGCTCAAGACGTGCATATGAGCTTATTGCTCAAGTGTGGTACTCTGTCTAACCCAAGATCTTTGTAAAAATGCCCTCGGGAATTTCCCGTGAAAGTATGAGCCCCCTCAGATTGATTTGCCTACACTTACAAAAGCTACATCTGTGAGATTGTTGTCCATAAGCTTGTTAAAAATATGGACCTCTTGATATTGTTTTTGCTACACTTAAAACTAAGCCAAAAAGCCACCCACACCCACCCACATACACCCACACCCACCCACACCCACCCACATACACCCACGCCCACCCACATACACCCACATACACCCACGCCCACCCACATACACCCACACCCACCCACATACACCCACCCCCACCCACATACACCCACATACACAAAGTATACAAAACACACTGCTGAACCCAACTGATATTTTTATTAAGCATAGAATTTTGATTTGAACCCCAAGAAATTTTATATAATAAACCAATAACAAAAATGCCAAAGCCAAACATATTTACACACATACACACACACACACACTAAATATACAAAGCACACTGCTGAACCCAACTGATATTTAAATTAAGTATAAAGTTTTGATTTGAACCCCAAGAAATTTTATATAATAAACCAACAACAAAAATGCCAAATCAAAAACATTGTAATCAATGCAATAAGAATATATCCAGCCCCAATTGGGCTAAGCATCAAAAGAATTGTAATCCAGACAAATGCAGAACTCCCACTAAAATATGCCCTAAATGCCATAGAAAATATAGCATGGAATATTTCACATATAAACATATAGATACTTGTTCTGTGCAGTCATCAACATTGACCCCACAACCATCTACATCTGGTTTGAAAAGGAAGCTTGAAACACCTGTTAATGCTAGAGCAGCAAAGCAGCCACGCTATGAACCCATCCATAGCAGTTTTGCTGGCCAACTTAGGGATTACCGTTTTTTATCAGAGCCAAGATGCGACATTAAGAATTTTTTGAACAGTAAAAATCCTGATGTGCAGGCAATTCTAAATGCACAAAATGGCTCTTATAAGCTGTCCCTCAAATTGTTTACACAATATAAGAAGCCAAATGGCACAAAATTTACACAGCCCCACATAACAGAAACTGTAGCCGTATATTCAAATGCAAATTTAGACAAAATAATAAGCAGTTTGATAGATCAATTGAATATTAAACACTCTGAATTTGCAGCAAAAGAATCAGGATGGAGCCTATGCGGATCTCCACACAAGCTCTATGTTAATATTTCTTAATTCAGCCCATTACAAGGTTCCACATATGTGTTTTTACCTGCCAATATTAAAAACAAAAAAGCCGTGGTTAACATAGAAAATAACGATGAGAAATGTTTTCTGTGGTGTATTTTAGCTGCTTTGTTTCCAGTTTTAAGGCATCCTGAGAGAATAACTTATTATAAACAACATGAACATGATTTTGATGATGCTATGGAGGGCTTAGAATATCCAATGTCTGTTCAGAATATTGATAAATATGAAAAAAAGGCCAGGGATATCAATGGTAAACAATTATTTATTAATGTATTTATTTGTTCTACTGGTCATGGCAATTGCTTGATAGCACCTCTCAGAATCAGTACACTTGATGATGATTCTGCTGTTCCGATTGATCTGCTCTTAATTGAAGGAGATGGTACATACCATTACACTTTGATACATAATTTTGAAGCTTCAGTAAGAAAACAACTAGACAAATTTAATAGAATATTTAAGTTGTGCCGAAGATGTTTAACTGTATTTGATGGTCAAAAAATGGTAAATGGGGTTCGTGAATGTAACACAGAAATTGCTAAAAACAAGTTAATTGAACATTTAAAATACTGTGGCAACCATAAACCTGTTCATATGGTGATGCCCAGTCCAAGTGAAAATGCCAAATTCAAAAAATTTGAAGCCTTGTTGGAACACCCAACATATATAGTCTGTGATTTTGAATCAAATCTGAAACACCTTGCATTCTGTAGCCCAGATCCTGATGAATCTTCAATTACATCATACCAGTTACATGAACCTTCTAGTTTTTATTATGTTGTTGTACAGGATGGTGTGGTTAATAAAGAATATTTATACATGGGAGCAGATGCCATCAAAGAATTTGCACATAGAATAGAAAATGAGTGCCATGACATAGCATCTAATGTCTTATTAAAATCAAAACCCATGTTGCCTTTAACAAAGGATCAGATTGAAGATTTCAACAATGCAGAAAAATGCCCGGTATGTGATTCTGAATTTTCAGATACAAATATCAAGGTACATCACCATTCTCATACAGATGGTAAATTCAAAATGGCCCTGTGTAATAGCTGTAATATTAAGATCCAGAGACCAAAATGTGTCCCTATATTTTGCCATGGTGCATCCAATTATGATTTTCATCATCTGATCAGGTACGAGGGGTTTGACAAGCAGAATTTAAATATTTTAGCAGAAAATAATGAGAAATATATTGCTATTAGCAAGATAATTAAAGTTAATGGTGTTCCCATTCACTTAAGATTTCTTGATTCCTACATAATTCTGTCTGCTAGCCTGGCTACACTGGCCAGTCAATTATCTGATGATCAATTCAAAATCACATGTGCTTTGTTTCCAAATCAGGACCTGAAATTAATTAGGCGGAAGGGTGTATACCCATATGACTATGTTACAGATTTTTCTAAATTTGATGAGTGTTCTCTGCCACCAAAACAAGAGTTCTACAGTAAACTCAGAGCATCTGGAATCACTGATGAAGAAAATCACCATGCCCAGTTGATGTGGAACAATTTAAAATGCCAGACATTTGGTGATTATCATAAGGCATATTTAAAACTTGATGTGACTCTCTTGGCTGATATACTTCAGGCATTTAGGAAATCATCGATGGAAAATTATAAGCTGGATCCAATATATTTCTACAGTGCTCCAGGCCTAGCATGGTCTGCAATGTTTTTAAACACTAAAATGCAATTGGATCTGATCCAGGATCAGGACATGTATCTGTTTATGGAGCAATTTATAAGAGGGGGGATGGTGCAATGCTCTCAGAGATATGCCAGAGCAAATAACAAGTATATTCCCAATTATGATCCAGCACTGCCATCAAACTATATACTGTATGTAGATGCCAACAGCCTCTATGGTTATGCTATGATGGATAAATTGCCATATGCAGGGCTTGAGTGGGTTGAAGATTTCAATATTAAAGATCTTCAGGATTTTGATGACAGTAACTATGGCCTGTTCTTAGAAGTTGATCTGAATATTCCTGATGATTTACACAACAAATTTTCTGATCTGCCCCCAATTCCTGAGGTTGAGTGTTCACCTGGCTCTAAACAGAAGAAGCTAATGATGACTCTAGAGCCAAAACAGGATTATGTCATATATTACAAAAACCTCCAGTTCCTAATGAATCATGGTGTTCAAGTGACCAAAGTTGGCAAAGTCTTAAGGTTCAGGCACTCAAGATGGTTGAAGCCATATATTGATACAAACACAGAGCTTCGAACATCTGCAATGAGCCAATTTGATAAGACCTTGTTTAAATTGATGGTAAATTCAGTGTATGGCAAAACCATAGAAAATGTCAGAAAACATACTGATGTTAAATTAATTACTGACCCCAGCCGGAGCAAAAAATTGATTGCAAAGCCTAATTTCAATTATAGAAGAATTTATGATGAAAATATGGCACTCTTCAACATGAAAAAAAGAAAGATTAAGTTTGATAAGCCTATTTATGTAGGGGCTGTGATATTAGAATTGGCCACATTACACATGCTAAAGCTGTATTATGATGTGTTGAAGCCTTTTTATGGTGATCGTGTAAAACTGATGTACATGGACACAGATAGCTTTATTCTTAATATTCAGACAGAAGATGTTTATCAAGATATGTCACAGCCTGCATTGCTTGAATATTTCGATACCAGTGAACATACAAAGATTCAACACCACAACAAAAAGGTGCCTGGCAAGTTAAAAGATGAGACACTTGGCGATGTTATTGTAGGATTTGCTGGGTTAAGAGCTAAAATGTATAGTTTTAAAACATGTAGTGGTGCTGTTGCCAAAAAAGCTAAGGGTATTGGTAGAGATACTGTAGATAAAGAGCTTGAATTTGAAGATTACAAAAATTGTCTCAAGTCACAGAAGTTAATTAAAACATCAGAATGCAGAATTCAGAGTGAGGATCACTTGTTGACTACAAATATTGTAAGAAAAGTGGCTCTGGACCCACATGATGATAAGAGATGCATTTTGTCATGTGGCATACATACTCTACCATGGGGTCATTGTGATTTGAAAAGTGGCAAACAATGCCCAATTACAGAGCATGATTTGAAATAAATAAACATGCCTATGAACTTATTTGGGTTCAAAAAACAGGCTATTATGGACCTGCCAACACCAGCACCCTCTACTGATATAATATCTAAACTAAGTGCTTTGTTAATTATTCATCTGAACAGCATACTTACAGATGTTGATGATGAAACAGGTAAAACATTGTACATATTTAACAATAATTTAAATCACTACCAGTTACCTGTAGGTGGTCAATTACAATTTATTACAACTCCCGAGGGTAATGTCAAGATTTCAATAGGGAGAAATATTTATAGAATTAAGCACTCAAACATGATTTCTGGCACTGTATATACTGTTTCTGCTGGTGACTGCTTATATATTGAGGTCCCGGGATCCTATGACAAGCTTATACCTTTTTTTATAGAATTAAGAATTAGATATTCAATAATAAATAACCACTAAATCAAAATGCCTAATGATATATTTGGCCATACAAGACATGAAGATCACAGTGATGAGATTCTGATGCTTGATGTCAGAGTCAAAAAATTAAGAAGTGATTTACAAGCTTTACAAACCACACTCAATGCCAGTCTTCAACTAGAAATTACAAATTTACAATCACAATGCATGGATCCTCTTCTTAAAATTGACTCAGAACTCAAATTGCTGCTTCAAAAATATACTGACTTGGCCACATTGGATAATTTTCAAAATTTAGAGGAGGCTGTAGCAGCTCTTCAAGCCAAATTTAAGACCCAGGCCACCAACTCTGAGCAATTGAAACAACAATTGGAAGAACAGATTAATAATGTCCAGACACAGCTCCAAACAATTGTCAAAAGCATAAAGTCACAAGAAGATTTTGATCTAGTGATTTCTACTCTAAAAGAACAGATTCAATCACTACAGATTCCTAATCTGAACCCCTTGAACAATGCCATAGCCGAGGTTAAAGAAAAAATTGAGACACTTGAAAATTTTATGAACAACTTGCCATCTTCTGATGCTTTGAGTGCTATAACTCGGAGTGTTGCCAACATTAAGCTGCAACTTGAAACATATGAAGATTTTGGAAAAATTCAGAGTACCATAACCCATCTTGAAGGTACCATAGCAGCAGTGCAAAGTGATCTGACAAATGTACAAGAATCTCTAGAATCTCGCCTGCCTGGTATTGTAGACACCCTTGTCAGTGTCCAGCAACAAATCACAAAACTTGAAAACCTCAACACTGAATCTGAGCTATCTCATTTTCATCACTTGATCGATGATATCCAAACAAAACTTGAAATTTTACAACAATCAACACCTACTCAGGCAGACATAACCCTGCTCCAAGATGCTATGCAAAGTGTGGCTGATGCTTCTGAATTAAATAATGTGAAATTGGCACTTGAATCTTTCAGAATACTGTATCAAATCTGCCTACATCACAGGAACTTAAAAATATTAAGAGAGCTGTGAATCGCATATTGAAATCAGAAGATATCAAGAATATCCAGACAGAAATCAAACAACTTACTCAGACAGTGGCTACTCTACCAACTAATCAACATATTAATGAACTGCATGCCCTGTTTGAGGATATCAGAAGACAAGTCCATGATCTTACTGCTCAAAATTCAAAATTGGCAGTTGTTGAAAATTTACAGCAAATTGTAGCCAACATCAAGCAACAGCTAGGAAGCATGGAATCCAATCAAGCAAATTCTTTGTCTGTTTTTGCTACCCAGCTTCAAGAAATTGTGCAACAATACAAGAAACTTGTTGTGGACATAAAGATCAAGCCAGGCCATGATGATGTTGTTAGGACTATCAATGAGCACCTTGAATCTGTAACAAGTAGATTGCTCACAGCAGAAAAAGAAATAACTGGCCTAATCGAGAATCCTAAACATACAGTAATTCTTGAATTTTACAGTATCCCCAACAAAGAATATGATTCACCATTTACACCAGGAGGCAAAATATATATGCTGTCCCCTGCACAATTTTATTACCAGTTTTTTGTTGGGGCACACTTTGACCAATCAAGATCAAATATTGGCTACAACCACAGGCACACCACTACCCTACCTTATCAATAACAAATGCTGATAACAAAGCAAAAATCACCAGTGTAGAGTTAGAAGATTTTACAGATCCCAATACATTAGAGACATCTTATGCTGAAGATGATGGCTCTCTGGAATTTAATATACAAATAGGAGACAAACTGTATTTAGAAAATCCTGTAGTATCAGCTGCTGAACACCCTATAGTTGCAATATTCTTGTTTACATACTATGTCTAGACAAATTATTGTTGATGAATTACACAGACAAGCCAGACATAATTATAAGAAACTGCCAGTGGTTACAAAAGGCATAGATGATTTATGGCAGTGTGACTTGGTTGAAATAGCAAGTGGACAGCTGAAAAACTTAGACAAGATCAACAAGGGCTACAAGTATCTACTCACTGTCATAGATACATTTTCAAAATTTGCCTGGGCTGTGCCACTCAAATCCAAGACTGGAAAATGTGTTACAGAAGCCTTCAGGACAATCATCAATCAGAGTGGAAGATCACCGCGCTATCTGCAAACAGATAATGGCAAAGAATTCTATAATTCTGTGTTCCAACAAATTATTAAAAGCCAGTCAATACAACATTACTCGAGTTACAGTGATCTCAAGGCCTCTATTGTAGAAAGATTCAACAAAACCCTAAAAAATCATATGTATAAACAATTTACCCTCCAAGGTAATTATAAATGGCTTACAATCCTACCAGAACTTTTAGATAGATATAACAACTCGGTCCATTCCACAATCAACATGAAGCCCTCTGAGGTAACTTCATCTGATGAGCAAAAATTGATCAGTACTGTTTATTATCCTAGATACCAGCCAGCAACAAGAAAAGCCAAATACAAGGTAGGTGATCAAGTAAGAATCAGCAAATATAAGCACTTATTGAAAAGAGGCTTTACAAGAAACTGGAGCACTGAATTATTTACAGTGGTTCAAGTTAAACCTGGGACCCGATACACATATATAATAAAAGATCACCGAGGAGAAATTCTCAAAGGCAGGTTTTATGAAGAAGAACTCAGCAAAACTAAGCAGCCTGACACATATCTCATAGAAAAAATCATCCGCAGAAAAGGCAACAAGATACTTGTCAAATGGCTAGGACTCCCAAAACACAGCTGGCTCGAGGCAGACAAAGTGATACTATGAACACCTGGGATGTTATAAAAAGGCTACCAGAGCCTGAACAGCAGAATAAGATAAATGGAAAGCTGCTGCATGATAATATTAGATGTCTTATTGTTGGGCCATCGGCTTGTGGTAAAACTACACTAATGATTGATAATTTTTTATTGGCACCCAACTGGTTAGACTGGAAAAACAGGCACTTGTATGTTTTCTCTAAGAGCTTGGAACAATTAAAATATCAGCAGCTGATGAAGCTATATGATGGACTGGATATAGCCACTTTTGAACCAGATGTTAAGCCACTCCATGAATGTCTCGATAATTCTGTTGTTGTGTTTGATGACATTATACTGGATAATCAAAACAAGGTTAGAAATTTTTTTACACAGGGCCGACACAAAAACATAGATTGCTTCTACTTGGCACAGACTTTTTCTAAAATACCGAAGCAGCTGATCCGAGACAACAGCAATTTTATATGTGTGTTTCATCAAGATCATACCAACCTCAAACACATACATGATGAATATGTAGGTGGGGACTTGAGCTACAATAATTTTTCCAAGTTTTGCAGTGGGTGCTGGAATCAAGACAGTTATGGGTTTGTCACAATTGATATGACAAGGAAACCCAATAGTGGCAAATACAGAAATAAAATTAACAATTTTCTAGACATTGAAACATATATAAATAACCATGAAAAGGCCAATTATTGATGATCTTAAATTAAGAGATTATCTTGTAAAAAGATTTAAAGGATGGAAATCAGAGAAGCGAGGTTTTTATGAGCAACACAAGCAAACAGAACAGCCTATTATTGATGCTATTAGTGAATTAGGTAAAAATATCAAAACTGTTACAGAGCAAAATCAAAATTTGATCACAGAGCTTGTACCTGTAGCTGCTAGGAACATATTAGATTATCCAATCACCCCACTTTCTAGTATTCATACACCTAGTCCTGTTGCTCCTCGAAGAATTGAAGCTACTCAGGATCCTATTGAATTGGGTCTTCTTGCTCAAAAATATTTAAGCACACCTAAAGACAACAAAGATGAGGTCTTTGGCTTATATGCTGACACAGAGCGTGATGGTAGCATCATACATAGAATTGGCAATTTCAGAGTAACATTTATGGGAGATGATCTCATTGTATATTCAGAATCTCATCTTGGAGAAAGAGGTGGTTCTGTTAAGTATCCCGGAACACCTGGATTGTGGGAACTGATGACTAGGAAGAGACCTGGCAGCTATACAGATCAAGATTATGAGCATTACAAACAAATATTAATAAAATCAGATGCTCTATACCAGAACAATGATCCCACACAAAAAAGAGTCAAGTCTAGCAGTGGAGCAAAATACAACAACTTAATCAAGCCCATATGGTCACAGATCAAGACAGGTAGTGGTATCAAACAGTACAACACATTGCCTAAATAATTTGTCTGGGTTGATGATGTCAGGAAACTTGTAGATAGGTTGCTACTAATAGCTGGTGAAGAAAATGCCGGTAACCACAATTTTTACAATGAAAAGGTTGGAATTATGGACATGATAAGCACCAAATTGTCTAATTTTATAGTGAATGACACTAAGGGGATTGGATATCTTATAAAAATTATTAATACTCTACCACCTAAATTTTGGTATATCTCTGAGGGTCGGGGGCTGGTTAATGACATCATAAACAAGCTGCCATTTGAACTACACATACCAGGCTATCAGTATTGTGGTCCAGGCACTAAACTAGATCATAGACTAAACAGAGGTGACCCTGGTGTTAATCCCCTAGATGCTGTTTGTAGGGACCATGACATAGCATACAACACACATACTGATCTTGACAAGAGACATGTTGCAGACAAGAAATTAGAAGAGGCTGCATTTGGTAGATTTGTAAGCAAAAATGCTTCTTTAAGTGAGAGAATAGCAGCATTGGGGACCACCATAGCTATGAACACCAAACAAAAACTGGGGTGGGGGTTGTGAATATGTATATAATAAACCTAGGATGAAGGCCAAGGGTGTTATGTATCAGATACCTTATACAGGTCTTAAATCTCTTAAAACTATTGATAGTCTTTTAACCAAAAAGCAGCGCAAGAAAAAAAAATCTTGTCTTGCCAAGGGGCATGGTATGAAATTATTACTTAGTACCCCTCAATTAAAAAAATTACAGCAATCTAGAAAAAAATTGCATACAGGTGGCTTCATATTTACTATCCCGGCCATCTTAGCAGGGCCTCCCCCATGGCGCAGTGGTAGCGTCATTGCCTTGTAATCAAGGGGTCCCGGGTTCGATACCCGGTGGAGGCACAAGTGGTTCGGATCCCACTTTAAACTGTAGGTCCAGTCCCGATTAGCCTTACTGTGCATAAAGTGGACTTAAAACAGCAACTCAAACCAAATCAAACCAAACCATCTTAGCAGCACTTGGGGCTGTTGGGAGCTTGGCTGGGGGATCAGCTACTATAGCAAAAACAGTAAAAGATGCCAAGAAGAATAAGGCAGAATTAGATGAATTGAAGCGCTATAATCTGGCCATGGAGAAACAAGGCAAAGGTGTTAAGAGAGCCATGAATAAGTTTTAAAAAAACAAGAGCCGCTTACATACCAAGATATTGAAGCTTTAATCAAGCCACTGGGCATCAAAAATTTTAGAGGTGTGTACATGTCTGATTCTTTACCAGAACAACCACTCAACAAAGAGTGTGGCATTGTTAATTTGGATAAGTACAAAAATCAGGGCACTCACTGGATCTGTTATCTTAAATATTTAAAAAAATGAGGCATTTGTGTTTGATTCATTTGGAGGTGTTCGACCTGAAAATTTAGTAAAATATCTAAAATCAACTAATCTTTATTACAATAATGCCCGTGTTCAAAATTTCAAAGATGTTAATTGTGGACATCTGTGTTTATCTGTTCTTAGATATCTGTCTCAAATAAATAAACCATCAATTGAAGATTTTCAAAAGGCCTTGTGTTATTTAAAACATCATGGGGGTATTCCATCTCACTAGCCAAAATTCAATATTGAAACTTAGATTACATGATGATATAGTATATCACAAAACAATAGCTCTCACAGCATTTTATGGCATGTACTTGATCCCTAATATTACACACCACAACAACACAATTGCAGTTGGTGATCAAAAAATTGTCATCACTCCAGGGCAATATAATCTATCTACTCTAAATGCTCAGTTACCCAGAAGTATAGTGTTAACTCAAAATTCTGTCACTCACAGAGTAGAGATTGTGTCTGGTACAGAGACAGTAGATCTGGGTACTATAGGAGAGCTGTTAGGCTTTGAGAACAACACAAAACTTGAACCAGCCATCAAACACACTGCTATTAATATACCTAAATTCTTAGCCATAGAGACTCTGAATATTCACTGTAATGTGGCTGAGGGTATGATCACCAAATCAAATGGCATAGGCACTCACAAACAAACTGGCATCATTGCAACATTCAAACCTAACTCTGAATTTATGGAGCCAATCATCTACACTCCATCACCAACATTATATTTTCCTGTGTGCCATAATAGAATAGATAACATTGAGTTGATGGTCACTAATGAAAAAGAAGAATTAGTTGATTTTGCTGGAGCCACAACAACTGCTATCATAGAGATTAATATTTAAATAAAAATACATACAAAAAAATGGAAAATATTGAGAGTTATGAGCTACAATCATTCCCCCCAAACAGGAGGACATTTGCAAATTTAAATCAAGCCAACACAGAGATTGAGGTTGATCTTGATGTAGGGGATGCCTTTATACACCCCCACAGAGCAGATCTATACATAAAGTTTGATGTTGTAAAACTCGATGGTACAGATTATCCTGCAAATTCAAATATAAGATTGGTAGACAATTTTGTGCCACATCTGTTCTCTGAAATTGAGATCAGAAAACATGGTGTTGTTATAAACAGAGTAGATTACCCTGGTATTACTTCTACAGCTTTGGCCACACTAAAATTATTCAAGACCGAGGCTTCTTACTACAAAATAGGTGGATTTGAGGCTGGTGATAAAATATTATCCAAGAGCCACACAGTATTGTTCCCCATGCGCCTGTTGCCAGGATTCTTTTCAGATTACAAAGATATTATGTGGAAGGGTGGTTTAAGAATCACATTTAGAAGAGCTGCCAATGATAATAATGCTTTGATGAGGTACAGTGCATTAAACTCTACAGGGGAAGCTCTGCCTAATACCCTACCTGATGAGGGCAAGTGCCTTATTCAGACTATGGAGCTAAGAATTCCAGTTGTTGAATATGAAGCCAGTTATGTTCTTAAATACAAAGCAGATATCCTAAAAAATACACAGGTGCCTTTACAATTTTATACATATCAATGTGTGCAGAAGCCTGCCACTGGTAGCTATTATGAATTTGATGCTACAAACTCATTCTCCAGTATACAATATGACATGCCAGATTTTGTGGTGGTACTGTTTCAGACTGGAAGACACAATAATCAGGAAAAAAATTCAAGTAAATTTGATAGCTGCAACATCAAGAACATATATCTTAAAAATGGCAGAAATGAGGTCTTTCCTAGAGAAAATTATAATTTAGACATGTCCAAGGATGATTTCCTTAAATTATATGAACCATTTACAGCATACAAAAGGGTCACTACTGGCAATACTGACATGTATTACACACCAGATGAATTCAAAGCACAGAGACCCATGTTTGTCATCAACACTTCAAAAAGGAAACAAGTTGTGGTTAATGACAGGACAAACATTAAAATTATCTGTGAATTCCACGATACACTCCCTGATGACACTATATGTAGTGTTATTCTTATAGGTGATAAATCATATGTTTATGATGTAAGAAATGAGAGAGTCACAGAGCAATTCTAGAAGAATTACATTATCTTAATACTAGATATACAAGTTGAGCCTGGTGCCCAATTAAAATATTCAGGTTAACATTAATTCTCTGAACTTAAACCGGAAGTGGACCGGAAGTAAATATGTATGTGTGTGGGTGTGGGTGTAGATATAGCTAATAAGATTACACTTTACAGAGTATTACACTAGAGGCAATAAGCTCTTATGAGCATCTTGGCTTAGTTTTAAGTGTAGCCATAACAATATCAAGAAGGGCATATTTCTAACAAGCTTATGGACAACAATCTCACAGATGTAGCTTTTGTAAGTGTCGGCAAATTAATCTGAGGGGTATCATACTTTCACAGGAAATTCCCGAGGGCATTTTTACAAAAATCTTGGGTTAGACAGAGTACCACACTTGAGCAATAAGCTCATATGCACATCTTGAGCTAGTTTTAAGTGTAGCCAAATCTGCCTGAGGGGGGCTCATACTTTCTCGGGTTTATATTATCATCAATTACACTACTACGGTTTTTACTTTCAATGAGAAAATCTTCAAGTTTTGTTTTCATGCGCAAGACTTTTGTGAACAGGTTCATTGGGGCGCTGATGTAGTGTTAAAGAAAATGACAACTTTCACAGGTACAGAAAACATATGCTGTGTGTTAAAGTTCACATACCGTGCACCCCTAGACTTCTGCATTTGGGGCTTTGTGAGTGCCACCTACGCCACCGAATGTGCAACAGCTTAAGGAGAGAATAAGAAATGTCCTTGCTTTGGTGGACGAGGAGTTCTTGTGAAAAGTGTGGCAAGAACTAGAATTCCGATGGGATGTGTGACGCATAACTGGTGGAAGCCACATTCAACATTTGTAGCCACCTGTAGGCATTCATAGAAACTAGAAGTGTTACAATATCGTTGTTGTATTCCACATAGTTCAGTCGAAATAAAGTTGTTTTCTCCATTATGATACACCCTGTATAATGTTGCTGGTGTCGTCTGACAGACAGCAATTATAAAAAACGAAAGGAATGTTTTGTAATTTGCCAATTTATTAGTGTAAAAATATGTCCGACACAAATATGGGCCCATCTCTAGCGGAAATTGGAGCCCGAACCCTTTTATTAAATTGCAACAACGTTACTCTATAGAAGTGATACATTGATTAGTGCTGATTACACCATTTTAATGCACGGTTTCTCTAAGCTTTAAAATAAGCCATTTCGAGATATTTTCGAGTTAATTACATACTGTTATGAGTGGTAAAATGGCCTCTTAATCATGGCATGTCCATTACATGATGCTAGGAGCATATAAATTCACGTCATGCCAGAACGTTGCCGCTTTGAATGCCCAATGACATCTAGCGTCGGAAAGTGAAAGCCGTTGTGTAGCGAGGCGGAAAGAGAGAGAGAAAAGTTAGGAAGAAATGGATAAAGAATTCTTGAAGGCGGTGCAGAAGGATTAGGCGTGCTTGGCGAGAACTTGGCAAAATGTTGACGGCCGAGTCATTTCACGCCACTGCGCACACTGCCAACTTTTTCCCCCTGTGCTAAACGCGATTCGATGTTGTCACCCACTGTTGCCAGATATGTCAGAAAATACACTTTCCTCTCCCCCTACCCTCTCTCTCTCTTTATCTCTCTGTCCATTTTTAAAAGTTATTTCTCTTTAGATCATGCTGAGTTGAATTTCGGCCAAACTATTGTCCCTCCCGAACCCTCACAGCGCGTTAGGATTCAGTGCCTGAATGCCTATGCAGCCATAGATATGCACGCGCTCGCGGGGAAGTCTGCATTACAGGATTCTTGTTAAGATCATTTGCGGGGACATTTGATGATTGCATTTTGCCAGGAGCTGCGTAACGATGCGGCTGATTGGCAAACAAAGCATTCAATCATGCCTGTCTGTGTTATGCAGGATAATAGCTGCGGGTACTCATAGGAAATTTTCCATGCGTTAAAGTAGATCTATTGATATAGCGCAACGAGATAGCATATAACAATAATGGCATCGCGATATAGTTTGAAATCGAAGTCGTTTTTCTTCTATTTCAAACACCTGAAACGCTTTTTCTGCCTTCGTGGAAAAACCTGAGAATTACAGACAATATGGTGTTTCATCTTTTATATATTAATTGATTCTCACGTGCATTACTTTAAAAAAATTAAGTATATAACAGAAATATTCGTTTACAGATAACATCTTTTATGCACGTGTTCAAATGCGTCATAATCGTTATCTGAGGACGCCATGCTTGCAATGTATTATGCTAAGCAGATTGACTAGCCTTTATGTAGTCGGCTTAAAGACGCAGATAGGAAAATAATCAATGTGATCTTCCGATCTATCAAATCAAGATTTAAGCAATCTCCAAGTCCAACAAGAAACTGATGACATCTGTAGAAATGTAGAAATGGCGACATTTTGGAGAATGTCACCTCCGGCCTTAACCGGTTTAACCCGCCTTTCAAAAAATTAAAACTTTGAAATTATTTGATTGTAAATACCGAGGAATGAACCTCTGGTTAAAGTTTAAACACAATATTAAGTTGATACTACTACATGAGATTAATTGATTGAATTAGGTAATTATCAGGGAATGGATTCATATGTAAATACATATATTCGTACAATGGTAAAGTCAATGTTATTCTGTATTATCTTTGCGAATCATGGTATAAGCTCTAAAAATGCTGTTTTATTATCCATATTTTACTTATATTAGCTTTTAGCACATATTTTACGTATTTTAGTTATTTTTACATATAATGTTCATATTTTCAAACTTTTTCTGCTCATGCTAATATTACATTGTCTTTTCTTGTGTTAAATACCAAAGGTTTACAATTCTGCTGTACTTTGTTCGCTGTATATCTACTCTCCTTATTTCAAAACTTGACAATAGACTGTGCATCTGTCATTGTACAGTTTTTGTCAACAATAGACAATGCAAGCTCAAGCTGTCGCTTGAAATCCATTGCATATTGTAAATATATCCCCATTCTCGTATATGATATTAAACGTAGTTTGGGTCATTATAAATCTGTCTTTAGGACCAATAGAGTTCACGATTCAGCCCTCAAAAGAAATTTTGGTAATCCATTTTTGTGTTTGGATTTTGCATTGTGATTTAAGACTAATATATTTTACTCAGCTAGATGAGCAGCTTGCTTAATGAAAATTGCAATTTTTGACAATTGTAAGTCCATATGTAATTCCATACTTTGATTTAAATAACTAAATATATATTTACATATCTTACACTCCTACATATAAATCCGTTATCTGGTTATTATTATTATACGTCGCTTGTATGCCACCTGTGGCTATTCGCGACGATGAGGATGAATAGTGATACAATGAGATGGATGAAGGGACAATCACAAACAAACATGGATGAGGTGCCGGGTACGAATCCCGGACTTGGCATGGGTGTTCTTTGTCCCTTCATCAATTTAATCATATCTTACTCATCTTCGCGATTAGCCAAAAGCGCCAAAACGCAAAGTAAAATAAACCAAATCAATCAATCAACTCATGGACGACACAACATAAGTCCTCCAGATGATTATCCTAGCTGTTGGTTCAGGCGCCAGAGCCTCGTTAGTCTTCAGACAACAGCGCAAGGTGTAATACGTTGTAACCCTGTGTAATCGTGCTTACGACTACTTAACTCCTCCTCAACATATTGTAAAATCGTAAAGAGTGTTTGCCGACCTTCGTGGCGGAGTGGTTAGTACAGTGTCCCGGGTTCAAATCCCGTCCTGGGCATGGATGTTCTTTGTTGAGTGTCTCTTCATCAATTTCATCATACCATCACTCATCCTAATCTTTGCGATTAGCCAAAAGTGACAGAAAAAAAGCGAAGTAAAATGAAAGAAGTCAATGAATCAATCAATAGTAAATGTGTTATAAATTCAAATTATTACAGAACTGGTAATCGGTACCAAACCTACAGTTCCGAACCACTATAATGCACCACCAGCGGCAATCGATCTTCAGTACTCTTGATTGTAAGCCAAGACGAATGTGCAAGCTAGAAATAAACTTGAACCGACCGCATTGCATATGCTCTCCCATATGGTTTCTGGCCATAATAACGCACTGGAGATGACAATGCATATATCACAAGAGAGGAAAAGAAATGGATGGCGAATTAGAATTGAGGTTTATGTACATAATCAAAATTCAGGAAACGAGAGAATTTGCGTGACCAACGTAGCTCAACGCACAGACTATTCTCGGTCTCCTCATGAAGCAAACATCTGCAGAATGAGGTCCGTATAAACGTCTCTTTATTGACCATAAAACACTGCAGGAGAAAATACCATCCAGCATGTCTGCTAAGGAATGGAGAGCCAAATCCAAGTGCAGGGAGGGGAGGAAAGGCTGTAGCAGTGTTGCACAGTGGATTTAGCGTCGAAAGTATTTCTGGCAACAGTGCATGGATTCCCTCGGAATGAGCTCCCGTAATGGTCCGCTTAATCTCACTCTCGAGAAAGGTGTAATACCATCAGGGCATATGTAAGCCTCGATGGGATGAAGTTTGTTTTCGAGATTCCTCGTACAGTGCCGAGCTCATCTAATTTTAATCAGAGGATGTGCATCGAAAACAAGATGTGTTGTTTTATACATATATGTCCTTGCACAGAACTAGAGTTTCGTATACAGTGTGTGTGTGTGTGTGTGTGTGTGTGTGTGTGTGTGTGTGTGTGTGTGTGTTGAATCGCTGGGTTCCCTGGTTGATAATCAAACGACAGCCAGGGATGTCGCGAGGATAAAAAAAGATGATGTACGTACCAAGAAACGAAGGAAAAAAGAGAGAGAATAAGGAAAAAGGAAGTGAAAGAGGCAGAAACAAAATAAAGAGACAGAGAGAATGTGAGACAAAAATATAGAGAAACAAAAAGTGCAAGAAAGTTAGAAAGAGGGAAACAGATGAATAAACAAATATAAGAAAAGAAAGATGTGGTAACATAGAAAGGAGAGGAGAAAATAGAAAGACAGAAAAATTAAAAGTAAAACAAACAGACAAACAGAAAGAGATAGAATGCGAAAAGAAATATAGAAAAACAAAATATGCCAGAAAGAGAAACAAGAAATGGGGGAAAGAGAAAGTGTATTATAGAAAAGGAAGAGCAGCTTTAAACATAGGAAGAAGGAGAGTGAGAAAGATTGAAAGATTCATGGGATGAAAGAAAGTAAAAGAAGTAGGAACAAAGAAAGAGATTGAGAGAATGACAAATATAGATAAAACAAAAAGTGCAAGATAGAGATAGCAAATTAGAAATAGGGAAACAGAGGAAGAAAGTAAGATAGAAAAAGAAAGATGCAGAAACGTAGGAAGAAGGAGAGAGCAAAATACATAGGTACAAAGGAAGAAATGTATATGAGGCAGAAACAAAGGGAGACAGAGTGGGGAAAGAAAGAAAAAGAAAGACACAGAGGAAGATAAAAAGTAATAGACATAGTAAGCTTATATTTTTAAGAACCTTGAAAGAGAAAGGATCTTAGCACTCGTGACCTTCCAAGCAGAAATCATTAGAAAAAGCGTCGTCCATCCGAACGAAATTCGCTACGGGTGACAATCTTTTTCATCGAGGTGAAAAGTAATTCTTTTAGACATTGTTTCCGCAACTTAAAGAGAAAAGCCAATTAAAAATTATTTCTGACTCAATGACTAAATTCATCTACGACCTTGCATAAGCATTATATATTGGCTACCTAAGTAAGAAAGACAAGTGTGTCACAATTGTGTTAGGTTGCGTTATTAGTGTAATTATCATTGGAAAGGATATCTCCTATATATATATCGTATTAGGTGCATCCAGAAAATAAGATTCCCTGGGTTCGTGCACAAAAAGGAAACATTATTTCATTCAATGATTTATAGCCACAGATACAGCACTTGTCAACATAATTCCTGCCGGAATTCAGGCACTTGACATAGGGTGGGAACAACTTCCGTATACCTGCATCGTAGAAGTCCGCCGCCTGGGCGCCGAACCACTGTGTGACAGTCGTCTGAACCTCTTCGTCGCTGTGAAAATCCGGACACAATAACTTTTTCATGTGCAAGAACAGGTGGTAATCACTAGGAGCGAGATCCGGGCTGTACGATGGATGATCGAACACCTACCAACAGAACCTGTCCAGAAGGGCTGCAGTGCGCCTAGCCATATGCGTCTTCGCATTGTCGTGCACAAAGATCACCCCGGAAATGAGCATACCGCGTCGCTTATTCTGAATGGCTCGTCGCAATGCCCCTAGTGTTTCACAGTAACGGTTAGCGTTCACAGTATCAATTCTGGGCAGAAACTCGATGTCCCAGAACACCGTGCAAATCACTTTTCGCGCCGACACAGTCTGTTTAAACTTCGTCCTGCATGGATATCCACTGTGACGCCAATGCTTGGACTGCTGCTTGTTTCTGGGGTGCTGTATGCAACCCATGTTTCATCCCCTGTGATGATCCGGTTGAGAAAATCATCATCATCATGGTAACGCTGCAGAAATGTCAGCGCCGTGCCCATGCGTTTTCCTTTGTGTTCGGGCGTCATTTGTTTCGGCACCCACCGGGCACACAATTTCCGGAACAAGAGGCGTTTGGTAACAATGTCGTGCAACAACGACCGAGAAATCTGCTGGAAATGGCTGCTTAGTTCCGTGATTGTGACGCGACAATCCTCCAATATGCGCTGCTGGACCTGCTCCACAAGCTCGTCCATAAAGGCCGATGGCCGCCCACTGCGCATTTCGTCATGCACATTTGGCGGGCCTTCAGTAAATGTCCTGCACCAACGACGCACCATCTGCTTGCTCATGCCGTCTGGCCCATACACCTGGCACAGCTGACGATGAATTTCGATCGGCTGTATGTTTTGTACGTTCAAGAACTTGATCCAGAGACAAAGATGTCAGTGTTGTGCGATGTAAACACGTGCATTAACAAGATTAACTGCATTTACAAGGTCCGCTTATAAAGAAACCAAATTGTCAAAAAAAAAAAAAGTACCACATTCTGGCAACACTGCAAAGAGCTATATCTAAACTTCCCGTCAGTGCATGTTTCAACCTGTTACAGGCAGTCGGTATCGTGGCAAGCGTGTGTCAGATGCAGGTCGTGTGCATCGATCAAGATATATTTTAATGTGGATGCAAGTCATAGTCATACGAGTATAACTATGAATGTAAGAAAGCCCTTGTACGTTTCATGATTATGACTTGCTTCCACATTAAAAGATATCTTGGTCGATGTATTTAACCACACTACTTTATAAGACTTAGACGGTTTATCCTTACCGTGTTATGTCAAATTGTGTCAAACCGACACTTCTATGATTGTTACAACAGCTTGTTGTACGATGAGGACAGTCAGTCCGAGATGAATAAACTCACGGAAATGTAAGGTTCTTGCAAATCCTGCAATCCATGAAGTAAAGAGTTCTTTCATAACGACTGCGCCATAAGGTTGTGCGATGTAAACACATGCGTTAACAAGATTAATTGCATTTATTAAGAAAACTCACAAACAACGTAACACATTATTTTATAACGATATTACGTTCCACATTCCATCTTGTTTTCACAGACTCTATACATAGCAACAGTAGTTTGTTTCTTCTTTCTCTAGGAGGCAGCACTGCAGTCAGTTATCCATTTCAATCTTCCCTATTAAGGTTAAGCAGCCAGGAAGTGTAGGAAGGAAAGTGGCAGCAATTTTCTTTCAGCCAATGGGCATGTAGCTACTACCATTCCTAACAGAAACCAAGACAGTAACTGCACTATGGTCCTTGCCTGTGGGAGTTGTTCCAGAAATTCCAGGAGTAGCGATCGGAAACTAATTTGAGAGGAATCCTGTTACACCATGACAACGCTTCATCCCATTCCGCCAACGTGAAAATAAATTTTCTGGAAGGCGCTCCAATTAAACTTGTCATGTGTCCACCTTACATTCCGGATCAAACACCATTGGGCTTTATCCTGTTCTCAATGGTGAAAGAGACAATTAGTGAGCAGCAATTTTATACCCCCTGAAGATGCTATTAAGGCCTACCAAGAGTAGTTATACACAGTGGTTGAAACTTAATGATGCCAAAGTTTCCAGAATTGATTTAGGAGAATGGAGCGTTGTGTGAAACGTGAGGTAGAATATTTTGAAAAATGTATTGGTTGTAAGAAAGATATCTTTCATGAGTAAGGTCTCAAATGTTTTCTAGTGACCTACCTGTGTGTGTAGATACATGGTTATTCTAACATTTATTGTTCTGTTGGATAGCACAAAATATCTCCCCTCCAAATATTAACATTTCCTTTCCCATCAATAATTTTCTGTATGGTGCAGTGCATATATTGAATTACTAAAACAGTAAACATCGTCAAGAGTGTCAGACTACAAGGCCTACTGCTGAATTTTTTTTAAAAAACTATTTTTATCCAATGCTTATTCCATGTGAAGATGGTAAAAAATAAGCAAGTCCTGGCAACGCTGTTTAAAGCCAAAACGTCACAGTTTCTGTGGACGAATCGCGTTGTTCCACTCGACCGAGCATCGAATGTAGCACTGTTGATAGTGACAGTGTTGCACTCAGACAAGACGTGAAAGAAAAAGCGAATGAAAAGCAAGCAGAGACAGCCGAAAGTAGAAAAGAACCCTGACATTAAAGGCTGTCGCCAAAGGAAGTGATCGAGAAAGAAATGAGGGTTGGCAGCGAAAGTTTTATAAAATCACATCCAGCTGCTTTCATTTTAGCGCCCTAACATAATCGTCGAATCAAAGAGGTCTAGAATCCGTCAAAAATATCAGGAACATTAACAGTCAGTGGTTTCATGACAATGTGTATCATTAAATAGTGTAATTGACAATACACATGTTAAATACATGAATAGTTGCTACATAATACATTCAATTTAGTGTTAGGTAATTATACAAATCATTTTCAATATTAAAAGCATTACATTATTTTTTTTATATATATTTAGTTAAATTTACACAGTATTTGTCTCTTTTGTTAATCGGGATAAAGTTTGATAATGATGACATTATCGAAAAAATACACATGGTAGATCTCAAATCTAGACCTTCAGTAGCTAAATCAAAAGTCCAACACTAAACAAGCATGAAAACTGAGTTTAACCTTAAAATACCATTTTCACGCTGTGGATCGCATTTTATGCAACCCACCTTACACTGAGAAATTGGTGGTTGCATAGCGTCCAGGATATATCGCGTTCAAGCGTATTTAGTGCGTGATATCGGAATGTATTCATTTGTAGCGAACTCATTATAAATATGTATTTTGATGCCTCCGTTACAACCAGATTACCATTCTTGATAGCGTGACGTTATTAGGTGTATTTTCGAATGTCATAATGCATTACCCGATTTCATTCAAACAAAATATCAAACCTTTCGTCAGAGATATTTAGGTATTACAGTTAGAGAAAACAATCATGATCTGTCCTCCTTCCCCTCGCCAACCGCGTAACAGATTTCAAAGTTTTCAGTATTAAATTATAGCCCAAGAAATTACTTAGAGAAAATCTGGGTATTTTACGTTCCGAGTTTACAGCCTACACATATTAAAATGTGTCACTAATGGACAATACATTGATATACACACTTTTGCATACTGTATAACACTGACAAACTTGAAAAGTATGTGAAGGTTCTGAAGACAACAACTTTACTCACTTGCGTTCTGTATTCTTTCGACACTACGAGTCCTTGTCTGACTAACTAACTAACTCTCTAGCCTTCTTGAACCCGGAGGTTCATGACTGCAGCAACACAGGCAATTCAGCTGTTAATATTATGAGCAAGATCTTTTAGGTCCATCTCAACATTATCCCTCCATCTTCGTCTTGGTCTCCCTACAGGTCTCTTACCATCAGTTTTCCCAACAACAATCCTGTAAACTCTTCTCTCGTCTCCCATTCGTGCCACATGGCCTGTCCACCTAAGTCTTCTTGATTTAATCATTCTAATCCATATAATATTACAGACAAAATTATTGTTTTGTATATTTTAACTTTTAGAGTCTTAGATATTAAACGAGAAGAGAAACGTTTATAAATAGAAAAGTAACATGCATTTCATGATTAATTAATTCATTTTATTATCTCTTTAATATCACTTTCATTTGTCAGTATTACTCGTAAGTACTTGAATTCGGAAAGTGCTTCAAACGAGTTATCAATAATTAGATTTTGATTATTACCTAACACTTGGTTTCGGCCTGTAAGCATATATTTAGTTTTCTCTTTGCTAACTTCCAAACCTTTAGCTACTTTCAAAAATATTTTAGTGTTATTCTTAATTGTATTTACATCATCCCCCAGTAAGTCTACATCATCTGCATATGCTAACAGCTGAGTCACACCATTATACTTTAGTCCTTCCTTAGTTTCTTTTACCTTCCTAACAGCATATTCTAAGGCAAAATTAAACAGCAATGGAGATAAAGCATCTCCTTGTTTTAACCCATCATGAATTGTAAATTTGTCAGACATATTAATATCCACAACCATTTTAATTTCTGTTTCAGTGGTGCATCCTTCTATCATATTTACAAGCTTATTAGGTATTCCAAACTCTACTAATATATTATATAATTTATCTCTTTTGACTGATTGGTGATTAATTTGATTTGGTGTTATAAGTCCACTTTATGCACAGTAAGGCTAATCGGGACTGGACCTACAGTTTAAAGTGGGATCCGAGCCACTTGTGCCTCCACCGGATATGGAACCCGGGACCCCTTGATTACAAGGCGACGATGCTACCACTGCGCCATCGGGGAGGCTCTCTTTTGACTGTATCATATGTTTTTTAAAAAAATCAATGAATAGCTAATGGACATTTTGATTATATTCCTACTTTTTCTCAACTGTTTGTCTGATGTGAAAAATTTGATCTGTGTTGATCTGTTACGTTTAAATCCACATTGATAATCAAGCGGGTCAATCTTTTCAAGCGAGTCATTGAAGAATGGAAATTGCATAACATAGTATTGCATTTAGTTTCTTTACAGATAAAGTAATTACAAGTTTCGCCCATAAAAAACCGAACCTTTTTTTAGGAAAGAAAACAAGTAATTACCTTCAAATGAATTTATCACATTCAAAATAATCACCAGAGGAGGCAACACACTTTGACCAGCGCTTGTACAGGTCTTGGAAACACTGTTGATAGTCATTGACAGTAAGTGTTCGCAAAATATGCGTAACACTTAATTCAATGTCCGCGACGTCGTCAAATCTTTGCCCTTTCATAGCCATCTTAAGCTTGGGAAAAAGGAAAAAATCAGCAGGCGATAACTCGGGAGAATATGGAGGGTGATTGATCACTGTCACTGAATGCTTAGCAAGGTATTGTTGTACAGACAATGCGGTATGAGGCCGAGCATTATCGTGTAACAGAAACCATTGGCCAGAATCACAGAGGTCCTTCCTAATCCGCATCATCCTCAAACGCAACAAGCACTTCCTTATAATACAACTAATTGATTAATTGGTTTTCAGGTACAAATTCATGGTGGATCAGTCCTTTAGAATAAAAAAAAATGCGATCAGCAACACGTTTGTCATCGATTTCAACATCCGGGTTTTTTTTTAATTTACGGCCGAGAACTGTCCTTTCCACTGCGCACTCTGTATTTTTGTTTCGGGGTCATATTGTAAACACCAGGTTTCATCTCACCATACACTGTCCGTATCATCTGTAACGTTTCGTTAAACGATTTACCAAATTTGTAACAAACCTTTATGCTGCAACGTTGTTCTTTCTTATTGCGCGTATTTTTTTACGCCGCCTGCACACGACCTGCATCTGACGAACGCCTTGCACCTATACCTGTAGCAGGTTGAAACATGCACTGACGGAAAGTTTAGATATAGCTGTTTGCAGTGTTGCCGAAATACGGTACCTTTTTATTTGGTTTGGTTCTTCTTTTTGACAGTTCGGTTTCTTTATGGGCGGACCTGGTATAAGGGGTAACTGCAAACATGCAACACATGGCTGAATACATAAGGGATAAAATATGTCATTTTCAAAATTCTTAGTGTGTAGTGTATATTATTTTCCTCCATCTCTTTTCCACCAACGTTTCTTCAGTTTGTCGCTCGTTTTTATGCATCTTTCTTTATCTCCCCCTCTCTCTCTCTCATTTCTCATATTTCTTTCACTCTCAAGTTTCTTCTAATTTAACTATATTTCTCTTTATCATTTTATTTATTTAATATCTCTCTCAACAGTTTATTTTCTTTAATATACTTCAATTTTACGATAACCCACAAGTGTGACGTCAGATGATTTTTCCATCCAGATGAGTTTGAGTTTTGTTTCTTAAGTCCACTTTATGCACAGATATGCTAATCGGGACTGGGCCTGCAGTTTAAAATCAAATCCGAAGCACTATGTGCCTCAGGTATCGAACCCTGTACCCCGTGAATACAAAACCACGACGTTACCACAGCGCCATCCGGCAGGCGCTTTCTAATTTGAATATATCCTTTTTAACGGCACAGCTTTTTTATTTTGCCTCCCCCCGCCATAGAAAATGTTCTGCGGGCGCCTATGGTTCTGACAGAATATCTTATGCACGTCCCAAAGTCTAATAGAGAAATGGTCTTTAGGGAACGATTTTATAATCAAGATATACTACGTTCGATTCCCAGAGGTAACATTGAAACTGTGGTGGCTAATTAGAAGTGGAACGCACAATCATCTGTAGAGGAGCATGTGCTAATTTTGGCTACGGTTTCGATTGCTGCATTGGGTACCGCAGTGATGATCTACAATCTAGTAGCACGCGCCTTATCCACTCGGAAGTTCGAAACTCCTCAAGAATCAAAACGAAAAGCGTTGTGAAAGTTGTTTTCTTTAATGCATAATTTTAAACAAAATTTTCTTCCTTGATTTTTTGTATGAAATATCTTCAGCAAGTCTAATTCAACGAGAATTGCAAATGCAAACCGCAATTGCATTGAGTAATTTTGATTGTACGGGACGAAAAGAAAACCGGTATACATAGGAACTCTGAAGTGGCAGATATTTCCTACTCGTGATTTCAGTTATTTGATACTCCATCTGGTGAAAGTTTTAAAAACTACCCATAGGAGGAAAGTTTTCAGTCATATGAACAATGAAAAATTAAAAGTGACCTGGCTATAATTACTCTATCAGAAGTGTAGTTTCGCTACAAGGATGTTTTGTATTAGATAAAAATCCAAATGTATCGATTTAAATTAATATCACGCGTTTTTCCCACTTTCTGAGTATGCATACAACCGCTTTTTACAAATATAAAACAGTGAAAGTAGTAAGTCATTCGTGTGTCACTTGACACATTTCACCCTGCAACGGTGGCGGAGTTGTTACCACAGCGCGTTACAACGCCAGAAGTGCGGGTTCGAATACCGAGCTGAGCATGAGTGATCTTTGTGAGTCTCCCTCCATCAATTTCACCATTTCGTTACTCATTTTTATCGCCGGGATTAGCCAAAAGTGGCAGAAGACAAAGAAAAGTAACAAAAATATTAAATAAGGCTTTCATGACGGTGAATGATTATTCCGATCTTCAACTGTCGAGCAGTAAACAGAAAGACCAATAGATGGTGGATCAACCACGTCCAACGTCTTCTCTGCAGTCCGCGCTCTTCGACAACTTCAGTTGCTTGAAAGTCAACCACTGACGGGAGTTTGGACCCCGGAAGGAGTTATACCCGTTCCAGAAGAGGAAGATCCAGAAACCATCCCAGGATATCAATATCTAAGACGAATAATTGCCGACATCAATAAGAGCGGCGATAAAGATGCAGAAAATACAAGCCCAACTAACATCAAGGAAATTAATGCCAACCCTGAACAGTCCACCACCAGAGGAAAGGCAGTACAACTCCCAAGTAGCAACGCGAAGAGCCCACAAAACTACTCAGAGCTACCCTGCTTCAACAACAGCCAAGCACATGCACCACCAGAAACCCTCCCACCTCGGGATCGGAAGATGATGATTCACCACCAAAGACCCCCTCCAACTCGGATTCGGAAGAAGACGATCCAGAGGAAGATGGCTTCGAAACACCCATGAAAAACAACCAAACCACGGCCACCAGCACCTGAGCCGACGCCAGTCGGAAACACATTCGCACCTCTCCAGAAAGAAATGGAAACTGTGGAAAGCAACGTCAAAAATGGAAACACGGACCTCCCAAAGCAGAAAAGGGGGCCCCGACCACCTGTTATCAATATTTATAATATAGATAACAGGCACACCTTCGTCGGAACCCTAGCCAAGGCAGTAGATGAGCATTCAACCGTCAGACAAACATCGGAATGGCTCCGATTGGCGTTTGACTCGACGGAAGCTTACGACAAAACCATCGCCATCTGCAAACAAAAGAAGTTACAATACTCAACAGGAGTACCTAGAGAACCCAAGCCAATCAAAATCGTTATCAGACACCTGCCAGATGACACCAAACTCCAGGACATCCACGAAGATCTTCAGAACAAGAGGTTCCAGGTCACAGAAGTAAAGCAACTCAGCAAGAGGGGCAAGCCGGGGAAGAAGAGAATACCCATTCCACTCTTCCTAGTCTACATACGACGCAGTCCAGGAGTAGAAGACATATACTACGAGGAATTCATCCTCAAGCACAAATTAAAAGTAAAGAGATACAGAGGTTTAGGCATCCTCCAGTGCTGGCAATGTCAGAGGATCGGACACGCCGTCAGAAACTGTAGGGGTCTTCCCAGATGCGTACGCTGCGCCGGAGGACATCGAGCCAGAGACTGTAAAAAGCCAAACAGGACAGACCCCTGCACATGTGCGAACTGCCAAGGAGACCGCCCCGCCAACTTCCGCGGATGCTGGGTCTTCACCACCATCATCAAGGGACGGTCGCACGCGACCGCAACATCAAACCGGGAGACAGAGGAGGAAAATCCACCGGCCAAACCAGATGACCGGCAGCCAGCCGTCGAAATCGCCGCCAGAGCAGCCGAGTCCAGCAACCGGACTAGCTTTTACCCAGGTCCGCACTCCGACAGGGGACCCCATACAGCACCGGCAGCTGCCGCCAACGACAAACCGGCAACAACAGACGACCCACTGTCATCTTCCATCAGGGTCTTCAGCCAGGGAAACCTCAAAACATATACTACGAGCAGCACCAGAGATCGAAGAAAAACTACGACTTCGGAAAGATGGCATCCATTGTCATCATGCTTGCAGACATGCACGAAGAAGGATGTTTCGATTAGACAACAAAAGACAAACCAAAAAATCTTGACAATTCTAGACGACAATAGACGCTGTAGGCAGCAAAACCTAACAAAATCCTAACTATCCAAAACAAAAGACGGCCAAACCAATACCACACGAACACCCAACTTCAACCTTTTTACTTCAAAACCACCCTACCCCAGAACTTACCAAAAACCCAAAAATCAAACAAAAACCAAACGCCTAGTCTCACCTTCATTCCGCCGAGCCGCGGGAGAAAACCAAGCAACTAGCCGAACTGCCAAAACATGTTCTCCACGGAGGAAAAAACCCAAGAAAATTCAAAATCCTTCCTTCGCCCCAGCCAAGTTAAGGGGCAAACAAAAACCCTTCATCTACCAAATACCCGCTCCCCGTTGCAGTTGCAGGGAGAAACCAAAAGCTCCGAATTCAAAAATACCCATTCAAGTCCCAAAAACATTACCCTCTTCATTAGAAAAGTCAGGTCCTACGGGACGATACTTAAACACTTTCAAACCTATATAAAATTATGATGATGATGAGAGAAGTTATCTCCAGAAAGCTGCGAAGCCTATTCAGAACTCACCTCGTCGATATTCTATCTTCAAACACATTTTGAAGCAAATGTTCAATAATTTCCTTGTATTGGTACTATAAATAATAGACCATAAATATACATGAGAAGATGTAATTGCGGTATAAACGTGCACACACACCACTGCAAGAGAACTCAGAGTAATCTAAAATGTAAAGACGGTAAATCAATAGGGAAGGTCACGTGTCCATGCCCATTTCAAACAGGTTTTCTGATCAGTGCCGAATAGGTTGCAGACAAATTTACGCAAGGTCGTTCATCCAAACAGCCGCAGCAGGTGTACGTAATGTTTATGTTGGTGCACCGGCTTGAATTTGAAACTAACAACAACAACAACAACAAACTGATGAACCGTAAGCGTACATTGTACACCAAAGCTTGCGATAACAAACCGTTCCTGGGGGAGGAACCGTAACGTGCAAACACATCGGAGGAAAAGAACGTCAACTTGCAAACAGCGCGTCAGAAGATCATTTCGCGAGAGAGGTATCCAAATAACGTATCCTTCCAATACCCGAGCGTATGGGTGGAGAAAACACAACGCTCCCTCGGCTTTGTCGACTGTCACCGCAAAATTACCGCAGTAGGGTCCACGTTATGGTGTTTGCGCACTCTCTTGACAAACCAACGCATCCTGGCGACGAAGTGTCACATGTAAATAGCAATTAATTCTCCCACCTGTGGAAACGAGGCTGCATTTTCTTCCCTGTCATCAACCTCCCTTTGTGACCAGCAAAGCGTACTTCGCACTCGACCGAATAGAAGCCTCGAACTCAAATTTCCACCCGTTCTGAAATTGTTTGCGTAGTCTTTGCTACGCGTAGCCCGAAGTTTAAAAAAATGGGAGGTGTACACACAAAAAAAACTATTGCTCCTTTTTCATCCGCATCGGCATTTCTAATTACTTCTGTTTGCTCCCGTCGTGCTCTACTCATGCGTGTCAGAAAGTGACGCCATGTAAGTGTAAGTGCGTGTGTATGTGAGAGTGTAATTTTCACTTGTACAGGGAACGAGGACCGCTTCAAGGCTGGTGAACAAAGCTGGGCATTAATTTCTGGCAGAACGTTGAAATGACCCGTGTTGTATTGCGCAGCACGGACTGCGTCAGAAACTGAAAAACAAGCTGGAAGCTGCGTTTACTGGGCAGCCGGGATATTCTCTGCGCATAGTGACTATTCGTTATCGATTTTTGAACGAACTGGTCAACGAAGAAAGTGTATAGCTATCCTAATAAACTAGTAGATAGATTTTCCGTGAACCAAATTTTATCATTGTAGTTCTCGTAGTTTCCCGAGAGAAACCAATCTTGATACCTAAAATTCCATCAAAGTTGTATATCTGTCAGTCCTCTAAATTTCGTTGTTACTAAGGAATAGGTGTATTACCATAATACAAATTGTTCAGCTTCGATATAGACACAGGTATGATGTCCAGACACATCTCAATCTGTGTGAAGAACAGATGTTGAGCTTTCGTTAGATAGACCAAAGCCCTTCCAGGGCTGTTGAGCAACGGATTTATTATTCGTTAGCACACACAAAGTGTACCAAATTTCCATAGTTAAATGAAAATAATATTATAATTCTTTGGCTTCGTGTACACATTGTCCACAAAAATACGTATTGCTTTATATTCAATCTAATCAATACATACGTAGATACCGGGTGGTCCAAGAGTCCCGGAACGGTCACATATCGTGAGAAATACACATCGAATCGGAAAACGAAAAAAAATATGTGTTTAATAAGTTAAAGAAAGCTATTCAATGATATCACACCTGATTACCCACCCCCAGCCCCTGAGGGTGGGGCGGGGGGTACCTGTGAAATTTTAAATGGAAACCCCCATTTTGTATTGCAAAATCGGAAAAGAAAGTGAAAATTTCATAAAACCCCAAAAAATTTAAAATCGCCATATCTCCGTTCCTAATTGAGCTAGGAGGATGATTGATAGCACGTTGGATTCGGGATGAAGTTCTCGTTCCGATTCTACAATACAAAATGGGGGTTTCCATTTAAAACTTCACAGTTGCCCCCCGCCCCATCCCCAGGGGGCGGGGGCGGGGAATCAAGTTTGATATCATTGAATAGCTTTCTTTCACTTATTCAACACGTATTTTTTCGTTTTCCGATTCGATGTATATTTCTCATGATATGTGACCGTTCCGGGACTTTTGGACCACCCGGCATAATTCAAGTTTTATAGTATTCATTTTATGATATAATTATGAAACTAACTATAGTGGTCATGCCCATATCTAAACTACGCTCCATGACACAACAACCTTCCGAATGCCGAACATTTCAGGTGTAACCGCCGTGGTCAGCACCAGGCTGCCGCCGTCTATACCACTCATTCTGCTCCACCCAAATTTAACCCTGGTTGTTTAAGAAGAATTATTCCTGCTTGGTATCGCCCAACCCGGGAATCGAACACATGTATCCCGTGCATGCAGTCATACGCTTTACCGACGAGACCATAGCAAGTAAGAGAGGGTGAGATAAATTTGTAAGACGCGTTCCGCAATTTAATACCTAGTAGCAGTCCAGTCCATTTTCCCGCAACAACGTAGACTACTGTATTTGAACTTATGAGAGAGTGGCGCAGTGTTGCCACATGAAGGAAAAAAAATTTCGGTGAAGTAAAATTCAAGCAGAATTTTAGGTGAAAAACAATAAAGAGACATTTCATGATAAAATATCAAGATTGTAGGAACAGTTGAGGATAACCGCCTTGCATATTAAAGTCAAGGTGATTTAAGCATGATTTTCCTTTATTTTGTTGCGTGAACTAGAACGAAAACGAACTAAAATTTTAATCAAATTTGGCTTGGTGGAAGGATTAATATATATTCCACTTATATTTTAAGTTTTACTGTAAAAAGTAAGCTAGTTTGAACCTAATGGTTGTGAAAATTATTCTAGCTCATACATCTTGCTCGAAGTTTAGAAATTGTTAGCAATAAGCACAGGGGAGCACTTTACCTTTGTAATCGTAATGTTCTCTCCTTATTTTCATCCATTCATTATGTTGTAATATTTTTGGGAATTAATGTTTTTTTATGCGTCAGTGGAGATAATGATAATTTGTGTACTACTATAGTAAAACTTTATAAAGATTTGGGATGACGATTTAAGGCGAAGGGAAATTCTTCCTTCTTGTAATGGCAACACTGTTATGAGGTAAGTCTAAATATACTTAAGGACAAGACTTCACAAGGAGTTTAAGAGTGCGGTAAACCATAAGGTAAAGCATACCTGAACATTTTATGCATTCTTTAGTAGTTTCGGATTGTTTGGTTTTGTGCCCTCGGCATAACGCTCCTCCTCGAAAAAAAAAATCTGAAGAATGGCATCAGGTGCATTTTACAAGCAACACGAATTTATAATCAGCACCAAGTCATTACTGATTAAGACATTTGAGCTTATTTTCCCTCGCAAAACGTAGGCGGCGAAAGTGCTAAAATCAAAATTTCAGCAAAATAAAAAGCAAGAATTACGAGCTCCAACCCAAAACTGTTATTCGACTGTGCCAAGTCTGTTATTCGGAATTATGGTTATTGCGTACGGAGGGACGAAAGCTTATTGATTTTGCGTAACGGGTAGCGTATAAAATTCATCTGCAGTTCTTTTTGCGTGGGAGGGGGGGGGGTGGGTGTATATAGCCGAAAAATCTCGCCACAGCGCTTCATTTTAATCACAGCCCCCGTTGAGTGTTTTGCCAGTAAAAATATTTCCTTTGCAGATTTTAATGAAAATCTGACGTTAAGCTGTGTTTGCATTGGGAGGGAGACCCTGACGTGCCCAGATAGGATCAGAATGACAGCGAGATAAACTATTTCAAAGGAAACATGGACGAGCGAATGCAGACGATGATAGCAACAAAAGAGAACGGGATTAGTAGGTACCACACACAGAGAGAGCGAATCAGTTCTATAGCAGCGCCTAGTGGTTCATAGAGCTACGTTCGTGATACCAGATACATAGTAGAAATCAGACAGCACTATGTTCAAATGCGATGGTTGTGATTGGCCAAAGAAGTGAGATGGTTATGCACTATACTACATTGACCCATCTATGGGTAGAAATTTAATCATTGATTATTTGAAGTGATTTATCAGTATTGATCTAGTTAATTATTGCGTGGTAACTGCAGGAAACTTATTTTATTTTGTAAAGTAACTATCGAAACTTGCCTAAACTTTTTTTCACCAAGTGCCTGATACATTCCTTGAACCATAGCCGACCTCTATGGTGGAGCATTTAGCAACAGCGCGCGACTACACCAGAGGGTACTGCGTTCGAATTCCGGACAGGGTATGGGTGTTCTACTCGTAAGTAATGTCACTTCATCAGTTTCACCTATTCAGCATTCAACCTCATCGCAGCGATTAGCCACAACGGGAAGAAAAGCGGCGTAAATGAACCAAATCAATCCAATTTTTGAACTATAACTACAATTCAGCTACTTTCTCAACCAAGCATCCTTGACTTGGTTACTTCCTCAAACAATCAACTATCAACCCTTGTGACTGTTTTCAAATTGTAAAATATATAATCACTTCTTGTGTAAAAGAAAAAGAAAGAAATGTCATAGCATACTGTTTTGTTGCGTAGCAACCAGTTGTAAAAAACAATTGAAAGAGATAACAAGAACGTTTTTGGCATATAGTTCGAATCATAGTAATTGATGAATTATTTAATGTATTTATTCAATGCAAATAATAAGCACACTCATCAGAGAACAGTGTTGTGATTTTGAACTATATACATTATTGTTATTTCATAATTTGCTGTGTGGTAGAACAGTGATTTACTTAGTATAATGTAAAATGCTCAAACCTCTACGACACTAGCAAAAAGTGGCGACCGTGTGACAGGACTCTGAAGTTAAGCAGTTCTTCGGATAAATGATGTGAAATATAATCTCAGTAGGTCTAGGATTGAAGCGAATTCTAACTACATTTGATTGATATTCAAGTATTTAAGTGTGTGTGTAAGTTTATTTTAGTTAATGAAAAATGTCTTCCAGAGATTCATCTAAATCTCGTAGCAGAAAGAAAACTGCTATGCAATACGAGGGCACACATCTAGCAACGTTTACAAACGTTCAAGGTCAAGAAGTTAATTCTGATGATAAGACTGATACCAGTACTCGCAAGGTGGAATGTTGTGGTGATACGAAAGCTGACATCAGATTTGTTCAGTGCTATAAATGTCTTTCATGGTTTCACTTTTCTTGTCTTAAGTTGTCACTTGTTCATTGGTCTATTTATTCTACTACGGTAGAGAATTACTTTTGTAAATCTTGTGAACCTAGTTATAATCCATATGAATTGTCAGCTTACAAAGAGAGTATTAGTCCTAATTTTAACGATCTGCTAGAAACAATCAAGAGCATTCAGTTCGTTGTAGTTAATTCTAGTAAAGAATGAAAATCTCAGCTTGAGGATTCAAACAAAGAATTAAAATCTCAGCTTGAAAATTCCAACAAAGAATTAAAATATCAGCTTGAAGCTTCCAATAGAGAATTGAAATCTTCCAGCGAAGAATTAAAATCTCAACTTGAAGATTCTAATAAAGAATTAAAATCTCATATTGAAGATTCTAACAAAGAATTAAAATCTCAGCTTGAGGATTCAAACAAAGAATTAAAATCTCAGCTTGAAGATTCCAACAAAGAATTAAAATCTCAGCTTGAAGTTTCCAACGAAGAGTTGAAATCCAAAATTGAAGCTTCCAATGTCGAATTACAGTCTAAAATTGAATCTATGAATTTTGATTTTAAGCAGGTTAATAACCGTATAGACGTGGTGGCTTCTGATGTAGCAATAAGAATCGAACCTTTTAGCAGAAACATGTGTAAGTTCAAATTAAACCAGAAGTTGCAAGAAAACATGCGAAATTATGACTGTAAAATATCAGACATTCTTAGTATACAAGATCTTCGTGAGAAACAAATAAATGAAATTGAAGGTTCTTTGCAAGGTGCAAAAGACGATATAGGTAAACTCAAATGTGGATTTGATGATTGTTGTTCGCAAGTTGAAACATTCGATTCCAAGGTTTCACAGTGTTTCGAAATTGTTAATCAGTACGATAATAATTTGAAACAGCTTGCATTGCGTGTTGATGTCGTTGAGAATAATATGCACAAACCAGTTAATGTAAATTATGGTGGTGCTGATTGTACAGGTACTTCTCATAACAAATATTCTAATACGAACACTCAAGTTCATGGTATTGATAATGTTGCAAATCGCCAATCGAGAAGATTAAATGTAAGGCATCATTCTGGAACTGGTCATAATCATGATTCTGGTTTGAGTGATTCAGATGGAAGTTCTATTAACTCTACGGATACTACTAAAGTAAAGACGTTTTATGTAAGGGAACCGCATCTTAAGCATGTAAGTTGGAAGCAAAATCGCAAACAATCTAGTTTACATAATGCTAGAAAGACGCAAGAAAATTTTAATTGCTCTTGTATGAACAGAACTAGTTGTATTCTAAACGAAAACAGAGTACAAACTGAGAATAACATTGATGTTTCCTCGAATAACGCATTTCCTGAAACAACATCAACTATGTTAGGTAGGCCAGAGGACTTCCGCAGTTATGGAGGATATTGTAATTTGAATTACACAAACTATCCTTGCACTTGGTGTTCCGGTTCTACTAATTATACTCAAATTTATCCAGACAGGTCTGATAACACAGCTTCAAGAATGAATAATATACAGAGAGCATTTAATTCTTATAATGATAACGATGAGTCTAGAAGGAAACTGTTTAATCGTTCTTACCCTTGCACATATTTTGCTGGTAATCAACAGTCACCAAACATTCATGATAGTGCATTTGTGAATGGAATAGAAAATTGTAATGATGCACATAATTTTCAAGAAGATTGTAATACAAGACCGAACTCTGATTCTTTGCCCTTGTACATGAGGAAAGATAGACATTTGAAGTTAAATGAATTGTCTTTATTACCAAAGTTCTCAGGTCGAGTTGAAAAGCAATCTGCAAGAGAATACTTGGAACAATTAAACTACATTAGATCTGATAGGAGTGCCTGCTGATAAACGATTGCAGAGCATTCAGAATTGTTTTACAAATCGAGCAGCTTATTGGTTTAGAACACACAAAATATATTTCTGTTCTTACACTGATTTCGAAAGTAAGTTTATTCAACAGTTTGCTTCGCCTGAAATGTTACAGTCACAGTTAGCTGTTTTAAGGAATCAAAAATACGACCAAAATGCACATGGCAGTTTAGAAACCTTTGCACTAAAAACACATTCCACATATTGTAATTTAGTGAACAATCCGAATGATGTTGATGTTATACAATTGATAATGAGCCAGTTGCCTGATAATGTTGCTAACAATATCGCGTGTCATAGTGTTCAGACGATGGATCAGCTTACAAATATGCTTTGTAAATTAGATGTTATTAGAACTAGTAGGAAAGGACTTATGCATTTACCTGAAGATTTAGATTGCGACAAGTCTAACAAAGATTAAATGTACGACAAGTAAATATTCGACAAGCAAGAAGTACTAGTTCTTCTTCTACTTAAACTCTGCCTTCTGATAATGTGGGTGCCTCTGTTGGAAATAGTTCAGACAATGTAAACCAATCTATGAGTTCAAGATATAATGAAAGTAATGCTACTAATTTTGGAAATTTCCGACGGAATAGAAATCAGATGTTTCCTAGGAATTTTTACAATACTGGCAAGTTTTACCGTAATAATAATAGAAATATCCCGAATGAGAATTCTAGACAAGATAATGGTCTTCATTTTAGGCAGCCTAATTACAGATTTTCTAGGAATGGTTACTATAATAATAACAGATCTTTGTTTCCCTCTGTTTACGAAAATTGTCCACCACAAAATCGAGATGTGCCAGTGGTGAGTGATACAATGAGGAATCAGCCCAGCAATATGCAAAGTAATATAATGACGAGTACATCTAATACTGGTGTAAATCCTAATTTGACTCAAAATCCAACTTCTGGTGTTCAGTCTTTACAATTTAATGATGCTAGGCAACAGCAGTTGGAAAGGCAATCTACTTTAAATTAAAGTGGCAGTCGGAAGAGCCTCTTTCCCTCTGCACCACCTACAAGAGGCACAAGGAAGAGTCAAATGATTTATTTAATGTTTGTGATGCTATGCAATTTTCGAATGAAAATGCATTAAGTAACTTGCAAATTAATTTTTTGTTAGAATGGTTTGAGGAAGAACCTGACTGGGTTATTAACGATGAAGATATTCCTGTACCTTTAACAGAAGTTCCAATTGTACATGGAATTATATGTCAATTGCCTATCATTTGTATAATAGATTGTGGTAGCCAAGCAAATGTTATGAATTATGAGGTTTGGTACAAGATATCATCATGTATTGGTAATCTTACGTTGGACAAGGTGGATGACATTAGATTATGTGGATTTGCTGGAAATAAAAAGTGCAAAATTGTCGGTTGTAAGACGATAAATATTCAGATTGACTGTGAATACTTTCCAATGGAATTTTTCATTTTAAAAGAACTTAATGCAGACATTATTTTAGGTGTTCCTTTCTTACGAAAGTACAAGGCAATTGTGGATTTTAGAAATCAGAATATAAGTTTAATAACTTCATCAGGAAAGCAAGTGTGTACAACATTAGATAATAAGAATTCTAGTACGATAAGTGTTGAATCTGACAAGCTTGTATCTGATGTCAAGCACGATACTGACATAACGGAAAATGAATTTCAGTCTTGTGGAATGTTAAAATTTATATGTATGTTAGATGTTGAAGCGAATTGTATGCCTTCTCAGAAGAATATTTAAGTAGAGTATTTGAAGATGAAGATGATCATGAATTTAGTTTGGACGAGGAGGACAATAGTGAAATAGAAGATGCAAAATGTGTCAATGACGAATCTGGTAAAAGTGATAGCTCAGCATTATATGAAAATAGTTCAGCATTACATGGAGATAGTACGGACTTATATGAAGATAGTTCAGTATTACATGATGATTCCTCTCTTGTGGAGGGCATGTCTGAAATTGAGTCAATTGCATATGACACTGATGATGAGACCCAACAACTGGATTTCGATGATTATAATGAAAAATATAGACAATAATAATAATAATAAATAAGTGGAGGTTAAAAGGATTTTCATCTTCTACTTGAGACCATTTATGAGCTAGACAAGTTAAGATGAATATGAGGAAGATGAAGATGAAGATAAAGGTGATTTACAAAAACGTGATTAATTTTCGCTCTTATGTAATGAATGACATATATTCAAAGATATAGAGAAATGATATATTGGTTTAAAAGAGAAACATGGAGTTCTGAGTGGAAATGAATACACAAATTTATGAACATATGGCTTGGTCCATATTTAGTTAAAGAAGCCAATGGTAACTGTTGTGAACTGTTATCGTTGGATGGAAAGGGAACTGTACAAACACATAATGTATCCAATTTAAAGAAATTCAATTGTAGTCAGGAAAGAAAGGACGAATTATGTAAACTTAAGTAATTTCAAAAGATTTCAACAACCTTTTATTAAGAAATGTTAATATGTTTTAAATAATTATGATATGTTTTAAATATTTTCTGTGTTAATTAATGACAATATGTATGTCATGAGAAAGTTTGTTTTCTTTGTAGTTTTTCATGTTATCTAAAAATTTTAACACCGATGTTCTAAAATTTTTCTCCGAAGGAGGGAGAATGTTGTGACTGTTTTCAAATTGTAAAATATATAATCACTTCTTGTGTAAAAGAAAAAGAAAGAAATGTCATAGCATACTGTTTTGTTGCGTAGCAACCAGTTGTAAAAAACAATTGAAAGAGATAACAAGAACGTTTTTGGCATATAGTTCGAATCATAGTAATTGGTGAATTATTTAATGTATTTATTCAATGCAAATAATAAGCATACTCATCAGAGAACAGTGTTGTGATTTTGAACTATATACATTATGGTTATTTCATAATTTGCTGTGTGGTAGAACAGTGATTTACTTAGTATAATGTAAAATGCTCAAACCTCTACGACACTAGCACCCTGTAACTTCCCTAACCAAGTAACCTCAAATCTCTTACTTCCTCAGCCAAGCAACCGCAACTATGTTACTTTCTCAGTCAAACAACCTCAAGTCTGTTACTTCCTCAGCCAAAAAAACACAACACTGTTACTTCCTCAATCAAGCAACTGTCAACCCTGTTACTTCCTCGGCCAAGCAACCGCAACTAAGTTAATTTCTCAGCCAAACAGCCGCAAGTCTGTTACATCCTCAGCCAAACAACCTCAACACTGTCACTTCCTCATTCAAGCAACCACAACTCTCTTACTTCCTCAACCAAGCAACTGTCAACCCTGTTACTTCCTTAACCAAGCAAACTCAACTTTCTTACTTCCGCAATCAAGCAACCGCAACTCTCTTACTTCCTCAACCAAGCAAATCGCAACTCTGTTACTTCCTCAATCAAGCAACCACAGCTCGGTTACTTCCTCAATCAAGCAACCGCAACTCGTAACTTCCTCAACCAAGCAACCGCAGTTCGCTTACTTTCTCAACAAAGCAACCACAGCTCGGTTACTTCCTCAGTCAAGCAACCGCAACACTGTTACTTTCTCAACCATGCACCCGCAACTCTGTTACTTTGTCAAAATTAACCGTTTGTCTGTGCGGTCAAACTTTGCTAGATGTGTGATCATCCGAACGTAATAACCAGGGTACAAATGCACTACTCCATCGTTTCGTATGGGCAGACTTTCCTGGCAGACATGCAGATCTGATCTCGACTTGGCAGGTTCTCATCGTTTGGTTTAATTCGCCTTATTATTCCTGCTATGGGAGCCTTGCATAGTAAATTTCCAAACTGTCGGTCCAAACTGCTTCGGCTGGAAATCTGCCTAAATTCAGAGTTTCTTGGAATCTAGTGGTCCCTGGACCTTGGGTTATGGGAGACGTTGCACTCCGTACATGGGGTGTAAACCACATTAACCTTAAAGTACTGGTGTGATTAACACCGAATTTTGAAGTGATTCCAACATCCTTAATAAGTAGGCCTGGATACATTTCTTAAAAAGAAAGCGAAATTATTTGTTTCTTTGTTTGTTTGACTAGTTGATTAAATTTCTACCATTATTATTTATTGGTTGCATTGGTTAGTTGATTAAATCCCCGCCATTGTTGGTTCGACTAGTTAATAAAAAATACCATTATGGTTTATTTGTTGCTTTGGCTACCTGATTAAATTTCTATCATCATCTAGTTCTTTAAATCTCCATCATTATTTTTGCTTTGGCTACTTGATTAATTGATTGATTGATTTGGTTTATTTTACTTAGCGTTTCTGCCACTTTTGGCTAATCGCGAAGAAGAGGATGAGTGATGATATGCTGAAATTGATGAAGGGACACTTAAATCATAGGGGCGGAGCAGTCCCCCAACTAACGCCAAGGCTTACCAAACATCCATTACTATTTTCCATTTCAAGCGCTGCTTGCAGAACATTTTCATGAAAAGAGGCTGTAAAGAAACCTCCAGGAAATTTATTGTTTAAAGTTGACAAGCCTAGGTTCATACAACTGTAATTTATAATCTTTGGCAATTTTTATGCATGAGCAAAAATTCAAATTTGAACAAAAACAATCGATATAATATTGAAAATTGTATGCTAGTTTCTAACAGTGTAAGCAGAATTTTTGAAAATGTCAAACTTGGGCACTATGTACATGTGTGCGTGCGTGTGTGCGAGCGCGCATAAAGCATGGTGTTGATTTCACCATGAGCGTCTCCAAAGTAGTGTGTTTTCTATAGGTGCTGCAATTTAGGCAGAACAATGCTCAAAGGCAATTGGCCATGAGTCAAAAGAATGCCATTCCACCAGTGTTTAATTGCATTCTTAAGAAAATAGAGAGGAAACGGGAATGTTGGGAAAAGTAGAGGGAGAGAGAGAAGTGGTACTCCGAGGCACGAGACAAGGAAGGGGGGAACCAACAAATGGAAAGCGACACCCGCAATTGAATGTTTATTCAATTAAACATAAAACCAGAGCAGGCCGACCATTAAATTTCTCATTACAAGACGCGGACAAAAGAAACTCTCCCCTCTTGTACCTTCCTTGTGCGATTCCTTAGCGTGCCCCCTTGTTCTATTACGTTCCTTTATTTTCCTCCCACTTGTTAATTCTAAAACCCATTGTTTTTCCTCTCTTTTTGATATACTTTTCCTTGCGGCGTGCCACGAATTCTTAGGTCTCGGTCACGCTAGAACAATTGCACTACAAAGGAAGAGAGGAGGAAAATTCACACATTAATAAGGACCTGTTGTTCTTGTCATTGTGTGAATGAAATTTAATTCTATTGATTGCTTGAGTTATAATTTATGATCTTTCTGCGTTGAAAGACGGAGAAAGATGTGGGAACAAATAAATGTAGAGGTCTCTTGTCCACTTCTTTCTTACCGATGAAGCACGACAAAGAAAAATGGAAGCAGTATGGTGATACCCTTTCATGGGTCCTCTACCCCCTCTTTTTTGTATATTCGCATTGTTATCGTGAGATCCAAACAGGGTAGTGTTATCCAATAATATGACATATAGGATAGGATATATTGGAGTAAAAGTTTTACAAATTCAAATGCTACATGGTCAATGTATTAAATTTTGTGTTCAGACCTCCACTGCAAAGAAGTTAGTAGCAGACTTCGAAACCAGAGATCCTGGGATCGAATTTTCTAAATTGCATGTCATTAACTATGTACTTCAAGTTTATTGTTATCATGCTGCTCATTCCTCTCCACTGCTCCAACTTCTATGCAAATTATTTTCCTGTTACTTCAGCAGGCCTGTTGAACAAGTTTCCACCTGAAATTCATGCCTCTTCCTCAATTCCGAGGTTCAAAAAACTGTTGAAATTACATCTACAAAATAATGAAAATTAAATATTTGACTTCCCGAACTAAGCAGTAGGTGCGGATAATGACAGAAGAAAGTAAGACGCAAAAAGGATTACATGCACTATTTAAGACGAATTATCGTTAATGTGTACCGTTTTGGACTATGATTAAGCGTAACGTTATTATTTGATTGTACATTTGTGTGTGTGTGCATGTGTGTATGTATAAGGGCGAGAATGTGTTTGGTGGGGTGTAATATAAACTGAACTGTATTTTTTGTGTATGTGTGAAACGGTGAGCATGTGTTGCGTTTATAAATTGTATCATTTTTTGTATTGTTTTTTTCTTGTCTTTTCAATTGTATTAGTAAACAGATGTAAGACAATATCGAAGTAGATGTTTAAGTGGAACGTTCTAACGTTGTAACGTATACAAAGACTAATAAATACAAATAAATAAATACAATTAAATTTTCTTGTAACATCATGATAAAGTGGAGCACTCTCTCAGGATGGGCCACCCCTGCGCCTATAGCTACGCCAATGCACGCAGCATAAACCAATTGCTCGGAAAGGTTTAGCAGTTCACGACTACCATCATGTCCCACGTTCATTCGGTAACGGCGAACACACACCTCTGCTTGACCAACGACGGTGTCAATTTTAGCTCCTCTTATCAAACATGCATTACCCTCTGTATGAAGGTGGATGTTATGGCCAGGGCAGCAAATAAGCCTGGGGTTATCAAGGTGTGTCAATTTGACGTCGAGCTACTTAACTAATTAATCTGTTAATTATTCATCTCGCTTCTTACACCGAAATCGTCTTTGTAGGTTGCTCATGCTTCAGAAGCCTAGTCGTGTTAACGGAGGTGTGTTGATGGCTGTGTGTGGCTTCGGTAAATTTCCAGACTTTGAACAAGGGGGACACTTTTCAGAGCTCAATCTCCTCTACAAAATATTCTCAAAATAATACTAATAAGTACGCACGAAACATTCGCCATGAGTCCCGGGTTCGAATCCCAGCGGAGGGTGTTCTTTGGGAGAGACCCTTCATCAATTTCATCCATCCTCATCTTCGGGGTAGAATTAACCAAATCAATCAGTAGGCAAGATTTAAATAGCACGGCTTTCCCTTCTTGACACACACATCCATACGTACATATACAATGTAGAACTCTCCGAAATGTCTCCAGTATACACACTTTACTTTCTGAAGCGGTCCATTGTGTATTTATTCCGTTCTTTCCGTTTAGGTTACTTGCGTCGCTTCTCTACCTCTTGGGTTAATTGCGATGATGAAGTTTAACTGATGAAATTGATAATGCGACAAATGCAGTGACACATCTTTGCCTGACTAGAATTCGAACCTGGGACCTCTGGCTTCGTAGCGCCTTCCTCTGCAACTCCTCCATGCAGTACGTTGCAAGATATGTCATGAAGTGGTCACGAAAGAGTTAGCCAAAGTTAGGAGCTACGTACGTACACTTCCGTCCACATGAAGTGGCACATTTTTATGTGCTTGAACAGTTCAAATATGTGCCACCAGTAGTGGCGATTAGGAAAGCATCGAGGGTGGGGAGGTGGGAGATCACTTTTGCCCCAGCACTATTGTAAACTTTATGTACGAAGGGAAAGTAAACTGCCCTTGCCCCCTTCTGTTGGCACCCTCCCCCCCCCCATCGCGCCACTGTGTGCTACTATGGGATCGAGACTGACAGAGTATGAGCCTCATTATAGCTGTGTTCTTTCATGAATTCAGCAAGGGGTCCCGGGTTCGAATCCCAGCCTGGGCATGGATGTTAGTGACTGTCATATCATCACTCAACCCCATCTTCGCAAATTAGCCAAAAGTGACAGAAAAAGCTAATTAAAATAAAGCAAATCAATCAATCATGCATTCATCACTCATCTTCATCATCACGACAAACCAGAACAAAAAAGTTTCAAAATTCTGACAAATCGTTAATTTTCTGTAGTCAACATATTCACTACGGTGATGAACTGAGAAAGAAAATACGGAAAATTTAGTTTTATTAATATATGAAAAATATGTGAAGCCAACTTATAGAAATTTTATCTAGATATTCGATAGCCTCTCAATTTATTCCTGTCGCCAGTCAGCATAAAGAACTACTTTTTGTCCATTACTCGTATGAAGTATTTACTTTCTTACATGAAGTCTGTATACGGCAGCTCATTCTTCCTTACACCTATACAAATCACCGACGAAGCTCGAAATGTATTTTGAAATTTCTTCTCGGCAAACTTTTTACCTCAAATCCGGATCCCCCCCTTCTCTCTTTGCTTATGCAGTACATCCGCCATTATCCGCTTACTTAAACACACAGAGTCAAATAATGGTCATTTGATTTTCGAGTGGGGAAATTCCCCCTAGTCTTCACCCAGCTTGCATTGCGGTAACTTATAAGCTGGCAACACTGCGGGAGTGAAAACTTGAAAAAGAAGAAAAGAGCTTGCTCAGCTCAGTAGCACACACCCACCCCTCTTTCCCTCAACCCCCTGTTACCCCGAAACCGTCATCTCTGCCCAATTTAGTTTACTTCAAAGGGTAACTAAATGAAATGCGTGTAAAATTTATTCAATTAAGGTGCAAATCAGGATCCCTCGGGGAATTCCCCCTTTTTCTCCTCCTCTCACGATTTTTGTCCCCTATCCTTCCCCCCCCCTCTCTCTCTCTCTCTCTTACATACTTCAGGATTACGAGATGGTAAATGTGGGAGGGAAAACTATGCAGGGTAAGTAGAGTTTCGAATAAGCAGAAGAAGTTTCCTTTTCTTCTCTGAACTTAAAATAAATTAAAAATCTGACGATGCTTGAAGCCATTTTATTGTGTAATCGATATATTTTTGGTCTTATCTTTTTTTACACGAACCCAGCCATATGAAAGCAATGTAGATAATTTCAATTTCAAAAATTGATACTTTTAACATTAGTGGAATTTAGAAGTATTATTATCTTTAGGTTTAAGTTCAATTTGAATATATAGTGCTAAATATTGCAGTGTGATCTTCCCGCCAAGATCGTGACGTAGCGCGCGCATTTTTCAAGCAGTCAATTAGGTGTTTTCTTTCCATTAGAGAGCATTCTCCATCCGGTGTCACTTTTAATGTTGGTTTAGGAGAAAGTTTTTTTTTATTCAGTCTTTAGGTCTAAAATAGACTAATAGGTACTGGATTGCTTGATTGATTGGCTTTGTTTTTAAGTCCACTTTATGCACAAAAGGCTAATAGAGACTGGAACCACTATGTGCCCCCACCGAGAATCGAATCCGTGACTCCTTCTGACACTTTCAAAGACAATGAAGTCAGTTGTAGTATCGTAATATTAAAATACTGTCACAGAATACTAGCGTACAGTGTAGGAAAATTGGTAAACCAATTGTATTTTTCGCTTATTTACACAAAAATCTGAATGCCCAAAATACTTCAGCCATGTGGCTGTAATAGTGTGCATATAATACTAGAAAATGTCACATCCCATACGATACATTGTGCGCTGTTGTAGCGTGACCACTACCTTTATCTACCATGAACGCTAGCGCCACGTGGCTGAAGTCTGTAAACCTCCACTCACTCGAACTTACATCCTTTCTGCATATATTACAACAAACTGCTCAGAGATACGTACATTAACCTATTGTACACAACGGTTTATTTTTCTGACATCTCAAGCGGTTCACCCGATATATTACAGGGCCTTCCCTATGGCACAGTGGTAGCGTCGTCGCCTTGTAATACCCGGTGGAGGCACATACTGGTTCTGATCCCACTTTAAACTGTAGGTCTAGTCCCAATTAGCCTTACTGTGCATAAAGTGGACTTAAAACACCAAATCAATCAATCAATCAATCGACATATTGCAATATCCAAAAATAAGTTTCCAGACTGGGGTATGTAACAGTAGTGATCTTTGAAATACTAATGATTCTACGTAGTACATCTCCTGTGTGTGCCTAATCTTCAATAACTAATGATTCTGTTGAGGTATAAATAAATCTTTGATGTTTTACCTCCTCGGAGGCGTGTGCGTTGAATGGACGAATCATAATATCGTCACCGATGCTTCCCGTGGTCGAGTACCGGTCTAGAAATGAGTGTTCCTTCCGAGTGTCCTGTCCATCAATTTTTATCTTATCTTTCATCCTCATCGTCACGATTATCCTGAAACGGCATAAAATAGAAGTAAAATAAGAAAATTCTTATGTTATACAGCCTCCAAAATGGTTAAGTGTATATAGTTAAAGCAATGTACTCAAATGACGGAAATCATGAATCCGCATGGCAAGATTTGTTTTACTTTTCAATCTATACAAATGGAAAAACAGAATTTAGACTTCAACAGGTGCGTTGCGTATTATTGTTTGCATGAGCACGTGAACACCCAAGTAGCATATCTAGTCGATATATAACACTATATTTGATGTTATAGTATGTATTTTTCAAAAAGGTTTGAAATTACTGTTAATCTTTAGATAACCTTCTTTCTAGTTTGTAAACCTACGTCCTCTTGTTTGTCGTCGAAGGTGTGTTTTGCAATTAAAACGAGGATCTGATGGTCTTCTTACGCCGAAGCGTTTCACACCTAGGCGCGATCCATTGTGAACGGAAATACTTTTTTACATTTGACACCAGAGTGCAGCATTGGTGGTGTGCTCAAACGAAACCGCCAAGGAGCTAGTTTTTTTTTTGGGATGGGTTCGAAGTACCGCGTCATTTCTTCATAGTAAAAAAGACATGAAAGTAGCGTGACAACTGATAGTATTTTTTTATTATTATTTGAATTGTATGTGTAATTACTTTTAGTGAATGACGTTAGAAATCTTTTGGACTATGATGTGCAAATAATTCAGAAAATAGCCTATATCTAAGATATTGGCGTATTGCAGCATGTCCCTCTTCCGGAATATCTCAACAGTAACGACGTTTATGACTGATATGTCCACTATTTAAATTAAAGATAACAGTGACATGGGAGTTTGATTTCCGCGCTAGGATGCCACACATGGGCGTATACATAGTTCACGTAAGGTTGGGGGAGGGGGTTCAACTTTGGGTATGATTAGGATCCTGTATTTCATAAGAAAAATCTGGGAAACTGCTGACTGCAAATTTGTTAGGGAGAGGGGGGACTGGAGCCGACAAAGTTCAAAGTTGTATATGTACAACATAATAATTATGTACATTTATACAGTCCCAGTATAATATTCTTTACACTTCTTAATAAAAAATAGAAATCCAAGTCGAATATATCATTAACTTTGCAATTCCTTTTCGGTGCCAAAATGAACTAAGCAGTTATCTAACAATGTCGAAACTTTACTTGAAAACTGCGGACCGAACAGATAGTCACCGGAGATCTGGCTTTTACAGTAAGCAGCTTACTATGCTGCTAGCAGATGGAGGTGCCATCGTAGTCAAATATCTTTGTAGCATCTTCTTGTAACTCGGTAACTCTGTATTATCGAGGGGAGCGGTTCAATGTACAGTTAGATTGATTTGTAAAATGAACATTTTAAAATTACGCGCAAGCTTTTAAATATAAATAAAGTTCAGGAAAGTATAGTTTTAATAATTTCTTCTTCCCCACCCGACATTTGTGCATCCCGTACAAATTATTCAGGACAACGGGACAAATGATAACATTCCATGCCTGTAAATCCGAGATGTATTACAGACATAGGTATGATCAAGCTATCAAAATCCAATCTGCCACCACATGAAAGGCCATACATAACTTCATTAATTTAGGTATATCTACAAACTTCCAACTTCTTTATATACGTAAAATGAGTAGAAAATGCTTTTAAAAAAGTTATTCCCAGCTTGATTTTAAAAAAGAATTACAATATTAGAATTACTACTTTCCTCCTTGCTACAAAATTGAAAATAACATCATCGGTGTTATTTCAATATTCCTACGTACACTTAAGAGTGCAGGGTCCATCAGCCGAGAACCTCCCGTTGAATTCGAAGACATGATTTCAACTTCTCCAATGTTGAAAACATCCTCTCGGGTGTTACGGTTGAAAGTGGCAGTGTAGCCACGATCACCAACAATTTGTGCATATTGTGCATTAGGTAAAAAAGCATATCACGATTTTCTACTGCCAAAAATGCCGATCCTGGACATGTCTTTTCAATTACTGTTTACCACTCCTTTGGCCACATTTGTCATTCATATTTGAAAATGTAAAAATTATCAACCAGGCCATCCAACATTTTGACACACTGTTCCAATGAATGAGGGATAGCCATTTCACATTTTTTTAGAAGTTGTTGCAATTTTGCAATGTGAGGACTGTGTTCAGAGAAACGTGAGATCATTTGTAGTACAAAATGGTCCAAAAATGAACGACAGAGGTTAACTTGTAATGTTCTTTTGTGCTCTTCGCTGGTGCATTGCTCCTCCTATTGGACGGCTGGGTGTTCTAGGTCATAATTTTCTCTGTTTTGGAATAAATTTAAGTTCTCAGAACTCTCAAGACTTTTTTTAAATATCCCTATTAGAAAACAAAAGAAAAGAAAAGAAAGATGCCGGCAGTGAAAATGAAATTTTTAAGGAGTATTGGGGAAGACTAGAAGGGATAGAATAAATAAAGAATAGGGAGATACGCAGACAGTGGGGACAGATTAGATCGGGTACAGATGGGATGGTTTGAACACATGAAGAGGATGGACGCAGAAAGACTACCAGTAAGAGCATACAATGCACAAGCAGTGCGAATAAGGCAAAGAGGAGATCAAGATGTCAGTGGAAAGAGCAGATAGCGGAGAGTTAGGAGAAGAGTATAAGATTGGAACACCATGGAGAGGAATGGTGGAAGACCAGAATAAAATGGAGAGGCTTGACTTATATGCCGACCCAGCCAGAGGCAGGAAACGGCGAAGGATGATGATGATGATGATGATCTCTACTAGAATTCTGACATGTCCACAATACTGAACAATCCACCTTTTAAGGTGCCCAAAATAATGTTGCAATACATGAAAACAATTTGATTAAAACAAGTAGAGATATTTCAGACTCCCCACAGGTTACACACTGAAGAAACTGAAGAGCTTGCTGAAATGTTTCTCTTGTACTGGTAAATTGTAAAGTCTGTAAAATTTCTACAATTAGTGATAACAATTACAAAGTCACTCTACTTAGTTTTGATACTTTTCTGTCCATCTTATATCAAACAACTTGAGAATATTACGCTGTTTCCTTGCCTTTCTTGCAATGTGTTTTTTAAAAAACAAATTCCTTTAAAAAGACTCGAAGAACAATATATAACTGATTTTACAGTCCCTATGTAGTTCCTTATCGTATAAATTTCACATAATGTGCAACACCTAGAGTTAAAATATGTGCTGAACAATGCACAAGGCGTAGAGCTGACAACTCTGCACTGTAAAAAGACATGTCAAGAAACAGCAATATAAGGCCATGGATGTTCCCAAGGTAAAATATTCCGGAGGTAAAATAGTCCCCCGTTCGGATCTTCGGGTGGGGACTAATTTGGGAGGTCCCTGGACTAAGGATAAGATCTACATTAGGAATAAGGATATAAAATTAGGAACCTGGAATGTTCTGAGCCTTTACCGGCCTGGGGCATTTTAGTGTACAGTTAATGAGATAGTTAAGTATAAATTAAATGTAGTAGCTGTCCAGGAAGTTAGGTGGCCAGAAAAAGGGAATTGTAAAACTAAAAGTTATACTTTTTTCTATGGTGGTACTGAAAATCATAATTTTGGAACAGGCTTTTTCATAAATAATAGAATTATCTCTGCTCTTAAAACAATAAAATTTATTAATGATAGGATATCATATGCAGTTTTACAGGATAGGTGGTGTAAAATTATTTTAATAAACATACATGCACCAACGGAAGATAAAGATGATAATAGTAAAGATGATTTTTATACAGAGTTAGAACAGGTCTTTGATACATTTTCTCAGTATGATATGAAAATTCTGTTAGGTGACTGTAATGCACAGATTGGAAAAGAATAGACATTTAAACCCACGATTGGTAAAGAAAGTCTTCATGAGTTAAGTAATGATAAGTAAGTACCACTTTTAAACATAAAGATATCCATAAATATACCTGGTCTTCTCCAGATGGTAAATCTCTTAATCAGATAGATCATATTCTCATTAATAAGAGAAGGCATACTAGTATAATTGATGTTCGTACACATAGAGGTGCTGACTGTGACAGTGATCATTATTTAGTAATTGCTAAATTAAGAGAAAGACTCTCAGTGATAAATCATAAGCAACAAAATCTAAAAGTTCTAAAATTTGATACAGGAAAGTTTACTGATGAAAGAATTAAGAAAGATTACCAAATTAAACTGTCAAATAGATTTGATGTTTTGCAGGATTTAAATGATGATGAAAATATAAATGAAACAGACGTAAATAAGAATTGGGAGCACATACGTAATGCAATAGAATCAGCAGCTAAAGAAAGTATAGGATACCATAAACCAAGAAAAGTAAGCCATGGTTTGATAATGAATGTCATAATCTAATAGAAATAAGAAATCAGGCTAGACTTAGGTGGTTAAATAACTCTGATGATACAAATCTAAACAATTATAATAGAATAAAGCGAGAAGTTAACTGCACGTTTAGAAGTAAAAAAAGAGATTACTTGAAAAGCAAAATTAACGAAATTGAAACAAACAGCAAAAATAAAAATATCAGAGATTTATATAAAGGTGTAATTGAGTTTAGAAAGGGGTGGCAACCTAAAGTAAACTTGATAAAAGATAAAGACGGTTATTTTCTAGCTGACCCAAGCGATATTCTAAATAGATGGAAGAACTACTTTAATGACCTTTTAAATGTCCATGTAGGAAATAAATCAGAAGTAAATGAAGTACATACAGAAGAACCTTTAGTTCCAGAACCTAACTTGACTGAAGTTAAAGATGCTATTAAAAGGCTAAAGAATAACAAAGCACCTGGCATTGATTTAATACCAGCTGAGTTAATTAAATATGATGGAAATTCATTAATATGTCAAATTCATAGGATTCGGTCAAAAGAGATAAATTATATAATATATTAGTAGAGTTTGGAATACCTAAGAAGCTTGTTAGTATGTTAAAATTTCCACCAGTGAAACAGAAAGTAAAATTCGTGTGGGTATTAATATGTCTGACAAATTTACAATTCATGATAGGTTAAAACAAGGAGATGCATTATCTCCATTGCTCTTTAATTTTGCCTTAGAATATGCTGTTAAGAAGGTAAAAGAAACTAAAGAAGGACTAAAATTAACACTATAGCGACGGCTATAATGACTATACGTTAATGTCGGATCGGGTCTATTGTACCCGGGGAAATATTATATATATTTTTTTCAGGCGTTCAATTTTTCTAATTTATATCAATGACTGAAAATAATTTTTCCAGTTATTTATTAATGACATTTAACCATTTACATGTTTCTAATATGTAACATGTTTTACAAAATAATTTTAAACATTGAATAACACATGTTAAAAAGATCGGTTTGGTTTTGGTTTGATGTTTTAAGTCTACTTTGTGCACAGTAAGGCTAATCGGGGCTGGACCTACAGTTTAAAGTGGGATCCGAACCACTATGTGCCTCCACCGGGTATCGAACACGGGACCCCTTGATTACAAGGCAACGACGCTACCACTGCGCCATCGGAGAGGCTCACATGTTAAAAAGAAACCCTTGAGTTATGAGTATAATAGTTTCCTCATATTTGTAACATTTTTATCAGACATCCAGTTTTCATCAATGATTTGTAAGAATTTACATGTTATTATTAATTACTGTTTGTTAGAGATAACTTACAACATCAATTAATATGTGTTACATAGGACACGTGAATGCTGAGTACAAACGTTTTGTTTACATTTCGAGCACACTGTTTTTGTTTTCCGATCGATTTTTGATGGACAAATGAGACACCTCCTTCTGGATTGCTTCTGTACAACTTGCTCTTCATTTGATCACCCGTTGGCTTGCTCGTCCATTACTAATTTGCCTCTGAGCTCCTTTCCCAGGTACTGCAAGAACCTTCTACGTCTACCCGTTTTCGCTCCCAATTCTTCCGGATGTACTGTTTGATACAAATCAAATGCATTTACACTTTTGTCGATCATGTCATGAAATAAACCCATTGGCCATCTCCGAGTTTTTCGTTTCACACTGTAGTTCAGCACCATTTGGTCCAATTTGTCAACACCAAATTTTGTTTTATTATAATTAATTATAACATCAGGCTTTAGCTGTGCTGTAGAAGCGTGGATTTTCGGCTGTTCATGCAACGTAGAAAGTAGAATCACCACCTTGTTCTTCTTGGGGCAATATGATGCTATCATGAAATCTTCTTGAAATCCAAAAAAGTGGAGCAACACACTCGCTGTTTTGTGGCAGTAAACTCTGGCGGCAGCTCTCCTTTGTTCTTTCGCATCGTGCCGACCAGAGTAAGTTTCTTGGCAAGTAAATGCCTTGCAAGAGATACACTGGTGAAGAAATTATCGCACGTGATGTTTCTTCCACTGCCTTCGATTTCCTTCACTAAGTCCTTCACTATTCTCTCTCCTTGATTTTTCTCCCTATTATATCCAGCTTCCTTTCCCTTGTAGATTTGAGGTTTCCAAACATAAGCTGTTTGAGAATCACAAATCAGCTACAGCTTGATTCCGTATTTACCAGGTTTCGACGTCATGTACTGTCTAAAAGGGCATCGCCCTCTAAAAGTGACCAGTTGTTTGTCTACAGTCATGCTGCAACCAGGAATGTACGCTTCTCGGAGGTGAACAGTCCAAGTCTCGAACACATCTCTTATAGATTCGAGCTTATCTGGAGACTTATTCTTTCTTCTATTCTCAGCGTTGTCAAAACGCATTACTCGAGTTATTGCCTTGTACTCATTATTTGAGAATATAGTGGACGACCTTCTACTCTACTATATATTTCATCACATCTTCATTCTTTGACTTAAATACGCTCATGAGGATGACTATTCCAATATATTTTTTCAACTCTTCCGTTGTCAGTTTCTTCCACTCGTCGACATACACTAAACGGCCTTCCTTATTGGTCCACGAGCAAATCTTCTGAAGAAGTGGTTCTCGAAAGAAGAGAAGAAATGTCGACGTAGGAGATTCACATTGTCTTTCTTTCGGACCTTGCCTTTTTTTGATGACGTTGCATGCTTTGAGTCGCCCCATTGGGTTAGATACGGGTTTGGAGCACCAAATTTCTTCGTCGTTGCGTGAGATATACCATCTGGCTTCAACAGTAACTACGTCTTGTTCCAGTAATGTTTCTCCCTCATCTAATGGCATTTCCTCATCGTCCATATTCCTTTCCGCTTGCTCCCGGTCCTCTGTAACATCTTATTCTCGATCATCACTTGAGAGAATAGAATCGGAATCTTCAGAATTTTCCAATTCCTCCATCATTATGCTTTGCAGCTCCTTGGCAGTAAGCCTTCGTGTATTTGGTACGCGAGACATTGTATTTCTTAAATTATACACAAGAACTCGTGAGAACTAACACATTCGTCGTCCTAACTACACAGATGTTCTGCACCAAACAATGTGTGCATGCAGACTCGTTCAAAAAGTTCCGGAAAATTGCGGCACTTGTGATTTGTAACCAACAAACTGAAATAAGCAACAATAGTTATGCAGACTATTGTCAACAAAGAAAAAAATCCTTTTCCGCAGTATCCGTATCCAACTTAGGATATTTGTTTTTCCTGGGTAAGCTGAAGAGGCAAATGGTACCGTATACGCTTTTCAATTGATTGATTGATTGATTGATTTGTTTTATTTTACTTCGCGGTTTGTGCCTCTTGGCTAATTTGCGAAGATGGGGATGAGTGATGAAATGATGAAATTGATGAATGGACATTTATAAACAACCATGCAAGAGCGGGATTCGAACCCGGGACCCTTACGTCGCAGCGCATTGTGCTAACCACTCAGCCACAGGGTCCGGCTATACGTTTTTCAATGTTGTGACAATAGTTGAAAACTCACAGAGGCGAAGCGGGATATTTCTGCAGTAAAAAAGGATAGATATATCAAAAAAATGAAATCGGGCCTAAAGGACCCGTCCGTCCGTAACGCGAGTAATACATTTTCTGACCAAACGTAATAAATAACCAAATATTACAATAAATGATTTCAAGGGCCTTCGAAATTTACAAAAAGTCACGGAAAGAGAACACATTCATTTCCAGCATTAAAATATTAAAGAGGTATAAAAATTGAAACCGAGCCTAAAAGACCCGTCCGTCGTTACAATGTTAAATGGTGTGACTCAGTTGTTAGCATATATGCAGATGATGTAGACTTACTGGGGGATGATGTGAATACAATTAAGAATAATGCTAAAATATTTTTCAAAACTGCTAAAAAGAGAAAACTAAATATATGCTTACAGGCCGAAACCAAGTGTTAGGTAATAATCAAAATCTAATTATTGATAACAACTCGTTTGAACCAGTTTCCGAATTCAAATACTTAGGAGTAATATTAACAAATGAAAATGATATTAAAGAGGAAATAAAAAGTAGGCTTTATTCAGAAAATGCATGTTACTTCTCTCTTCATAAACGTTTGTCTTCTTGTTTAATATCTAAGAAACTAAAAGTTAAAATATACAAAACCATAATTTTGCCTGTAGTATTATATGGTTGTGAAACTTGGTCCCTTACATTGAAAGAGGAACACAAACTGAGAGTATTTGAAAATAAGATCCTTAGGAAAATATTTGGACCTAAAAGGGATGAGGAGACAGGTGAGTGGAGAAGGTTACATAACTTAGAACTACATAATTTGTATTCATGTCCAGATATTATTAGAATAATTAAATCAAGAAGACTTAGGTGGGCAGGCCATGTGGCACGAATGGGAGAGGAAATAGGAGTTTACAGGATTCTTGTTGGGAAACCTGATGGTAAGAGACCTGTAGGAAGGCCAAGACGAAGATGGAGGGACAACGTTGAGATGGACCTAAGGGAAATCGGTAGGGATGGAAAAGAGTATATAGATCTTGCTCAAGATAGGGAAAGATGGAAGGCTTGTGTTGCTGCAGCCATGAACCTTCGGGTTTAAGAAGGCTAGAGAGTTAGAGTTAATTAGTTAGTTAGAACAATGCACAAAAATTGCTTTTGGACACTTCTCTGAAATTTTTGATCTCACCCCTTAAATTTATCATGCGTTACATCACCGACAGCATATCCTTGAACAAATATTTTTTTTCTACATCCACACCCAACCCATAGAGAGTAGAAGTAATAGCTGAATCTAACCCACATGCTATTACATCTCCAACAGAAACAAATGGGAAATATACACTAATGTGCAAGATTAAAGCAATGAACATAAACCTTGCCCTGCAGGTAGAAACGTCCCATACAATGGTCCAAGATTGTTGTTAAATGTATGCAGAGTATTGTGGTCATCTAATTTAAACGGAATATGGCTGTTGAGTCCTGCAATACTGTATGACCACCATCTGATGGTGGATCAGCGTCCCTAGCGGCAAGTGTACCTTTTGGTGACATCTCGCTATGGCACAGAGGAGACGTCTGAAAAATTCGCTACTGTGGAGAGCGATAGGTCGATGTCGTCAGTTGTCTCGATGTGCATCGGTCTGTTGTGTCTCGAATGTGGCAGCAGTTTGTCGAGACTGATTATGTATCCCGATGGCCTTTGCAAGGACGACCACGAGCGACAACATGAGAGATGAGTCAAGATTCGGTCTTCACTCCGATTCACGAAGGATTCGTTTCTAGAGAGAAGCAGGAACACGATCTCGACCGGGGAATATGGAGAAGGCTCCATCATGGCATGAGCAGGTATCATGGCAGCCGGAGAAACAGCTCTGCATAAAGTGAAACGGCAAAACCGGCAAGGCTTAACTGCAGAGATGAGATCTTGGCTCCGCATGTTCGGTTGTTTGGAGGCGCTGTCGGCCAAGAGTTCCTCTTCATGGATGATAATGCTCGTCCTCATAGAGCAGGGTTGGTGGATGACTTTTTGGCAGGTGAAGATATTGTGCGCATGGAGTGGCCTGCTCGCTCACCTGACTTAAATTCAATAGAACATGTTTTGGGTTCTCTAGAACAATGTACTGCACAAACCATTCTCCAGGAATTACACAATAGTACTCTACAGGAGGAATGGGCGTTATTGCCATAAGATGACATCGGTGTCCTGATTCGCAACTTCCCACGTCATTGTCAGGATTGTATTGCTGCCAGAGGTGGTCACACACCATATTGAACGAACGTAACCGGTCTTGCTTTTTTGTTTGTACCATTGAATGAATGTGTGCATGCACCCAAAAGTGTTTTTATTTTCCCCCGAAGTCCTGTGGGTAGATGTCATGTTGTGTCTTTTGTTGTGGTTTATAACGTATATGCTAATTATGTGTGTTCATGTGTGTTGCCTGCACTTATGTATGTCTTGCTTTAATTTTGCACACTATTGTAGTTTCCATTCCGATCTGGACTTTGGGAAATTATATATCGACTCTCGGGATCATCGAACAGTTCGGAAGTTTCAAATTGAAGGAAAAATAGAACTTTATGAATGTTTAATATCGGGACCTTATAATGAAATGGTAATATTCGTGCTAAAAGTTCACAAACAACTGCTTCGGGCAGAAATTACATGTAACATTATAGAATTTGCGAAATGTCAGGAATTGTCTGAGCATTTTCCAGAAAAATTCCGAAACTATCAGGAAATTGAATTATATATTGTTGTTATGTAACGATTATTCTGTTTCTTTTTATAGTTTCTTATCTCATTGTCTTTGATTTCTCTTTCCAATTCTTTATTACTTTTGCTTTGTCAACATGTATGTGAACTTAACCACAAAGCACTGTAACCGGGCATTTGCCTGTAGTGTTTAATAAATAAATAAATAAAAAGCAAGTACAGATGTGTTTTCAAAGAGTTGCTCTGATATACAGGGCTAGCATAAATGATTCATTCGTTTTGAAAAGGCTATATTTTCAAAAGTATTACACGTACACACATGAAAGATATATGAAAAGAACCTCAAACTCACCAAGTTTATACACCCTCTACAAATGATTGATATATCAAAAGGTGAATGTTTTCTATACAGTGTCACAAACAAAGATGTATGGGCCGTTTTTCTTCGCTGAGCAAACTTTGACCGGTAAATATTACCTGGATATGTTGCAGTTGTGGTTGTTCCCGCAACTCAGTGCTGACTTCAGGGATTTTGTCTTCCAACAAGACGGGGCACCCCCTCATTGGAACATCCCAGTTCGTGACTACCTAAACGATGAACTTCCGCATCGCTGGATTGGGCGTATTTGTGAGGATGGCCTAGCTTTGTTCTCCTGACCTCCCAGATCTCCTGATTTAACGCCCTGCGACTTCTTCCTGTGGGGGGTACGTTAAGGACCTTGTATTCCCACTACCGCAATCCTTAGTCGAGCTCAAAGAACGCATCAGTGCTGCAGTGCAGACCATTGACAGGACTATGCTACAAAATGTATGGAATGAGTTCGAGTATCGTCTGGGCGTGTGTCGTGTAACCAAAGGGGCACATAGAGGGTGTATAAACTTGGTGAGTTTGTGGTTCTTTTCATATATCTTTCATGTGTGTGCGTGTAATACTTTTGAAAATATAGCCTTTTCAAAACGAATGAATCATTTATGCTAACCCTGTAGAATGTATTTAATATTATTTTGTTGTGAACGATCTTCTGTAAATTACAGACGAGTAGAATTAAATCGTAGTTAAATATTTGAAAAAGTTGTACAGCCTTAATATCACCACGGTAAATAAGTTGAAATAAGTGAATAAGAACCCTGTTGAAAGAGGCGTTTTATCAATCATGGTGTGATTTCACGCAGTTTCCTTTACGATATTTTGAACTTTCTGCACATTAACATCACAGCAGTGACACCTTCCGAGTTTTCCAGTAAACCTGGCATTTAGTACCCGAGCGCGGTAGTAGAGATGCTGAACTGTTAAGCACACTGCAACCGAAAGTTGTAACGCACTCACATCAGATGTCGCCTCAAGCGCTTCCAAAGGAGCGACGCGCGAAACAAGAGGTCGCAATGGCCCATCTCGACTCGAAACTGACTTCGGAGCCGTCGTAAGCTTTCGTACCGAAACGACTCCAACCCCCTCTAGCGGGGAGAGCTTTTAATAACAAAGCTGGGAGCAGTTTGACAAATCATGAGCTGGCTCCGCTGAACTAACTTCCCAAGATCGTTGCCAAAGTGGGCTTTAACGATGGACATCAAGAACTTACGGCGAACGAGCCGGGGTAGAATTTCACGAGCACGTGCACGCTTGGAGGTATCGCAATTGCCCTGTTCGGGTTGAAAGATAACGGTAGTCTGCGGTTGATCAAAAATGAAAATGATACTTACCTAGGTTTCTTGTGTGCTCAACCTGCAACCATCATGTTGGTTTGCTCAAGTTCTTTAATGCGTGAGCCAACGCCTGGATTTAAAGGTTCGCCGCCCCTGTGTTAATACCCCCCTCCCCTCCCACATTATATTTCTGTGAAGATTATGCTGATTCTGAAAACTTTCGTAAATCATATAAAATCAGTTGTGTTGCAACAAATATGAATGACTTCATTTCCTTGTGCTACAATTTTTTCAAGGCCTCCCAGATGTAACACAGGTAAATGAAATCATTCACATTTCTTGCAACATAACATACTTTATTCAAATTTGAAAAGTTTTCAGAATCAGCAAAATCTTCACAGAAATATAGTGCCGGAAGAGGGCCATTTGTACATTGTCCCAGGAGCGGCAACCCTTTAAATCCAGTCCTGAGGTCAGGCGTTAAAGATCGATATCCGGTAGGATACTTCGAAAGTGGTTTGGATTCCACTATAAACTGTAGGTCCAGTCCCGATTAGCCCATCTGAGCACAAAGTAGACTTAAAAACAAAAATCATATCGAACAATTTTTTTTATTGGGTACTAGAAAAATTCAAAAGCTACGCCTTAGACACAAACATGACCGTGCCAGGATTCGAATCTGGGAACATTTGTGGCGAGACGGCGAGTCCAACACTTAAAGCGCTTTGCCACCGAAGCGGCCTCAATTTATATTATGAAAGTACATATTCTATTCCATAATATAGATGTTTGAAACTTTTGCATATATTGTCAAATAACGCTATATTAGGGAAAGGCTACATACTTGCGAGTATGGAACCTTCAAATAGCTCGTTTACAGTATGTGAGAAAAATGCTTGGTTCGGTGGAAGGACAACTGTCCATATTACATGCACAGTTTACATACAACCGTAGGAACATTGCTTACAAAGGGTTGGCTACACTAATTTCCAGGACTGATAAAACAAAGGACTTGTTTCAAACGACCTCATGGGGGACAAAATGGCCGCCGACCGGCCAATTTTCGCGTTCCACATGTCCATCTCCCTTTTCCAGAAGAAGCGCATACAGAAGTAGAACCATTTTTAGCCATTTTTTAGACTCCTGAGGGATTTGAGGGACGGGAACAAAAGTGAAGTGGTTATTCCTCATTGTGCCGAATGGAGCCGTATCCCCTGGACACAATCGATATGTCCACGTACGGCAGTGTCCTCTTTGGAGGCACCGGGGGAACTGTTAGCATCGAATGATGGCCGCCGCTCGTACGGTCATAACTTGTCCTCGGGGACGAAGGACGGTTTTTAAACTGTGCCTCTCTCGGGAGATCCCCGTGGGGAAGCGGAATCGCACATCGCGAGAGCAGGTCCTTATGTGTGGAAAAAAGGAAAGATGCCCAGAAGATCTGATTCTGCAGATATGCAGATGTGCGTCTTGATTTCAAATGCATGGTAGTGAAGGTTGCTGTGGTAGCCTGAAGTTTTGTCCGTGACGAAACCAATGCCACAATACCTACAGTAAAGGTTTCACTGGACATTAAGGCAGTGGACTTCAACCCGCGGCCCGCTGGCTTAATTTTGGCGGCCCGCTAGAGCCTTTAATGAAATAAACGAAAACAATAAGATCCACTGACTGAAACTGTTTTGATGTGACTACGTTATACTGCAAGCGGTGGTTCAAAAAGTGAGAAGTATGCTGAAGCTGTCTCCGAATTCGCCACAAGATTTCAAGACCTCAGGCCTCACAACATGATCACGTTATTCCCAATGGCGGCGATTGGGTTCCAAAACTAGGGGGGCAAAGTGAAGAGAAGGGCAGTTTACTTTCCATTGGTAGGTAAGGTTTAGCATAGTTCTGAGACAGAGGTGCCACTGGTTATTCTCCACACATTTCAGTGTATAAATGTATGATGCTCCAGGGAACATGCAAATGGAACTTATCGAATTACATTGTAATACTGAAATCCAAATATGCGAGAGCGCCAGAATTCCCACTTCGGTATAATTATGCCCTGTTCATTGCATCTCTATTCGGTACCACCTATGTCTGCTGCGAACAGCTCTTTGTCAAAATGAAGATGTGAAATCGAAGTTGAGGGATCCACTAACACACACACACACCTTGAAAATTGTCTGCGGGTAGCAGCATCCAACTTCAAGGCGAGTATTTCCATGTTAGTGAAGAGAAAAACAATTCACTAGGGACGTCGTTAGGGGGGCCGGGGACGCACTGGCAAACTGTTCTACATTTGCTGAAAATTTTACTTTCATGACAAATATTGCAAAATAGTCTTTCAGTAAATTTTGCTTTCAGTTTGAAACACTGTTCTTGAATTTGAGTGGCACGAACCCAAAACAATAAATGTCTTTCTAGTTTTCCTGGTTCTAGCTATAGTGGATGTCAATGTAGGAACCTAGCACTTCAATGTTTCTCGGAATTTTGAGGGAGCGGTCTTTCCACCCCTCGCAGTCGCAGGTCAACAAGAGGCGTTGGGTGTTGCCGTTGCGTCCAAACAATGTTTCGAGCTTGAGTAGTTTGTGACCAAGAACGACCGCTTGTAGAGCGGTAAACCACGTATTTGCAAACAGTTACAAGTGGTCCCGAATCAGAGCGCAATACACGCTAAAATAAGTATAATGGTGGCACGATGCCTATGTAGATTATCATATCTCCGGGCAAGTAGTATTATTCGCACCAAATAACTATTCTACTATTGACACAGTCTAAATCACGCAACGTGTTAAAAGTAGTTATCTTCACAAACTGTGTGACTCGGGCATGTGCCATAGAATAGTGGTTAACGGTGTCGCCTCGCACTAAAGGGCGCGGGATTCGGTTCTGGTATAAACAATATACATGGGATGCCTATCTTGAACTCATTACACAAACATTTCATTTTCGCACCGTTGTCATACTTGTACACCTGATTCCAGCACCCTTTTATAACTAAACCGACAGAAGAGGGTTTTCTCTACTTTTAAATTTTGTTCAAGCAAATTTACAAATCTAAGGAGTAAGCACTAATGACATTGTTCTTGGTGTCTCGAATCTGACATATGAGAAAATACATGGATTTTTAAAGACTGTCTAGATGCCAGTAAGTTAATGAGTTCATTCTGCATTTAGATTCCCGAATAATGGCCGTAGATTTCAAGAGTGTATATACGTATTATACACTTTATATATATATATAAAGCACACACACATACTGTACATATATGTAGTCCTATATGGTATATTAATAGTTTGTTAGTTTTAATGGTTTGATAGATAAAAAACATAAGTTTTGAGCCCCCAAATTGATCAACCTAGACGTCCTGACAGTCACAGTCCTCTCATTATATTTATTTGTTGTGTTGGAGTGCCTAACCTCAATTGAGAACTTGTCTGTGTTCTTTGCAATGGTTAATTACCCATGCTGGCGTAAGTAAAGAGTATAGTAAATTAATGTATCTTCAACAATAGAGACCATGAAATTATTTGTAAAGCTCTATGATCTTGCCTAGAACAGTGCGGGCCGTCAGTCAGTTACAGAATGTGAACCGCTACAGGAAAAACGTTGAAGACCACTGCATTAAGGAAAGCTTGGACGTGTTTTCTTTTAAAAAGAAACTCTAGTTTTGGGGTACTACCAAAACAAAATCTGAAAAAAGTACCCTTACACGACTGTCGTGTGTCGTCCGTCAGTGGCAACTATTGCTATCTCGGAAACTACCAGACTCATAGAGGCACGATTTTGGGACGGATGTAGCTCAACGTAATATAAACTGAATCGACGAGCCAGTGTGTGGGTGTTTCTGAGAGACAACCGGTCACTAACTAACACGTTTAAAGATCAAAAATTCTCTACATTTGAAAATTTAGCATATGGTAGTTTAAAACGCGACGTAAATTATCTCGATTGGCCTGTCTGTCTGTCTACGGTAGCCGAGCGATCTATATGTATCCAGTGGCATAAGAACGGAAATATAAGGACACACTGTACGCCCTCCAAATTTTTGGATGGAGCCACAGCACCGCCCCCGCCCCCCTCAATTCTTCGATCTGAATTGTGTCCCTTGTATATATCTCTCAAATAAAATTTGACAGATACAAAGTAGTTCAATTCAAAGAATGTAGTTGTTGGAAGTTGACTATGTTCTCTAGACCACACCGAGACAGGTGTCTGTTAACTCGAGATCAGACCGAGACTGGCTCTGTTACCTCCAGATCAGACAGAGGCAGGGTCTGTTGACTCGAAATCAGACCGAGACAGGGTCTGTTAACTCGAGACCAGACCGAGACTGGCTCTGTTACCTCCAGATCAGACAGAGGCAGGGTCTGTTGACTCGAAATCAGACCGAGGCAGGGTCAGTTAACTCGAGACCAGACCGAGACAGGGTCTGTTAACTCGAGATCAGACACAGGCAGACTCAGTTAACTCGAGATCAGACAGAGGCAGGCTCAGTTAAATTGAAATCAGATTGCGAAAGGTATTTGTTAACTCGAGAACAGACCGAGACAGGTGTATGTCAACTCGAGACCAGACCGAGACAGGTGTATGTTAACTCGAGACCAGACCGAGACAGGGTCTGTTAACTCGATATCAATCCGAGGCAGGATCTGTTAACTTGAGACCAGACCGAGACAGATGTCTGTTAACTCGAGACCAGACCGAGACAGGTGTTTGTTAAATCGAGATCAATCCGAGGCAGGATCTGTTAACTTGAGACCAGACCGAGACAGATGTCTGTTAACTCGAGACCAGACCGAGACAGGGACTGTTAACTCGATATCAATCCGAGGCAGGATCTGTTCACTTGAGACCAGACCGAGACAGATGTCTGTTAACTCGAGACCAGACCGAGACAGGGTCTGTTAACTCGAGATCAATCCGAGGCAGGATCTGTTAACTTGAGACCAGACCGAGACAGATGTCTGTTAACTCGAGACCAGACCGAGACAGGTGTCTGTTAAATCGAGACCAAGCTGAAACATGTGTCTGCAACTCCACACCAGACCGAGAAAGTTGTCTGCAAACTCCAGACCAGGCCGAGACAGGTGTCTGTTAACTCGAGACCAGATCGAGACTAGTGTCTGTTAACTCGAGACCACACCGACGCAGGTGTCTGCAACTCAAGAGCATACCAAGGCAGGTGTCTGCAACTCCCTACTAGACCGAGGCACGTGTCTGCAACCCCAGACCAGACCGAGCCAAGTGTCTGCAACTCCATACCAGACCGAGGCAGATGTCTGTTAACTCGATATCAGACAGAGATAGGGTATGTTAACTCGACATCAGACTGAGACAGATCCTGTTAACTCGAGATCAGACCGAGACAGGGTCTGTTAACTCGAGATCAGACCGAGGCAGGGTCTGTTAACTCGAGATCAATCCGAGGCAGGGTTTGTTAACTCGAGACCAGATCGAAATGAGACAGGTTCTTGCAATGTTACGATAACGGGACTGGATTTCTCATTGAGGAAACTCGTCGGTAGCAACCTCAACGTACCAGCCGAAGATGATCTCAAACTTTACGTCGAGAGGATTTATTCAGCCCAAGCACTGGCAAGCCCCTTTAATCATCGAAGAATTATTCTCCGATAAGGCAGAAAAAAGTTGGTTACCCACCACCGTAGAGACTGAGTTACCAAACTTCCCAATTTTCCTCCTGCACACAGGAGACCGAAAACGGGAAACAAATGACAGCAGCGCCTCGATGGCGGTGTCTCTAACTACAAGCATCCAAGGTGGGAAGTTTTAGTTTTGGAGTAATGATCACTTTGGCGGGAAGAAAGGGGATCAGACTTTTTGTTTTACACGGCTAATTAATTGAAGAGGCCTAGCGGTAGCGTTTCCTTTCTAGTTTGTTATCTGACAGGCCGACCGAGACGCTTTGAAAAGCAACGCGCGAGTATAATCAAAAGGAATTTCCCAAATATCTCCCCCTTTCCTCCCTCTCTCCCTTTACAGTTCTCATCAAGGTAATTCACTCGATTCCCCTATGCTATTCAGATCTCTGTAGTCACCTACAGCCCTTGCCACGCTTTAAACACGGCTCTTCGGGTATTTTCGGTAATTTTCGCGGTTGATCGGGCAGTTGTCGATCAACCCTCGAACTCACTCAGATTCTTAACCAATACCCCTTTTTTATATAAAATTATTCTGAATTTGCACTTTATGCTCAGATAGGTTAATAGGGACTGGGCGCAGTTTAAAGAGGGATCTGAACTTCTGTGTACAGCCCCATAGCTAGATATTTTGGCGTCCTAGGCAGGATTGTGGTTTCGTGTTCTCTCCCCCGCCCCTCCCCCGCACTACCAAGTATCGACATTTTATGTACGTCCTTCGATATCTCCTCTTGTGCATGGTTTGTGATATTTGCATCCTACAAATTTTGAAATGAGAAAACGAAGAAAAATTCATTAAAAATAGTAGGTACAGGTTATATTTAAAGATTTGTAGTTTGCATTTCTAATATTAAAAAAAAAGTTTAGCATACCTAAGAATATTTCAGTTATGTTTTTACGCGTTAGACCAAAAGAAATTCAATATTTGTACATCTCCCTTTACGTTCATTGTTGAGCAACAATCTCGTGGCAGAATTCGACGAATGGCAAGACTTTCATAAAATTAACAATAACGACTCGGTGTAGCCAGGATTTAATTTTCGGAAAGGGGTCACAGAGAAAACGTTTCAGCGTGAGGTGAGCATGTCAGTAAGTAAACATATTGTAATTCTGTTTATTAATTTCCTTAGAAACATAAAAATTAGCCTCGTCACTGTGAAGGACTTTTCATTCCAGTGGAAGTATCACTTTGTAATTGTTGGAAAAAAACAGGCACAAATTCAACACTTCGGGAATATCCGTGATCAAAATCATATGTAATGGCATGTGAACTTCTCTCCATAGACGTCAGTATGATTTCGATGCATCACTGACGCGTTAGAGCCATTTTAAAGCTTCTTTCGGACACCTCGAAAAACAGCAGATTGGTACAATAATTCATTCATATATTTTTACTGGTTAAAGATACGTCGAAATAACCTTCACCAATGCATTTCTCGTGAAATTCTAGCCTGATTTGATAAATCATATCACCCATTCCCATTTAAAATGTTGAAGTGAAATCAAGATGATTCAAGATTGCGGCCGTCATCGTCATATTTCCTATAACATTTTTCCCCACCCCTATTACAAACCTGCAGTGTTAGTTTTTGCGGAACAGTATACCATTCAACTTTTACTCGGGTGTCTCCATACTTTTGGACCTCCCTGTATATATATATATATATATATATATATATATATATATATATATATATATATATATATATATATATACACACACACACACACACAGACACAGAATATGTCTGTAAATTCGTATCAACCTCATAAATCAAAAAGGATTTATCTTTTATAGAAATATTTCATGACGTGCCCGAACAGGGAACGTTATGTACCGAATTGAATGGTGACATCTATTTTCGCGTGGTGACCCCCCAAAGGAAGAATCTAGAGGTTACTTCATCGCTTTGTTACGACATTGCTTACTTTGTAACTTTGCAATTCCGTGTTAAAAGAAAAATTGATATAGTGTTACCTCAAGTCCTTGTTAATGTCCGTGATACTACATGTTGTGACGCAAATATGAACGCGCCAATCAAGGAGTTGTTGAACTAATGTATTCACCTTTCTGTATATTCTGTAATGAAGTCAGCTCGCTTAAGACAACGGGCATTTATTATGATCTAAATATAGATTTGCCAATCAGAGATTATCCATGTTTGATGAACTAACCTAATTGTAATTAAATAATGGCGGAACATTTAAACTTGTATATTTCCAAAATGTAAGTTTTTATCAACGTTAAAGAAATAATTGTTAACTCAAATGAATATGTAAACTTTCTTTGTAAATTATTAATTGCCAAACTATGTATTTTTCAAATATCCTTCTGTTGTAACTTGGAATATTGTAATAAGAAATTACCTAAAGACAGGTGTTCGAGGCTGGAACTTCGGGTATAAATACGAAGCAGTTTGGTCCGTAGGGAGGTCTGTTCGGGTGTCAGTCTAGGAAGAAGTGAATAGGTGCAAGCCACTCTTCTGTAAAACCTAGACTGGGCAAATAGGAACGGTCTAATCTAGGAAGAAGTGAATAGGTGTATGCCGCTCTTCTGTAAAACCTAGGTTTGGGCCACCCTAGTTTGACCTTTCTAGTAAGTTTGAAATTATCTATTAACAATTGATCTCCAAGTTCCAGTTATGAATTACCTAACCACTGGCTGTAAGTACTCAAGCATTAAATAAACATTTCATTAAAACTTCACGACGTTGGTTGGATTTGTTCTGCACCTACCCTGAAGATAGGTTTCAGTGTAGACCCTTAGAGCCTCAATGCTCCCGGCTATAGGAGTAAAGGGTGAGGAAAGTTACTAGGAACGTAAGAACTTGCAAACCTTCAATGGGAACAAAGATCGAGTAACACCTTGTATGTTTTCCTTCCCCCTTACCTCTGGCAAGTGTAAATTTCTCCGTTGCGTATTCTGACATCATTGAATTGATAGCACCTTAGGCTTCAGCCCCCTAGCCTAACCCTCGTTACAGGCCTGATTGTGTAATGGGCCTTCACACAGGACCTCTCCATTACAAGAAACACTGTTACCCCTACGGAGCGGCCCAAGTTCTGTACATGTGTAATGGAGTGTTCACTTCGCTCTTTCAATTTTATAAAAAATATTGAGTACCACTCCCAAGAACACATTTATTTTTAAATAGAAAAAAATATTCAAGCATTAGAGCTGCAAGGCTCTCACAAGCCACTATCCTCTACATGGTACAGCCTGGGTTGCGTTTTTGCAGACTAACGAGCCTCTGGCGCCTTAACCAACATCCAGGATAATTATCTATGGGTCTTGTGTAATGTCATCCATGTGTTTTTGACTGTCCATTCATCCTCATCGTCGCAATTAGCAGAAAAAAGTGGCAGAAAAACTACGTAAAATAAACTAAAACACAAATTTTCAAGCAAGAAAACAATTTATTCAAATTTGCATAAATAAGGCTTACGTGTTTCATTTTATTTTCTGGCTGATTGGTTGTTTACTTTACGTCGCTTTTCTTCCTGTTTAAGCTAATCGCTACGTTGAGGATCAAACTGATGAAGGGACACTCACAAAAGAACACCCCAAAGCCAGGCCAGGATTCGAACCTGGACCCGTCGGTGATGAGATCAAAAAGTCCAAGTCCACTTTTATCTCAGATGGGCTTATCAGCAGTGGACCTACACAGTTTAAAGTGGGATCGAAGCCTGAACCCCTGGATAACAAGGCGACAACTTTGGAAACAAGACTATCGCAGAGGCCCAGTCGGTGGGTGGTGCAATCGTGCATTAACCGCTCAGCGCGCTCGAACACCGCGACAGCATTTCATTCTGTTTCAACGAAATTTATCTAACTGGTATATGCAATTTTTTATTTCTGAATTATGGCGACTCGCGAATAATCCTGATACACTAAGCTTTGGAAACTACTGGTTTGTGTGATACACTAAGCTTTGGATTGTATACTTCACCAATTTCTAGTAGGTCACTTGAACAAGGAGTAGCTATAACCATGGGGGGTCGGCAGAAATTTATACAGGGGGAGTCAGGCAATTGATGAAAGTTGAATAGTAGAAACATAACAGTAATAACTTTTATTACCACGGTTATAAATGTTATTATACAATAATAAATGTTATATGTAAAAATAATAATAAGCACAATTTATTCGAAATTTAATAATATTATTATTATTGTTATTTAATGGGGAGATTTTGCTCCTCGATCCACCAGACGAGTGCACAACTGTTACAGTTCACACAGTTAGTCTACTAAATTCACATTTATTGTACCGCATTCTGATATTAACTTTTGCGCGTCTTGTTCAGGAAAAGTTGAAGGAAATTTTATTTAAAGTTTCTGCTGTATGACCTCTCACCTACAGTGTCGGCGATTAGGGGGGGCAGTTGACCCCCACTTATTGCCCCTGCACTATGGTCTCTTAATAATAAGCCTTGTCTACCAAGAGAAAGTAAACTGTGCTTGCACCCCCACCCCCCGCCCCTGTTTTGGCACCCAGTGCGCTACTTCTCACCTAGCACTATAATATTTGGAATTTTGAAACCTGTGGAACTATCTGTTCCGTGGATTAAATGGTAGAATATGAAAATATAACCTGGTTCGCATATTATTCACTCAATATTTTCGATCAAATGCATTTCTTACTTTGGTTATACTAACTACAGTAACTTTATTTCTGTTATTTACAATAAAAATAACAAATGTTCTGCTTTTTTGTAACTTGAAATGAACGATGTAAATTTTCAGAAGAGATCGACGGACCCACTCGGTCCCCTCTTCCGATACCCATGGCTATAACCTACACACCATCATCTACTACTAACACACAAAGAACTTATTAACGCAATTTACTGTCCGTCCACGGAAGACGAGACTGGCTCGAGAAACAAAACCACACACGATAGAGGATGTCAACTAATGTGCTGTGATTAATATATCGCATTACGGTAATTTGTAGGCTTTTCTTCAGGTTTGTTCTATTTCACCAGCACATCAAACCTAGCACTCCTAACCCAGCAAAAAGTAAAATACTGTCACTTCTAACCTAACAAAAGTAAAATTATTAACAGATTTCGTTTATTTTACTTCGCTTTTCTGCCACATATGGCTAATCTCGAAGATAAGGATGAGTGATAATATGATGAAAATGATGAAGGCGCACTGACAAAAAATACCATGCCCAGACCGGGATTCGAACCCCGGACCCCTGGCGTCCTAGTGCGCTGGGATAATTACTCCGCCACGGTTGAAGGGTGGAATGTGTCAAGTGGCACACGATTGACGTACTACTTTCACAGCTTTCAATTCGTAAAAAAACGGTTATATGCACACTCAAAAATCAAAAAGCACGCTCAATTATTTTAAATTGATGACGTTTTATGTAACATAAAATTAGTTTCAGGATGCAATAACTACAAATAACAGAGATATTTGATCCCAAATTATGACCTGATTAAGTAAATAAATCTGTGAGTACTTTCGCCCTTGTTATTCGTACAATTCTGTTGTACACACACTCAAATAGCAAAAGAAACACGTGCAAATGATAACGTCACCAAAATTAGCATTCCAACCTAACAACGTAAAATTATAAACACCAATGAATCTAACACTCCTAACGATTTTGGAGTTTGGTTTCGTAAGTTTTCGATCCTTCGTGTTTGATTTACTTCATTTTGTAATACCTTTTAAGGTAAATAAATAATATTTATTGTCAATTTATTGACTTTTGCTGCTAACTCCGATTTTGTGTTTATGAGGCGGTACGCAACGTCCCGTTTGGTGTTATTTTGGGTGCTACATGCACTGGCGGCAAGTACGAGCTATGCTGCTTCAGGTACTTTACAGGGCCGTTGAATTATGTTGAATATTTTAATCGACAGATTTTTATGATTTACTTAATATGACACTAGTTCCAGCGCGCTGAAAACACAAATGACGGAGATATTTAATACCAAAGTATGGACCACGTAAGTAAAAATATGCCATTTTGGAGTGAACGTTCATAAACAACATAATCTTCACCAAAAACCATGCAAAATATTTCACTTTCAAAAGGGGGTACAGAGGGTTGAAGGTTACCGTACTTTACTCCACAATAACACATCTCCGCGAGTTAAATATTAACAGAAAACGCGTTATTTACAGTAGAACCAGTATTGCCCCCCTCTCCACTGTAAATCGAACAAAGTTTCTTTTAACTCTTTGGTCAAATATGCTAATCTCGAATTCAACTACAGTGTAAAGTGGGACTTGAACCACTGTGCATGTGCTTCCACCGGGAATGCAACCTAGGATCCCTTAAGCGCAAGGTGACAGGAGGAGTGGGGCGGAAATCGAAAACAGGATCCATTGATTATATGGTGACAATGTTTATCACTCTATCAGGATGATCATAGACTATTCACTACGCACTATGAATCGAATACTGAACGTCTGAACCTGTTGATACCTAGCGACAACGTTAACCACGACACTATCAGGAAGGATCGAGACTAATCGGGATTGGATTTAATTAAAATACTATATTTTGAATGAGCACCCGAAAATAATCGAACTCAGGGCATAGCAAATGCTAGCTATCGATTACGCTATACGGGCAACATTTGTGTGCAAGTAACGGTAATGGTAACGACCAGTTGTTGCAAAATCAGTAAAACTTACCAGACTCTGGTCAACTGTCTGGTCCTTGCATGTTTCATTGTAGAACGAAGTGGTTGTTCAGGGTTCTGTGCCAGCTAGAACTCCGTACATACTGTCTACCGACGAATAGCGAGAAACACAGACAAAACTAGAACTACCATCTAACAAAGCAATTAACTTGAAATAAATTACTGCCGATTAACAACTTGAAAGCAAATTCTAACAGACTTCTAACCCACGCGTACACACCAATGTCCGAACTGCCTTATCAGTTACGTGAGAAGGTATTCGGGTGACCTCTAGCGGAAAACCTTGCACTGCCATTCAAAGCCGGATGGGGAGAACGTTCTACGAGGAAAAATTGCTCCAAGTTGGATTAAAATGTACTCGTTCTTGTAGAGACGAGTATAAATGCTGCTTCTTGTTGACTTTTAAATCATGGTAACATCAGCACATACGCTATTTGCGTCCGTCACACAAAACGGGTATAAATAAGATCCTTAACCAGAACAAAATTAAGGACAGGGCCAGAACAGGAAAATAAATGCATGTTTAAAATTTCCACAATCAACTTAACGAAACTATATTGCCTCAAGAGGAAAAATCTCCATGTCTTAGTTAAAAGCTGAGGCTGTAAAGGTACACTCAGAAAAGAAAGGACAAAAACAGGCCAGGCGCCAGAGTATCTTTGGTCTGCAAGGCTTCAGTTACCGGGTATACTATGTGGAAGCAAGGGCGCCTGCCGGGAGGGGGCAGGGGGAACAAGTCCCCATTAGATTTCTGGAAAGAGTAATTGTAATTCGAATGGTTAAATTGTAGCGATATTTTATAACAAAAATATTTTTTCTGTAACTTACAGGCCGTAAGTTACAGCAACTATTATTATTATTATCATTATTATTATTATCGTTATTATTATTATTATTTTACAGTATCCTTCGGCATGTAAAAACATGGATTAGAGTGAAGGACAGTAGATTTAACTAATAATAATAATAATAATAATAATAATAATAATAATAGCATTAATAATAATAAACGTTTCTATGACACTCCTCACTGAGAAAAAATCCTGCGGGCGCTCTTGTGTGGAAGTGAAGTTGACTTTTGGGCGTCATCTCAGGTCACCCCTTACACGCCGCATCTTATTGTTAATTCGATATTGGTGGCCAAGAACGATCTCGACATCGATGGTCCAAGGTTCAGGTACTAGTCCTGTCGTAGGGATGACTGTTCCTTTGTAAGTGCTGCCCCTTTTTAATTTAATCGAATCATCATTCATCCTGAAGAAAAAGGCTGCTGGCTATTTATGGCTAGGCTTCCCAAACCTCCCGGAATGGCAGGGTGTCTCCCAGAATCGAACTCACTCTCCAGGTCCCCCGGACAAAACTTTGTTATCTCCTGGAATTACGATATTTAGTATTATTATATTTCTTATCATTATCTTTTTGTAGAATTTCATTTTGAAGAATTTTGTTGTGGTGTGACGGCTTCAGAAGGGAGTCTGTGTATCTATAAAATGATTTTGTTTTGTATAATTAAACTTAGTCCCTTACATTGAAAGAGGGACATAAATTGAGAGTATTTGAAAATAAGATCCTTAGGAAAATATTTGAACCTAAAAGGGATGAGGAGACAGGTGAGTGGAGAAGGTAACATAATTTAGAACTACACAATGTGACTGAAATAAAATTATGTGTATGAAATATATACTTTCAGCTTGACATTCATTTTCACCTTCCGAACGTCCATGATAATAGTTGATATTCAGAACATTTTAATCTGAAGGGTTTAAAGGCTGTGAGGAAATATCCAGGGATTTTATTCTTTAAAGTTGGTAAGCCTATTTATGGCCTGTGTATCTATAAATTCAAATACCATCAAGGCGTGGCGGAGCAGTTACCATAACGCAGTACTAGGTGAAAAGTCCTAGTTGGTATCCCGTTAAGGTCACGAACATGTCTTCCAATCAATGCTCAAAATCACGAGGTAGGAAAGTGACATAAAATAACTGAAATAAAATGCGATGAGTTAAACTCTGTCGACTTCTAATCAAGTAGAGGCCTCCCCGATGGCGCAGTGGTAGCGTCGTTGCCTTGTAATCAAGGGGTCCCGGGTTCGATTCCCGGTATTTGAACCCACTTTAAACTGTAGGTCCAGTCCCGATTAGCCTTACTGTGCATAAAGCGGACTTAAAACACCAAATCAATCAATAATCAAGTAGTGTCTACCTCGATTGTAAGGTGCACGTACATACATTTCAGTAGTAAATCTCACTTTCAAGGTATTTTCCAGCCCTTATTATCCACTCCGTGCATAAGGCTGACTTGCACATAACTTGCAACACTTTACTTCTTTAGGTAAATCGCGACAATGGGATCTTGATAAAATTCATGAAAATAAACCAAAAGTACATGCCTTGCCTACTATTCGAGCCAAAGACTGCTGCTTTTAAACCACCCTGTGCTTTCCGCAATAGCATCAAGTAGAGTCGAATTACTTTCGGAACATCTCCAGCGAACTACGCGAGTCTGTCTAGCGAGCCTAGTGGGCGTGTAGATCCTGAGTAGGAGGCTTAGCGATAGGTTCTGTGTTGAGATGACGTCAGCGGCTCGCTTCGTCGATTGGCTGCTTCGAGAGTTGTGACTCGTTCCGAAGCTTCAAATGCATAACAGTGAAAGATGTTACGGAAATAATCTCCCTTCTACGTGGCAGTGAGATCAGATGCCCTACCAAGTACCGACTCTCTATTTTATGTAAATACGTAATGAAAATTGCCTCCTTGGTGACCGCACAAGTTCAGTGGCCGACTCTCCATCGTGTGTTTCAAGTTCTGCCTTGAGCATGCGTGTTCCTTGGCGAAATGGTAAGCGTAAAGTGCTACGGAGCCACAGGTCACACGTTCGAGCGTTTATCCCAATCATCCACTACATCAGTTCATCACTTATCCTCATCCTCGTGATTAACCCAGTTGCTACAAAATGGACGTGAAGCCTGTACTGGAAAAAACGCACACAGTGTAACCAGCGACCTCCCCCTGGACCTGGCACAGGATCGAACCCGTTTCGAGGTCTGTCGTGAGACAAACATGCTAGAATAAGGCCAAAAACTCCAAATATTTTGCAGTGTATTAACACTTGAACCATTTCGATACACGTAAGAGTTTTCCGAGTAATATGGCATATTTTCGGCCACCCTGGATTGTGAGAAGCTTTATCAAGGCTTGAAAAACGTAAACAAAGCGAGAGAAAGTAGCTTTCACAATTTTCCATCACATTTTTTTTAAAAATCTTGCTCTTGGAAACGATAATCACTGCTATCAGGAGTCGAACCCCGCGCGTCGTTAAATCAGAACCTTAAAACCGCCGACGCAGCCAACAACAAAAAAAAAAAAAATCGACAGGGCTCTCCCCAAAAAAAAAACTTGCAGTGGGGGAGGGAGAATGAATCGGCACGTTGCAAAGGGGGAGATGAGCGGGGGAATAATCCAGAATAATATAACAGGTAACGCCTCGATCTTCGGTCCGTCTCATTACCATGGGAATTTAAGAGGGTCGTTCTCATGAGAACTGAGGCACTCCATCAAGAAGCAATGAAATTAGTAATGTCCCTGTACTCGCGGTTGATTAATTACATTCAAAACTTCTTTGGTTCTTTTTTTTTTCTCCCCGAGCTGCAACGCCAGAAACCATCAAACTCAATTCGCTCTTCCTTCATTAAAATTAAGCTCTAAAAGGAAACAAACGATCCTCGCCCGTTGAGTGGATAGCAACCACACAAAACTGAAAAGCCAAGGAGGGAGATGGGGAGGGGGAGAGTGGTGGAAGAGGAAGAAGAAATGCTGATGGTAAAATGTGGCCGCGCTCTCTTCCGTCCTCAAACAGCTTGAGACAGTTCTACGTTCTGCATGTTTAACCATGGCGCCCAATATGATGCTCCGAACCGCCGTGTGGAACATTCAGTGCGGCTTTCGGAGAAGCCCTAACCGCCGTGTGCTGGGAAATTGTAGCATTTGTTTACATCTACAATAAGGTGACCAGAGAGGGGACAGTCCCTTCTTAGATCTTTGTCCCGATTTTCTACAACGAAAAACGGGACGCTAAAATGTCCCTTTCTTTTGTGGCAATGACTTATCAGCGTAGAATTGCTGCAAGAATACACCTCATACAACTACACGAACACAACCGGAATTACACGATACCGTATTGGGAAGCGCAGCGAACAGAGAAAAAAATCTCCTCGCATGGAAATTCCACACGCCGCTTCGCCGCGTTTCTGTAGTGGGCGTTGCACCATTTGCTTTCATAAGAAGCAGACAGTGGAAATTTTCTTCCCAGTGAGAAGGCAAAGTTCGGAGTGCCTCAGTAGACGATAAGCTTTAGGGTGAAAAAATGAGTGTGAAACGTTTGCGAAATGGAATTTGTTCTCTTAGATCTACAAATAGATTCTAGTTAATTTACAGTATTTTATGACAATCACTGTACGGAATAAATTATATACTAGGGGAATAGTCTTACATAGAAATATTGTTAATAACGAAAGTCAATATTCAGACCATTATCTGTAAAAAATATGTATCGAATGGTTACTGTATTTGTAATAAAATTTGAATCAGTATCTCCATTCGTAAAAACCAGTCTGGAATTATCTTCTACAGAATATATACGAGTCTGAGTGATTTAATCACACACCCCTAAAATTTCCTCAACACCCCCAAAAAAAATTTAACAAAGGCTCAATTTATGGTCATCTTGGCTCTAAATATACCCTTACACCCTAAACATAAACTAACCCCCCCCCCAAATGAACAAACCTGGATAACACCCTGACGAGTCTCTAACCGAACCATTAGTTTATGGATTCTCTATGACAACCACAGGTTTCTATTGAGACTATTTTTTTTGGATCTATAAAATGAATGCGTACGCTGGAAGTAACTTGATTTTGAAGTTGTAATTAACTGTACGGTAATTATCACTGACTGTGCCAAGTTCTTCTACGTTCTTACTGTAGTTTGAAGCTCTACAGGAAGAATTTGCCTATGTAAATGGCGGGACATTGTAAGAAATGTCCGAAACGTATCGTCTAGACAGGTCTATGATTTTCCTTGGCGAAAACAAGCTTCTATTGAACACAAATAGGATCGTTTGGGATCTTTGTGTATAAAATCATGAAACTATTGTCGAAAATGTGTTTACTGCATTATTACTTCCTTAGCTCGACAATTCTCACTCCCAAGAGATGATTGATTCCCTTTGTTGAAGAGCAGCACGTTGAATGATATTGACAAGCGTGTGAATGACGTATAAATTGAATTATCGTCTCGTTTTAATAAGAGTTGAGGTACGGTCAAATGAAGGCAGAAGAGATTAAATACAATCTGCTGGGGAAGAATCCAATGGAGATAATTGCAGGAAACCAGAAATAAGAGCTAATTTGCTAAAGATCAACCGGATGAAAGAAGATATGTTGAAGAGAGATAGGCAAGTATCAAAGGGAAATGTTTGAAGAGAACAGATGAACCTTATTAAGCTGCCTAGTGGACCCTCGGCTCATTATGCAAGGAAGGGGGAAGGTAAAGAAAAGAGAAAAAAAAGAACTAGAACCAGGAACGAGTCAACTCATTCTAAACCTTAAGTAGCCTCGTTTTCAATTTCCATTTCAATCGAATAATCATCTATTTAAATTAATTGCAGGAGAAGATGGGGGAGGAGAGTAAGAGAAGTTACCATGGTTAGAATCCAACTTATCCAATCTTCCTCCGCCCATGCAGTCAGCTTACCTCCAGCGAATCAACAACAAACATTTCTTTCCTCCACTTTCCACCCCCACCAAGAGTTCATCTTTCGGATGCCACGTTCCTATGTCATCATCTTGCCAGATCGAACTTTTTCTCCCTATACAATGAGCTTCATTACGAGTTACGGACTTCTAGGTCTCGATTTTTTTTTCCTCCTTCACTTTTTTTTTTCTTCTCCCGAACCCTTGTTAGTGAATTTTATTTCTCGAATCGAAAGAGAATTAAAGAAGTTTGCTCTCTGGAATTTTATTATATTTTTTTTCTATGAAAAAAGGGACCACCTCGATCGTAGGCCAGTGTAGAAGATAGGAAAAAGATCTGACAAAAATGGAAGTTTCTCTATTTTGGAAAGTTCTCTTTCACTATTCGCAAGGCGAACAATACAAAGAGGTTCTATCAATAACGAAACTTGTCCTGCAAATTAGATTTTGGAGACACCCTGGAAATGATAGTACAGTCACGGACATTTCTGGGTTGTATTGATCCTATTGAAAGTTAAATGCGTTGTTACATACATTTATTTTAGTTGTTTATACGATTTCTTCATTGCATTTTCAGTTGTATAGATAAGAAAATTTTCATTACTGACAGCAATATACTGAACACAACAAAAGATGTTAGTTGTACAATTATATTACTGAAAACATTAAGAGTACAGTTTAACTACTTAAGATAGGAGAACAGTTGGGCTACTAAAAACAGCAGAAGACAGTAGCATTACAGTTCATCTACTGAAAAAAGTAGAAACAGTTGGGCAACTAAAAACCGTAGAAAACATTAGCAGTACAGTTCAGCTACTGAAAACAGTAGACTCAGTTGGACTACTAAAAACAGTAGAAGACAGTAAGTAGCATTACAGTTCATCTACTGAAAACAGTAGATGTTTCAAAACACCCATTGATCTACTGAAAGCAGTTTACAGAATTTTCAGTAGGGGTGGAACAGGATTTAAGAAAAACTTTCCAAATTCATTAAAAGAAATCAGTATCCTTTGAAACTTCGTCATAGAACTTGAGGTTTACTCCCTACTTCTATCACCCAAACCAAAGTGACTGTATTAACCTATTCCAATAAACAGTTAAACTATTCATCAGTGTTCGTGATTCCATGATCCTGAGATGGCTTCAGTGTAGGTCTCAAGCAGAGATGTTCACCCTCCGGAGGGCGACCCTCGTGAGGGCAGACCTCACCCTCACCCTCCGGAAGACTTGTGAGGGTGAGGGCGGTGGAGGGTGAGGGCAACTGCGATCTCGGAGGGTGAGGGCGGTGGAGGGTGAGGGCGAAAGCGATGTTGGAGGGTGAGGGCGGTGAAGGGCGAGGGCGATGTGCGATCTCGGAGGGTGAGGGCGATGGAGGACGAGGGCAATTGTGATCTCGGAGGGTGAGGGCGGTGGAGGGCGAGGACGACTGCGATCTCGGAGGGTGAGGGCGAGGGCGACTGCGATCTCGGAGGGTGAGGGTGAGGGCGGTGGAGGGCGAGGGCGATGTGCGATCTCGGAGGGTGAGGGCGGTGGAGGGCGAGGGCGAAAGCGATCACGGAGGGTGAGGGCGACTGCACTCTCAGAGGATGAGGGCGTGCGGAGTGAGGGTAAGTGGAGGGTGAGGGCAAGTGGAGGGTGGTGGAGGGCGATGGAGGGTGAGGCTTATGGCGGGGCCAGATCGAGACACGAGGAGATAGGATTAAATTAAATTTACTTTTGTTTTATAAATTTCCTTCGCCCAATAAGCCGCGGCGGCTCAGTCGGTAACGCGTCTGACTACCATGCTAAAGGTCCCGGGTTCGATCCCCGGCCGGTTCAAATCATGGAACTTTTCTAACGTAAGCGGCCCCGGCGCCCACCCAGCGTCGAATAACATGGGTACCTGGGGGGAAACCCTGGGGGGTAAAGGCGGTCAGGGGCGTGATGCTGATCACATCCCACTCACGACCGGATCATGGCGTGGTGCTAAGCACAGGGGAACAGTTTACTTTTTTTTGTTTTTACTTTACTTCACCCAATATAATATATCAATTTTTCGATCATATTTCTTTCCCGTTGTAACTTACATCGAATACTATTTGACCTGGCATCGAATGGAATTGAAGCTCAAAAAGAGATATTACGATTTATTCGTGATGATCTCGTACAAATTTCTATGAGCGTCAAATGTCTATTTCTGAGGCATTAATGAAATTGAAGCCTAATTCTAAGAATTACCTGCACCTGCACATTCCACCCTGCTGGTAGACAGTGTGCGTGCCTATGGTACCATGAAGAATGTGCTGGATGATTCATAGAAAGCGTCCGCGGGAAGGGAAGACTGCTGGCACTTTATTTAACGGCAGATATTTTCACTTGACTAGAAGAGCTTTACTTAGACACAGAAAAACAATCCAATACGTTTAAAGCCCTTAATGGATAAAGACCTTATAAGGGTAGTAATATTCGAAAATATTTGAATCCATATGTAAAGTAAAACCACACACAGGTACCAACTAACTTCTAGCCATGATTTTTGAAACAAAAATAATCAATGTTGAAAAAACACATGCCTTCGTTTTATTTTTATTTTTTTCAAATTTGTGTCATCTTTTAAAATCCGTGTTTTAAATGTGCTTTAGTGCTTAGAAATCTGTGTCCCTTCTGAGTATATTTGAAAGGTTTATGGGTCATTCCAAGTCAATTCAACCAGACCATGCTACCCATGATCTCAAAGTTTGATGCAATTTGACAAATTAGTCCTTTCATGGTGGTGAGAAACGACCTTTTCTTTTGTGTCTTACTTGCCTGGTTTCATATTTATAGCCCGTCTAACTTCCAGTGATTCATCCTTTCTTCCGTTCACATAGCCTCCAAGTATGAACTGCGCTGCCTTGGAGAAATAATCCTATCCCTCTTAAAAATTATTCAATCTTTTGTAAACTTTACGACAATGTTAACCAAACAATAAGAATTCCAGAAAAATATATTTTAACAGTTCACATTTATATTTTAGTACACTAATGAATTAATAAAATAGTATTTTCTATTTTTCTTTGGACCGAAAACATGATTTACTAAAATTTCAATTATCGTTTAGAGGGAAAGGTGCAACATCAACACAAGTATTTTTATAATGAACTTATATGATCTAACTTGTCCTCCTCCGTAGCCGAGCGGGTCGTCGACCTCCGTGGCGAAGTGGTTAGCAGAGCGCGCTGCAACGCCAGGGGTTCTGGGTTCGAGTCCCGGGCAAGGCATGGGTATTTGTGTTCGTTCAGTTGATAAGAAACAAAGGAAAAATGTAAGAATTGAAAAGCGTAAAACTAAGAAAAAGAGTGAATGGTGGGGGATACCTCCGTGTAGGAGGTATTTCCTTTAAAAAAAAAAAGCGTGTTAAGGCGTTCACTCGTCTTGAGATCGTTCGCTGCGGGACGGCTCTGGTCGGAATTTATTCGGCCTACGTATAGGGCCGGTGGCAATCCACCATCGTGAGGAAATTTGGGAGCTCCGAGTGAGTGAGCGTAATCCGGTCGCGAAGTCCTACAACGGCTGGGGGTCGGTCGGGCTGACCACCCGTCCTCCTAGTCTGGCTGCAGATCTCCACGCCCCCTGGATGGCTCGCGTGGGAGGGAGGCCAGCAGTCGGTAGGTAAGCCTTGGCCCGATATTGGACTGTTGCGCTATAGGATTATTATTATTATATGATCTAACTTACCCAGAAATAAAATTGATAACTTTTTCATTCCTTCTGAAAATTTGACAACTTATTTCTGATTTTTTAAAAAAAAATGGCTACCGGAGTATATATTATTCAAATTAACTTAAAATCTAAGATTTTAGCTTCAAAATATCATTGAAGCAATTTTTTAGAGTATAAAATTGTAAATAATTCCCAGAAGGCGGGGCACAGGAAGGAGTGCCCCTTCCTTGGAAAATGAAGGTCAACCTAAAAATATATATTTCACATATATAATTTTATTTGACACAGTCATTTGCGTTTATTATTAAATGGATATCGCAGGGACATATGCAGGGTTCGAAAAGTGACTTTTTTAAAACAGTTACAGTTAAAAAGTAACTGAGTTACTTGTTTTAAAAATCATTAATTGGAATAAACTAATATGTGAAGACTTACATGCATTTTATTTATGCTTCTGGCTGGTTCGAAAGTTTTAATAAGTCTTAATTGTATAAGTCTTCATATATTTATATTATTCATTAGAGGCGGAAAGTATTCCTGTAGGGAGGGGACAAATTATCAATTATTTCTAGTGGGGAGGGGGGATTGAAATTCAAATAAGAAAACCTCTTTTCGAATTCCACATAACAACAATAAATAACATGTCATAATAATTTTCTTCAATATACTACAAACTCATTGTAATTTTTTTATTGGAATTATGAATCTTACAAGCTGGTATCGAGATGAGACAAGACTTAGCATAATCTCGGCTCTAGTTGTAAGCACCAATCTCGATCTCGAGGGGAAAAATTTCGGTCTCGTCTCAAGTCTGTAGCATAAGAAACATACACAGCATGTCGATGCACAAACTTTCACAGCGTATAGAGGACGAGACAAACAAATTTTCTTAACAACATTTTTATACATTTCGACACAACTAATCCTCGGAAAAGGATAATTTTATTCTGAATTTATAAAACTGAGCTGCACAAGGCCATGGCTGCCACTGACGGATTTACTTTGCAATTGATTAAAATAAATAAAATATATACATGATCTATAGTGTTGCTCACGAAATGATACACGATACGGGACAAGCTTTTTGAAATTCGAAATGAAACTGAATGCCTGTCACGTCTCACTGTTGCGCTGAGACACGAGACAATACAAGACGGCTCGTGAAAAGTCTCGTCCCGTCTAGAAACTCTAGAAGAATTACAAACAAAAAACATTAAACATTTGCAAACATTTATTTACTTGGAAAAACGTAGTTTCCTTGGAAACCCAGGCCAGCGTTCATTACGTCTAAAAAAGGATAAGGTACAAAGAGTAATGAACGAATATCTAAACTTTTTTAAATACTTTTAAATAATTGGAAGTAACCCATCGTTATTTCCCATTTTTCAATTTATTCAAGGTTATTAATTGTATGTTGTGTTAAAACTCCAAATACAAATGCAATTCATACAATACAGATTCAGTTTTTATGAAAATTATTGTGCTAGGGAATGGGTACTTCAAGAAAATATTGTAAACTGTATAAAGAAAATTGAGGGCTTTGCTTCTTTAAAAAATATATATTATTTGCTTATTCTTTTAAAAGTTCCCGTTTCTAATGCACGAGAAACATTTTATGAAGCTTTTAGGAAATCCTTTATTTTGTGTATTGTACTAAATATTGCAGTTCTGGATAGGTTTTGTGTTCGCACTACACACATTAAAAAATATATTTTTTGTTTCTTCACAGCGGCAAGATTAGAATTTAAAGAAAATAATCCATTTCCACAGTGCATAGAAGTTCTTATAAGAATTCAATAGCAGTAATGAAAAAAAGAAACACTCATTTATTGAACTTTCAGACCGAAGCGACATGTAACATGTATCTTTTGGAAAGCAATCTTCAAAAATAAACACAGTCTTTCGAACTGAGGCGACACGAGAAGCTACAGGTGTCGCTTATCGCTTACGTGTCGCTCGGTCTATTGGAATAGGCGATGAATTATTTCTTATCGTTTGTCCCTTCACAGACGACAAGCAATGCGTGTCGCTGGAAACGAACCCTTAATAATACATGAAACCTTTCGAACTGACGTTTGATGCTCGGACTGAATACCGTCTTATGCCCCAGTTTGTCTCGTGGCGAGTGCATGCAGATTGACTGAAGTGTCGCTTGTCGTTTCGGCTTGAAACTTCCGTGTCGCTTGTTGCCTGTCTCTTCGCTATCGAAGCGACAAGCGACACAGGTCCCTTCAGTCTATAAGCAAGCATACACTGCGTGTAGACGAACAATATAACTTCAAAAAGGAAATCGAAATAATAAAGAACTATTTAACATCCATGTTCACAACATGCCTGTAGATGTTGCTATGTTCATTCGCGGATTTTGGTTTGCGAGCAGTAGCCATTTACCACTGCAGAAAATCAGCAACAAAGTATTTGCATTCTCTATCACTATCACAGATCAAATAAAGGGACTCGTTGTTCTGCAGCTATGAACCGAGTGGACCTGTTTGTTACCCCTTAGGCGACTTTCTGAAGCAGATTCAATTCTCAGTATGAGGAACGTTTATATCTGGAAATCTTTGTCAAGACAAGAGAGCTGGCCACAGATTCTGGTCCTGGGAATGATTAAATGCGCTCTACCCCTCCCCTGCTCTTTTAACAAGGAAACGAGGAGATAGTTGGCGTCTGTGCTTTCAGTCAGCCTTGAAAATTTGGCTTAGGTGATTCCACGAAAATCTTTAAAAGTTGCCAAATGTAGCTCTTGTCCCACGCCACAAATATTCAAGTTTGCAATTTAAGTGTCGTAAAGTAACTGTTACTTGTAACTAGTTGCTTCCAATCAATGCTTCATATCGACGGAGTGTTTCTTTCAGGGTGCGGCACTATTATGGGGGAATATTCCTCGATTACAATCCTTCCACGAAAAAATAAAATCTGCGTATGACCATGATTATTGGTTATTTGACTGAAAGCATACCCTTAGAATTACTTATATTAGAGTGGGTGGTTTAGGAGTGGTTATGTCCAGGACCCTTGACCGACAATACCCCTCGAGAATGATTTATGCCAAAATGTTAATCAATAGATTTAGATTCATTGATTTGATTGATTTATTTGGTGTTTTAAGTCCACTTTATGCACAGTAGCTAATCGGAACTGGACGTAGAGTTTAAAGTGGGATCCGAACCACTATATGTGCCTCCACCGGGTTTAGAGCTTGAGACCCCTTGATTACAAGGCGATGACACTACCACTGCGCCATCGGGAAAGCACTCAATAGATTCATACCATGATGTAATACGTATAAAATGTGTTTCCGAGTGCAGAAATCACAAATAACAGGAGATATTGGATCCCAAAGTATGGACCGTGTAAGTTAAAATAAATTATAAAACCTACCTCATAGTACTTTCACTGCACAGAACCAGACAGTGTCGGCGATTAGGGGGCAAGGGGATCAGTTAACTCCCCCCCATTTTTGACACTTTTGCCCCGCACTATGCTAAACGTTCTCTACCAAGAGATAGTAAACTGTCCTTGCCCCCTCAGTATTGGCACCTTCCCATCCCCAGTTTTGGAACCCAATCGCCGCCACTGGAACCAGCAAAGCCATTCAATAGAGGAGAAATTGGGTTGAAGAATGCCACAAAATGAAAATATTTGTAATGTGCTCGAAACATATTGACTATCCGAAACATCATTTTTAAAATGCTTCTACTGAAATTGTATATAGTATATAGTTTAGTTCCTCGTCTGAGGAAGACCCTGATACAGGGTCGAAACGTTACGTGTTAAGTGTTTTTATCTTAATAAACTGCCTTGGTCAGCAACTTATTGGTTTTAATATGGAAACAAGGCTTAATTATATTGAAATTGTATGTAAGGGTGCCCTTACAATGTTGTTAACCCCCTCTCTATATCTCCGTGTGTATGAGGGTGGGGGTTGTGGGTGGGGAGCTAGTTCTTCCCCCTCATCTATCAACTAGCATGGGTTAAAAATCGGTGCAAATGAACGAATTACATTAACAATATGCATAAATCACGTAATAAGCAACATTAAAATATGCTGCAATTTAACCAAATATATGACTACAAACATAAGAGAATAAAAAGCATCACACGAGCCTCCCCAATGTCGTAGTAGTATCATTATTCCTATTATCACATCTGAGCATACAGCAACAAACAATATTTATCCCATAATATTCGCAAACTGTCATGGAATAGATTTTTGGAATATTCGTATGCAAAGAAATTAATGTGGATGGCCAAGGGAACTAAGCATTTTTGTCATCAAAGTCACCAAAGCTATTTAATCTACAACTTATAATGCAAAGTATATTTCTCATTAATTTCATTCCGTGTATTAAAAGTTAGAATATCAACTACTTTTTAAAATGTGTCTTTTTACTAATAAATGTAAAAAAACAATATAAGATATTATAAGGGCATGCTTTCAATCTAATAATTAATAAGAACAATTCATGGACATCAGCAGGACTTTTATTTTGGTGGGGAAGAGGGGTGTAAATGAGGAATATTCCTACACAACAGTGTCGCCCCCTGAAAGAAACACTCTGTAGATATGAAGTTATCATGTCCCTGCAATACCCTTTTAATAATATACACAAACTACTGTGACTGAAAGAAAAGGATGCGTGTGAAGTGATTTAATTGATTTGGTGTCTCAAGTCCACTTTATTCACAGTAAGGCTAATCGGGACTGGACCTACAGTTTAAAGTGAGATCCGAACCAGTATATGTACCTCCACCGGGTATCGAACCAGGGACCCCTTGATTAGAAGGCAACGACGCTACCACTGCGCCATCGGAGAGGTCTGAATGTGTGTAAAATACGTACTTTTTGGTTGACTTTCATTTTCCAGGGATGGTGGCACGGCCGCCCCTCCCCCATGCCCAGCCCTCTGTGCATCCAGGAAAACATTATTTAAAATTGTATGCTCTAAACATTTACTTCAATGATATTTTGAATTACAATCTTAGATTTTAAATTAATTTGAAAAATATAAAATCCGGTAGCCGTTTTTAAAAATTTTCAGAAATAAGTTGTCATATGTTCAGAAGGAAAGAAAAAGCTATCAATTTTGTCTCTGGGTAAGTTAGATCTTATAAGTTCATTACAAAAATACTTGTGTTGGTGTTGCACCTTTCCCTCTCGATGATAATTGAAATTTTAGTAAACCAAGTTTTCGGTCCCAAAAAATTAGATAATAATACTATTTTATTAATTTAATTGTCTACTAAAATATAAGTGTGATATGTTGAAATATTTTTTTCTGGAATTCTTATTACTTGGTTATCATTGTTGTGAAATTTCAAAAAGATTGAATATTTGTAAGGGAGATAGAATTATTTTTCGAAGACAGTGCAGCTCACTTGGAGGCTTTGGGAATAGAGGAAAGGATGAATCACTGAAAGTTTGAGAAACTGTAGAAATGAAACCAGACAAGTTAGAGAAAAAAAATGTAGTTTCTCACCAGCATGAAAGGATTAAATGTGCCAAGTTTCATCAAAATCTGAGAGCATAGGTTCCAAAACCTCTTTTTTTACTTGGTTGAACTGACATGGAATGACATGACTTATATACACTATGTGGAAGAAAGTCATTGGACACCCCGGTTTCTACTCTAAAACGAACTCCTCATGGAAAAGATACTACAGATGGGTATATGTATGGCAGCAGGAGGCTTCTCAGATCATTCGCTGATAAAATGACGGACAGGAAAGAGCTCAGCATGTTTGAAAGAGGGATCATAGTAGGCTGCTCCATAGGAGGCATGAGTATACGTAGCATAGCTGATGCCCGACAGGTCCCTAAATCAACTGTAGCCTTTGTCATCAAGAAGTGGAAGGAAAAGGGACACTGCAGCAATGCACCACGAAGTGGTAAACCCACGAAATTGGACGACCGGGACAGGAGAGTGCTGAAGAGGGAGATTTGGAAAAACAGGACCTGTCCGATTCATTCGATTGCAGAAGAGTTTCAAAGTGCGGCCAATTTGACTGTTTCGACCAAGACACTTCGCAAGGAGGCCCATGCACTCGGTTATCATGGGCGAACCGCTGCCCACAAACCCCTGATAACAAAAAACAATAAACGGCGGAGACTACCCTGGTGTAAAGAGCGGAGAAACTGGACTGTGGAGCAATGGCGGAAGGTCCTATGGAGCGATGAATCACGCTTCACACTGTTTCGATCAGATGGGAGAGTGTGGGTATGGCGATTACCCAGAGAACGTATATTACCCGAGTGTGTAGTGCCCACAGTGAAATATGGTGGTGCCGGCATCATGTTCTGGTGTTGTTTCAGCTGGCATGGTGTGGGTCGACTGGTACCGGTGTATGGCCACATGACGTCTGCATCCTACCGAGATATTCTCGACAACTCCACACTCCCCACGTTGTGGCGTTTCTATGGAAACGAAGAATGTGTGTTCCAGGATGATAATGCGATTTGTCATGTTTCCAGGGCTACCATGGAGTGGTATGCAGAAAATAATGTCACCCGACTGGATTGGCCTGCTCAGAACCCTGACCTCAACCCTATCAAACATCTATGGGATGAACTGGAGTGCCAATTGAGGTCGAGATCGCCTCGCCCTTCTACACTTTCAGGGGTTGGTGACTGTACTGCAGGAGGAATGGCGGAATATCCCACTCGGTGTACTACACGACCTTGTGGCCAGTTTACCATGATAAGTGGCTGTTGTTATCGCTGCCAAAGGCGGACCGACCTCCTATTGATTGCAAAAAAACTGCTGGTATCCGCTGACATGTGGTGTCCAATGACTTTCTTCCACATAGTGTATATTATCATAGGGCAAATATGTTAACTTTTAGTGCCTCGTTCTACTCAATGAGTACAGGGAAAGGATTGTAACTTTCTTTCATCTCCAATAAGCTCATGTTTATATCCGTATAGGAACTGTAAATCTGGAGAGATGTATAATTAAAGGAAGGAACTAAATACCAAAACTTCCAAGTGTCTACATAAAGAATGTATTTTCTTGGTCAATGGGGGTAAAACCTACCACTAGAGCATGGTTTATCAAAATATGGTATGCAGTACTGGTACACGTGCTATGTGTTCAGAAAGTAAATACTCGGTCGATGATGGCGTTGAGAGCGAAAATTAAAATATGAAATCAATTAAGACCAAATCGTATAATTTCAGATGCCATTGCCACTTGAAGTTCTTGGAGAGACATATATTTCCTTTCCTGGAGTGTCTACATGTGTGCTAGAAAGATTTCCGTAGGTAACAGAAAATAAAAGCAATAACAGTCTTAAAATACGCACATCTGAAAGACAAAGAACGAGAATAAAAGTATTTGAGTGATAAGACATTCAAGTAATTTATATGAATTGTTACCGCTGCCGCATAAAGTAGGAGCTGTATGTGAGTGATTAATGTTATCTATTGGATGCGTGTTTGAGCTCCCATCCCCAACGTAATGGAGTTTTTATTTAACTGCCATTTATAAAATGATGCCGGTACGATTTCATTTTAATCTTAAATCGAATTTATTTTTCCTAAATTTCCGGGGACAAATTTAGTACAAGAACTTTCACTTTTCCTCTTCATCTATTGTTTATAAGAATTAATGTGACAAAGGATGGACTTTTGTATGGCGTATTATGTACATAAAATCTTTGTCCAGTGTCACAGCACATGGCCGTATTTAGAGAGGGACTTTGGATGTTCAAATGTTCAACCCCCCCCCTCCCCCCGAAACATCTGACATGTTGTATTAATGGACGTCCAGGAACCAAAATCAGTATCTCATTTTCAAAAATTTATTCGAAGCTTTTCAAAATACAAGGGGAGACAATGCTGAGACGATCGATGTACCTTTATCAATTTCATCATATCATCTTTCATCCTCATATTTGCAATCAGCTAAAAGTAACAGAAAGCGAAGTAAAGAAGGCCAAACAAATCAAACGATCGAGCTAGAATTTTCAAACATTTGCAATTCCCGAAACTTGTGCAAAACAGTTTTTTCTCGGAATCACAGCCCACCACCGTTGCTCCATTTTCACTTCTGCTGTTGTCTTTCCAGTGGATTTTTTTTTTGGTTCTGACTGAAAAATGGGTTTGGGATGTCCCAAAATTGCCTTTCCGACCTTTAAGTTGCCCCATTTGATAAGGTTTTAATCCTCCTTGACAGGAGTTCAAACCTAGGACCTCCAGCTTCGTAGCGCGTTACGTTCACCACCCTCCACCCAGCGGCCTATGTAGTGTATACATGCAGTCCTATAAAACACGTACTTAGTGCATAGCGACTGTCGTCTGTCTGGTAAGTACAAGAACAATTGTGAGGATCGGGAGGAGAGGATCGAACCGAACCGATCCATGGACCCCCTGGAATTTGCATAGTTTATTTCAAGATACAAAACATTTTTACTATTAATAAGAGAAATAAGAAAACAGTTTTATTATTAATAAGAGAAATAAATTTCAGTTAGTATTCGAACAGAATAACAAAAATAAAAATTTCATTAGATCGAAAAATATAGTGTACATTAAAGAAACCATTTTGTATATATATCATAATCTACCATTTAATCGAAATAATAAATGGTTCCACAGTTTTGAAAATTCCATTTTTTTTAAAATAAAATGTTCAGCTGTCTCACTTTGAAAGCTTTTATTGAACAACGAATATAAAAGATATTAACAATAAAGAATAACTACACATGTCGTGTACTCTAACTGCATTAAATGTAAAATATACAATGTAAAACAGCTATGCTGTTCATCTGGTGGATCGAGAACGAAAGTCTCCTCACGGATATAATAACAGCAATAATAATAATAATAATAATAATAATAATAATATTAATAATAATGAAAATTATGATAATAATAATAATGGAATTAAATTATATAAGTTTTATGGTATTTTGATTAACATTGTATAATAATATTTATTATTATTGTTATTATTTATATTATTGAAATTTGATCAATGGTCTGATCCCTCCCAAATTTTTTTTGTTGAATCCAACCCATGTCTACGGCCATACCATAGAAGGAATTAAATTCCGCCACCAAACTGATTTGCCGGAACAGAGTTCCGTTGTATTCCGGGTCTGCTGCATATCTATCTACTTATTTAATGAACTATTCACATTTCCATAAAATGTAAATATTTATTCAATTTGTTCAGGTTTTCAAACGGATGGCGACAGCCCCCACCTTGGCATGTATATTTATTTATGTATGTGTGTGTGGGGGGAAGGGGTCATCCCCCAAAGAATGAACATTTGCAAGCTGAAAGAGAAATTCCCCTTTTAACCTTACCCCCAAACAGGTATCACTCAGGCACGGACAGACGCACAGATTTACAAAGATAATCAACAAATAATGAACAAATAATGCATCCCTGCTACTGTTTCTGGCACCTAGAAATGTGACTCATTCTTCTAGATGTCCCTGGTTGATGTGATGTGGGAGGAGTTTTTTTTTATCTTAGCATAAACAGTAGTTTCCAATAACTGGATGTTCTTGACCCATCCAACTAGAGCCCACATGCCATATAGCACAGATTAGACACACACACACACACACACACACACACACACACACACACACACACACACACACACACACGCACACACAAAAAGAGGCAAAGTTGAAATGAACGATTGCATGGAAATTACTGCCAATACGTACATGCAATAATAAGCACATTAAGCTCAAATATACACTAACACCTGTGATAGAACTCTAAAAGGTTGCCAGAGTATCCCAAATCAAGATATATATATATATATATGAATGAAACCGTTGAAAGCATATGAATTTTCCTCAAGATAAAAATGCAAAAAAAGCAAAAATCAAACCACTAGTAATGACGTGAGGGTTGGTGGAGGGTGGTGGAGGGTGAGGGCGGATGGAGGGTCGTGGAGAGCGAGGGCGATTGCGATCTCGGAGGGCGAGCGCGGTGGAGGGCGAGAGCGATCTCGGAGGGTGAGGGTGGTGGAGGGCGAGGGCGATGTGATCTCGGAGGGTGATGGCGGTGGAGGGCGAGGGCGATTGCGATCTCGGAGGGCGAGGGCGGTGGAGAGCGAGGGCGAGAGCGATCTCGGAGGGCGAGGGCGGTGGAGGGCGAGGGCGATTACGATCTCGGAGGGTGAGGGCGGTGGAGGGCGAGGGCGAGAGCGATCTCGGAGGGTGAGGGCGATGTGCGATCTCGGAGGGCGAGAGCGATCTCGGAGGGTGAGGGCGGTGGAGGGCGAGGGCGAGAGCGATCTCGGAGGGTGAGGGCGATGGAGGGCGAGGGCGATGTGCGATCTCGGAGGGCGAGGGCGGTGGAGGGTGAGGGTGAGGGGAGGTTGACTCAAAATGAACACCTCTGGTCTCAAGAGTCTTTGCTCCAGACAGATAGAGCAAAGGGTAACAACTGTGAAAAGGAACGTAACATAGTCACTGACTATGTCGCACATTTTTTTGCTTTCAGTGTCCGTTGTGGTCATATTTAAAGATTTTTTATTATTTTTTAGTGTTTACCCCCTCCCCTCCTCACGAAACTTGTGGCGTGTTGAAACCCTTGCTTGAGACAATAGAGCCAGAATTTTCAAACTTTTGGATTTCATGAAGCAAATCATCCATTTTCACCATTTAGACGTATTCTTTCTAGGTGTTGTTTTTCCAAAGAACTTCTAAATTGCAGGAAATGTGGTGTCAAGAATTAAACTACCTATGCTTTGAGTCAATAAATGATTTTATAACATATTGATTCTACAATATATACAAACTTACAATTGGATACAATTCACCAATTGGAAATTGTCTTGATTTTCCAATTGGTTTCAGTTGAGATTCCGATTGAAACCAATACATTCTGATAACTGTATTAGCCATCCTATAGAATCAGATTCATTCCAATTGAAACCAAATCATTCCAATTGAAATTTCAATTGGATCCAATAGAAAATTCCAGCTGGGTGTTGTTCCTGGTTCAAACTGAAAATTTCTTTTTGACTGACCCAAAATTCCCTGTCTGACCTTTAAATTCTTTGTGTTGTTGGATAGTGTTTTCATCTCCTTTCGACAAGAGTTAGATCCTGGGACCTCTGACTTCATAGCACATTATACTCACTCCCTCACAGCAGTAGGTGTAGTACATAAATTTGCCTTACATTCGGTCCCATGAACACATGTGTGTTCAGTGCATACTGACTGTATATAATTACTGTAAATTAAAGGATCAATTATGAGTGACCCCCCCCCCAAAAAAAAAACAACTACTGTACAACTGTTGATGTCGCCAACATTCCACAGGCAACATACAGGAAGGCATTTCTTGTGTAAGCAAAATGCTACACATTTCACTGCAACAATAGCAGTATCTACAATCCTCTGCATTAGTAAAAGTCAATAATGTTAAATGACTAGTACATGTTACAAGACAAATAAAAGAGTGGCATATTACAGAGGCAAGATGTTCTCGTTGGTTTGGAACACAGACCTTAGGAATTCCATTATTTGCCTCAACCCATGGAAAAGTTCCAGCCTGGACAGCTGAATCAGAATTGACAGGAACTGAAATTTGTGTAAGCAGCTGATGCAATCTGAGATGGGAAGGTATATTGCGATCAGTTCTTGTTTGAGTGCTGGATAAAACACATAAGTCTCTACCGTGAGAAGCGGATGTGTACCTAAATGATAGTACCTTGTCTGCTGAGCTGATCCAAGAATGAGATTCCACTAGCACAAATTATATTTAAAGGGTAGAAAGAAATATAACTAAAGAGTGATATACTTGTAAGCGATGAGATGCATCTCATAACAACTACCCACCCCTTCTCCCACTCCTGTGCCTGCAAGCATGAAAGTTGATTCCCAGCTATGCTGCAGTTAACCAATTAGGCTTGCCTGGCATACTCAAATATGTTTCGAGTTCTCAAACAACAGTTTCACATAATAAAACAGTGCTTTTGCATTGTAGACAAACATCTTGATACATTTTTTATGGGAAAAATGTGTATGCTGGAGTAAATGCAAGGACATAAATACCACACAACTACACTGCATGCAAGATTTACATACAGATAAATATTACAAATAGAAATGAGACAAATACTTACCTGTACAATGATATTTCTTCTTACTTCTTGCTACAGCTTTCCATTTATTTATCCATTTATGTTTGTAGTATTTAAGTAAGACAATATCCAGAAAGCATTACTCAAACGATAATACAACCTCTATATGTTTCAGAGGTACTTCAATTCTTGATAAATATCCAAGGAAGGATAGGAAAGGAACTCTTGGGAGAGGTCAGTGTAATGCATCATTTCAGTTACCTACAAAGACAACAAACAGCATATGTGATATACCGATACACACAGAAAAATCATGGTTAAGTCAAATATGGCTGCTTTGTATTTGCAAAATTGAAGTGTTGGTTGCTTGATTGACATCACTTATTTGTATCATTTCGTGCAATGCATGAACTTCAATCTCTCATGAAACATCAAACTGGGAAGCTGGTTTATACCATAAAAATCGCCTACTACTTGCAAACAATGAGCATGCTGCATCAAACTTCAAAATTCTAAAAAATACACACAGATCGATATCAAGCAACATACACAATATAAGTGTGCCTTGGCTGTTTTTAAAATTTGATTAAAATGAACAAAAACACCTACAATGGAGTTTGTTTCTGGGAGGACTGATCTCCTGCTGGACAGCATGTGGAAACTTTACATAAAGAAAAAACAGCAACTGAAGCTCTTTCCTAGTGCATTCCTAAAGTCAGTAGAATAACTTGTTTCACCACTAATTCTCTGAATATTAGTGACTATGCTTCTACATTAGCATGCATGTTAATTGGACATTATTCATTGTCGAGTGCTTCAAACTATACTTATTCTGATACTACGTTTTGAGGGAGCACCTCTTCTCTCGTTTTCAGGTGAACAAATATCTTTTGGTCAGTGGTGGGGATCAAACCTAAGACAGACTTGTGATTTTACTACAAATCCAGTGTTCTAACCAACTACTCCACAGAGACCCTCCAAATTCTGTACTAATTCTTGCTCCATTTACGCTACATTTTTTTTTTCTTGAATTCTGCACTGGGGTGACTTATAGGTAGAGGCATGCATATTTCGTTTTTGACGAAAACATTAAATGTGAAACAAAATGCTGTAGTGTTCATTTTTCATTTTTGAAAGGTGTGAGGTACATTTTCCTACCATGTTTTGGCACGAAATAATGCAAAATGGACTGTAAAATGCAAAATAAGCTCTAAACCACGAAAGTTAGACTGTATTTATACACACATCATTTTCTGAAATCTGAATTATACTGCAAGTTATGCAAAATTCTCGAGAAAATTGATTAATTCTACTGTAAATATTTGAGAACTGAAAATGGGCACTCTTTCACAGGAATAAAATTAATAGTGTGATAAGTACTGCTGTTAGAAAGAAAGTATTTATTTTGTGTAATAAGTAGAGTTATAAAATCAAATTTAGGATGGTATCCACCATTTTAACACCTAAATGTCATTTTATACACCAATCTTTATTCTGAAATGTGCCCAGTTCTTGTACACTCCTGTGTAGATAAAGTGGCACATTCTTAAACTGTTCAATCCTATAGCCAGCCACCATGGCAGAGTGGTTAGCACATCATGCTACGACGCCAGGGGTCTAGGGTTCGAACCCCGGCCTGGGCATGGATGTTTGTGATTGTCCATTCATCATATCATCACTCATCCCAATCTTCGCAAATTAGCCAAAAGTGGCACAAAAAGCAAAGTAAAAAAGCCAATCAATCAATGAAAAATGTTCAAACCTATAAAGTGTGCCACATCATGTGAGCAGAAGTATCTAAATCTTAATCTTCTATTCACCAGAATTATGGTGTTATACTTATACTTATAGGGTATTGGACAATTGCTTTAAAGGTTGCTTCTTCGACTATCCTTGGTTTCAGATTTGGTTCTTCGTGCAGTACTGATATGTTGCTTCACTGAATTCTATGTGATTCACTCCATGCATGTTTCGCTATTTTTGACCTATCTGTTTCCCTTTTGTGTGTGTGTGTACACTTCTGTAGAGAGTATCCTGATTCTCCTATGTAAGCTTGACCACATCCACATGGTGCGATGCATATGCAGTTTTTGCTAACTTGTATGAGGTTCTCCTGTTTGGTGTTCGACAGTATGCTTCTTTGTGTCTTCTTATTGATGAATGATGTCCTAAGTTGGAATTTTGAACCAATTCTCCTAATCTTTTCTGATAACCAAAGGGATGCACGTATGCATATTGTGACTTTCGAGTCCGTCTTTTTATCTCGCCGTTTGTCTGTGGCTCTCATACTTATGGTTGGTGGATACTCACCTCGTTTTATTGTATTTATGATATGTTCTGTACTTGTCTGAGTGTTAACAGCAGATTCTTGTGGTCCTTGAGCTTAAGCAGTGGTCTATCGCATGCTTTGTATTCTTGGGGTGGTTTGATTTGTTGTGCAAGTTTCTCACACTATGTGGTGGCTTTTGATACGCAGCTGTTGATATCTTTAACTAAAATAGAAATGGTCCTGCCCACCAGACTGAGCGAGCTCAACGTAGGGTGATTGCCTATGTTATGTTGTGTTGAACAAAGCTTACAGGATCTTAATCATCCTTGCTGTTTACCTGATATTTTACCAACTTTTCACATAATGTTGAGGTTATGCACATGTTTTCATTTTCTGTACCAAAGATGAAAAAGGGAAAAAGATTGGCAAAAGGCAAAAAGATCGCTGCATCCTGTGAAAGTATCGACACCCTATTAAATTAATATTCTAATAGTTTCATAAGATCTAAAAAAAAATTCTTGGCTTCCTTGCTTGCAAAACTGAGTTAAACAATAGGTGTGTGACATTTTTATGAGGTGATTGCAAAGGATTACACAATTAATAGTCTTGGTATACTTGTTTTGTTTGTTTGTTGTTTTAAGTCCACTTTATGCACAGTAAGGCTAATTGGGACTGGGCCTACAGTATAAAGTGGGATTCAAACCACTATGAGTCGTCACCAGGTATCGAACCCAGAACCCCTTGATTACAAGGTGACGATGCTAGCACTGCGCCATCAGGGAGGCCTCTATCAGAAATAGTTGTATTATTGATTCCCTGTATGCTGTAATAATTGTACTACTTGTACTATCTGTCCAGAAAGTAATTGCTTGGTGGATGTGGCCAAATCTGGAACTAACGTCTGTATGAGAAATTATTTGCAATATGTAACAATGCCACTTTGCATTTACAATACATGAGATTTGTCACATTAGATCAGACTGGAGAGAATAAGTTACCACAGAAGTCTAGTTCTGAGTTGCAGACCTCAAGTCTATTCCAGGTTGTAAAAATAAACTAGTGAGAAACAGCAGGTATGTTAATGAAGTTTGCAAGATTGCTGACAACTCTTAATACAAAATTTCAATTTGGTTTGATCGAGTGAGGAAGTGGTAAAGAGCTGGCCCAGTTGTCTGAAGGTCGCAGGTTGAAATCTCTTGTAGAATCGACTTTTCTTTATTTAGTAAAATCGTTGCTTTTGGGCATTTATAAGAGGGAGAATGTGGAAACTCTTCTTCTAATAAATCTAATTACTTGTCGATATCACTTCTCTAACTAACTAACTAACTAACTAACTAACTCTCTAGCCTTCTTAAACCCGAAGGTTCATGGCTGCAGCAATACAGGCCTTCCATCTTTCCCTATCTTGAGCAAGATCTATATACTCTTTTCCATCCCTACCAATTTCCTTTAGGTCCATCTCAACGTTGTCCCTCCATCTTCGTCTTGGCCTTCCTACAGGTCTCTTACCATCAGGTTTCCCAACAAGAATCCTGTAAACTCCTCTTTCCTCTCCCATTCGTGCCACATGGCCTGCCCACCTAAGTCTTCTTGATTTAATTATTCTAATAATATCTGGACATGAATACAAATTATGTAGTTCTACATTATGTAACCTTCTCCACTCACCTGTCTCCTCATCCCTTTTAGGTCCAAAGATTTTCCTAACGATCTTATTTTCAAATACTCTCAATTTATGTTCCTCTTTCAATGTAACGGACCAAGTTTCACATCCATATAATACTACAGGCAAAATTACTGTTTTGTATATTTTAACTTTTAGTTTCTTAGATATTAAACGAGAAGACAAAAGTTTATGAAGAGAGAAGTAACATGCATTTCCTGAATTAAGCCTACTTTTTATTTCCTCTTTAATATAATTTTCATTTGTTAATATTACTCCTAAGTATTTGAATTTGGAAACTGGTTCAAACGAGTTGTTATCAATAACACAGGCCTGCGAAATTGAAGTTGTTGAAAAATACAAGAGACGTGTTCGCTGAGTTTTACGTTCTTGGGTGTGCTGATTTCGAAAATGACCTCCATTTGTTTCCATCACGTCAGGATTTTTTGTAAAATCGATATCAATATTTTTGCTAAAATCCTATGTGAAAAGGAATTTTCGCGAACAATTTTGCATGCACTATCTGGCAACAGTGGTTTTGATCCATTTAAATCTATGTAAAATTGATGCTTGGTGATGCAAATTGATTTACTGGCAATTGATTTTATTTTTTATAGGTTTAAATGGAAGAAAACCACTGTTGCCAGATCGCACGAGCCGCCTCTGGTCGAAAGAAAAACACAAACTTCCCTTGCGTTTACACTTTTTACATCCCATTATGGTGAAGTTTCTAGAAAAAAAGCACCAACGTATTATGTTCATTTGTGTTTATTAAGGTAACGTACATAAAATACACGATTGACCACGAGGAGCAATGTATGTGTACATGAACGTTTGACACAAATTGTAAACTGAACAAACAACAAAACCAAACACAAACAAAGTTTATATTTACGTACGTACCCTTTTGCCTTTGAAACTTCTTTTTGACGTTCTTCTTTTATATGCAATCTCAGGCCTCTCTCGTGTTAACATCCAACAGTAGTCGGCGAGCATGTTCTTGTCCCATCGTCCTTGATATTTGCGCTCCATATCTTTAATATCTTGGTGGAACCTTTCACCCTGTTCTTCGCTGACTGCTCCTAAATTTTCGGGAAAATAGTCCACATGTGAGTGAAGGAAATGTAGTTTGACACTCATGGAGCAACCCAACGCTTGAAATTTGTCCAGCATATTCATAACAATTGCTTTATAGTCAGGATCCTTGTAATTCCCCAGATATTTACTGACCACATCTTTGAAGGCAACCCAAGCTTCTCTCTCCTTTGTTGTCATGCTAGTCTCAAAGTCTTTATCCTTCATGAGCTTGCGGATATCTGGACCAACAAAGATTCCCTCTGTCAACTTGGCTGCGGATAAACCTGGAAACTTTTTGCACAGGTATTTGAAACAATCGCCATCTTTTGGATTAGCCTTGACAAATTGCTTCATTAGACCTAATTTGATATGCAACGGGGGTAACAATACTTTTTTTGGTTCAACTAAGCTGTTCCGAATCACATTCTTGGTGCCTGGTTCAAGATTTTGTCTTTTAGCCCATTCTTTCTTGACCCAATGTTGAGTCTTTGCACGGATGTCCCACTCACAAATGAAGCATGGGAACTTTGTATATCCACCTTGTTGACCAAGAAGCATGGAGATAACTTTCAAATGGTCCAACTGTGGTCGGCATATTTTATTTTGTTGAGGACAAGAGCCAGGTTTTCATAGCGTTCTTGTAAATGTACCGAGTGTGCAACTGGTACAGATGCATACTGGCTTCCGTGATGAAGAAGGACAGCTTTCAGGCTCCTTGTCGATGAATCTATAAACAGCCTTCATTGATCTTTATCGTAGGTGATATTAAATTTGCTCATCAATCCGGGAACATCAGAACAATAGACCAGGTTCTCCGCTTCCTCAAAGTACTGAACAAAGTCCTTTTCTCGATTCTTGTACCAATAAAACGTGGTTCCTTTGGCCAATAAATGTTTTTCTTTCAATCTGGAGCCCAACAATTCAGCTGCCTCTTTCGAAAGGACCAGATCTCTAGTCAGATCATTAAGTTCAACTTGAGAGAAGGGCTGAGGTGAATCGCCTCCAGAGGGCTTATATTCGGTATCGGAGCCTTGGCCGTCTGGATGTTCCGAGTCTGAAGACTCTGAAGAGATGACTGGTAATTCAGTTGGAGGCAAAGGAACTGGCACATCAGGTACATGAGGAACGGGGCGTATGGCCGATATAATGTTCTCAGGATAAGAGATTAGCTTGTGATTTTTTCGGTTATACCCACGGGCATGGCAGGCATAAAAGTAACAGTCATCACAGTGGTTCCTCGGCTCCCTCCATGTCATAGGAATTCCAAAGCGTAAAGCAGTCTTCTTTCTGTTGAGCCATAAGCGTAGATCATTGAGACACTGCACACACACTTTATGAGGAGCCCACGATTTGTCCTGGTCTCCGAGTTTCATGCCAAAATACGAAAGATAAAGTTTTCTTACATAGTTTGTAACGCTCCTCATGCGATGTTTAAGAGCACTATCTTCGCCGCATATGTAACAAAAGTCATCTGGCACATTTTCACAACATCTCGAACTCAAAGCCATGGTTCATGAAACGCACAGAGGAAAACACCAGTTACAATTGTTTTTGTGATGCAGTTTCCACTTGTCACTGTATCAGCGCACGCACGACACTACACATGAAAGACAAATTGAGACGAACTTACAAATTTCCACGTCTTTTATCTTACTATGAACATGGTAAGTACATGATCTGCTGGGTTAAAGAGCGATAAACTGAGTCCCTCATGAGGACATCTATTTTATATCGTTTCTGCTGCCTCCAGACAAGTCGCGAGAATTCAGTCTTACGAATAACACGTTCAGGATCAATCCAGATAAAGCTCGACACAACTGGAAGGTGACTGCCAATTACGCTGGCTTAGCGAGCGTTCCTGCACAGTCGGCGAACCAAGATAAGGATTTGCACGATGCTATTGGTCGAGATCGATTGCGACGGGGAGGGAGGGACGTCAATGGGGGTGAGTCACTGAGGGGTATCGTTTCACCACGGTAGAATGATGGTCAGGCAGGGAGGAAAGATATTTCATGCCTAAACAACATATTAATGGTAAATGTTCATACAAATCCAAGTACAATTAAATTTTTCAAGAAAACGTGACATGATAGACATTTTTCTTTATTTTTTTTGAGCTCAGCACCACAAAATACATGAAGTTCACCTATCACTTCCCTTGTATTTTTTTCATCGCAGGCCTGTGTAATTAGATTTCGATTATTACCTAACACTTGGTTTCGGCCTGTAAGCATATATTTAGTTTTCTCTTTGTTAACTTCCAAACCTATCTCTTTAGCAGTTTTGAAAAATATTTTAGCATTATTCTTAATTGTATTCACATCATCCCCCAGTAAGTCTACATCATCTGCATATGCTAACAACTGAGTCACACCATTTAATTTTAGTCCTTCTTTAGTTTCTTTTACCTTCCTAACAGCATATTCTAAGGCAAAATTAAAGAGCAATGGAGATAATGCATCTCCTTGTTTTAACCCATCATGAATTGTAAATTTGTCAGACATATTATTACCCACACGAATTTTACTTTCTGTTTCACTGGTGCATATTTTTATCATATTAACAAGCTTCTTAGGTATTGCAAACTCGACTAATATATTATATAATTTATCTCTTTTGACCGAATCATATGCTTTTTTTAAATCAATGAATAGCTGATGGACATTTTGATTATATTCCAACTTTTTTTCAAGTGTCTGTCTGATGTGAAAAATTTGATCTGTAGTTGATCCGTTACATTTAAATCCACATTGATAATCACCTATAATTTCATTAGCATATGGGGTTAGTCTTGTTAAAAGAATGTTAGACAATATTTTATATGTTGTTGAGAGTAGAGAAATTCCACGGTAATTATTGCAGTTCATTTTATCACCTTTTTTAAACACAGGAACAATTATGGATTCTTTCCACTGTTGAGGGATTTCTTCTTTATTCCATATTAAACAAATTAATTTATGAATTTCACATATTAATGAATTTCCACCATATTTAATTAACTCAGCTGGTATTAAATCAATGCCAGGTGCTTTGTTATTCTTTAGCCTTTTAATAGCATCTTTAACGTCAGTCAAGTTAGGTTCTGGAACTAAAGGTTCTGCTGTGTGGACTTCATTTACTTCTGATTTATCTCCTACATGGACATTTAAAAGGTCATTAAAGTAGTTCTTCCATCTATTTAGAATATCGCTTGGGTCAGATAGAAAATCACCGTCTTTATCTTTTATCAAGTTTACTTTAGGTTGCCACCCCTTTCTAAACTCATTTACACCTTTATATAAATCTCTGATATTTTTATTTTTGCTGTTTGTTTCAATTTCGTTAATTTTGCTTTTCAAGTAATCTCTTTTTTTTACTTCTAAACGTGTAGTTAACTTCTCACTTTATTCTATTATAATTGTTTAGCTTTGTATCATCAGAGTTATTTAACCACCTACGTCTAGCCTGATTTCTTATTTCTATTAGATTATGACATTCATTATCAAACCATGGCTTACTTTTTCTCGGTTTATGGTATCCTATACTTTCTTTAGCTGCTGATTCTATTGCATTACGTATGTGCTCCCAATTCTTATTTACGTCTGTTTCATTTATATTTTCATCATCATTTAAATCCTGCAAAACATCAAATCTATTTGACAATTTAATTTGGTAATCTTTCTTAATTCTTTCATCAGTAAACTTTCCTGTATCAAATTTTAGAACTTTTAGATTTTGTTGCTTATGATTTATCACTGAGAGTCTTTCTCTTAATTTAGCAATTACTAAATAATGGTCACTGGCACAGTCAGCACCTCTATGTGTACGAACGTCAATTATACTAGTATGCCTTCTCTTATCAATGAGAATATGATATATCTGATTATGAGTTTTACCATCTGGAGAAGACCAGGTATATTTATGGATATCTTTATGTTTAAAAGTGGTACTTTTCACAATTAAATTCTTTGAGGTTGCAAAAGTAATCAATCTTATACCATTATCATTACTTAATTCATGAAGACTTTCTTTACCAATCATGGGTTTAAATGTCTCTTCTTTGCCAATCTGTGCATTACAGTCACCTAACAGAATTTTCATATCATACTGAGAAAATTTATCAAAGACCTGTTCTAATTCTGTATAAAAATCATCTTTAGTATTATCATCTTTACCTTCCGTTGGTGCATGTATGTTTATTAAAATAATTTTACACCACCTACCCTGTAAAACTGCATATGATATCCTATCATTAATAAATTCTACTGTTTTAAGAGCAGAGATAATTCTATTATTCATGAAAAAGCCTGTTCCAAAATTATGAATTTCAGTACCACCATAGAAAAAAGTATAATTTTTAGTTTTACAATTCCCTTCTACTGGCGACCTGACTTCACTTGGAATGTGTTTTTCCACATAACTTCTCCAATACTCAATTACTTCCTACATGAGACAATAAGGTGAACAGAGATATTTGTGGCCCAACTGTGAGGTAAAATAGAGGTTTATTATTTTTAAAAAAACAAAAAAAAGTCATGAAACATCTCGTTTACAAATTCCTGGGCACTCCACTGCAAATCAACCAAGGATGACGTCATACTGCTGAGATAACATTCGCGTTGACTGTGTGAATTGTGGTTTCAGGCAGAGAGTGCGATGCTTGCCAATCGTTGAACTGCGCATGCTCAGCTCGCAGGCTTCTGTATGTAAGACTGTTGAATCATACACGACATGGGCTATCCTGTCTGTCACCGAATTCTCAATTCCCTCCTATTCAATATTTAGAGTTAACAAGAAAACATAATGTTTCGTAATTTTGAAAAACACCAGTTTCATTGTAATATTCCATTTGAAATATTTTCTATGAATATCAGATAAAATAGTGCAATATGGTTTGAAGACATGAGTACGAGCATATAAGCAATAAATCAAGGAGGACGATGTGGTCCAGTCATTACGATACCTGCCCACCACAGTTCACAACTTTTTTTACACGATAGAATGCAAATTAATGTAAGTCTGTGAAATATTTATTGCGTATTTGATGACAAAAGTTTGTAATTTTTAATACAAATTGCAAATTGTGTTGAAACTGATCAATACAAGACTACTTTAATAAATATGAAACCATAAAATGAGACAAATAAAATAAATGTAATATCAAAAACAATAAACAGTGTATAATTTAAAACTAGTGTTTGCATGGAATTGATGGAACTATATTTTATGCTTAGTACATCATTGGTTTACTGTGCTTTTAAATCTTGCCTCTAAATCCAAACACAGACGCGAGTGTTAATGCTAGATTTGTTAGTAACCCAGTGTCAAGCTGTCACTTCAAAAAGTGATGATTCTTTCAGTTTGCCATTTATATTCCTTCAGTTTCTATTAAAATAATAAATGATTTATATTGATTCATACTTTGAAAGATTAAGTAGTTTCAGGCATTGTATGCATGCACTGAGCGAAGAAGATATCGACTTTGTATCACTGCACTCATCATTCCCTATCCACATACGAACGTTTCTTAAAAATTGAAAGACTATCATCACTTCCCCCCTCCCCCCCTCGCCCGGCCCGACAACCACATCCCTTGCTTACAAAATTACTCGTCCATTGCAAGGAGGTTTCGATTGTGGATCCACGTGATTGAACCAATGTGTGATGTCATATAGTCGTGGATGCTACACGTTGAAGCAGAGATCACACTTCCACGACCCTTTTGGTAATGTCCTATTTCAGAGCGATCAAGGAACTAACTTCCTGAGTGTGAATTGTATCCCAGGCAAAACAGGCTTTTCTGTGCATGATCCCTACTGCCCTACACTTCCCTTAAATACCTAAACTTGCATTTATTGTCGAATAACATATAAAGTCGTATAATAGTTTTTTTTACAGAAAAATGGGCAAATGAAATGCTTTGTGAACGTAAAGTTGTGGTCAAGTTGGTATGATAACTTCCCAACATGCCAATGGTCCTGGGTTCGCCTCTCGTCAAAAACACTTTTTTTTTTTTTTTTTTTACAGTGCAGTTCCAACTAGTATACACTTAGGATGGAATTAATTACACATATCAGCACGACTGTTCTTCTTTAATAAAAATGTAATGGGTTTGAGAGTAATTACTCGATATTAAACTTATTACAAAATGTGGAAATACATGTGAACGATACATACAGTTCTTGCTTTGCAAATCACGAAAGATCAAGAAGCAGTGGAACGTTAATGTGGAAATTATTAGCAGCCACGTCAAAAATTCCAGCTTTTTTATATGAGTCAACAGAATTAGTCCAGATTTTAACATTATAATTGTGTTGTAAAATCTGTAGCTGTATATAAGAATCCAACTGAGGGACGGCATGGCATGGGTTCGAGTCCACCTAGGTTCAATAGCTGGGTTCTCAGCCTGTGTATACTGCCGGTGGCAACCCACCATCGTGAGGAAATTGGGGAGCTACGAGTGAGTAGCATAACCTGGTCTCGGAAATCTTCTACAACGGCTGGGGGTTCGACGTGCTGACCCCATGTCACCCAATAGCAGTTGAAGTTCTCCACAGCTCTATGTAGGATTGTGGGAGGGAGACAGGCAGCCGGGAGATAGGCCAAGGTCCTTCGAGGTCTGTCGCATCATGGGTTATTTATTATTTATTTAAGAAGGAAAAATCTAAGGTGCTTTTTGAAATTAAAAGGTGAAATCATGGATTAAAAATGCATGTGGTATGAATGTCGCACATCCCATTATCCCATGTATTTGAGATTCTGTGGACACAGATCTTTAAAAAATCACTGTATAAATGTGGATTCGAACACACACATGTTGGTGCCTCATTGGCAACTAAAAAAAAAACAATTCTGTACCATGCTCGAACATGCATCCTTCAGATCGTGAAGCCGTAACACTAACCACTCACCTACACCTTCCATTGGCAAGTATTTATTTACTTATCATGTAAGTTTTCGAATTGTTTCCCTACTGGCGACGCAAATTACTTCTCGCTTATTTTCTTTCAGATCTAGTTGTTTTTCCAGACCGATACATTTTTTTTTTACCTTTTGCCACCCACGGAGATCCTTATGGAATACATTATTGAAATGTAACTCCCAGAAAAGAGAATATGTTACTTTCAAGAAACTTGACGTGGGAATGGTGTGTTCAGTCACACATTTGACCTTAATATTTTTCATATTTGAAGTTTTGCTTTCAACGCCACCATCAACCGAGCATTTTCTTTCTGGACAGATAGTACTGCACAGCAACACCTTGAGCATTACCCGATAAACAGAAAAATATTTAATGTCAAAGCCACAATTCAAACTTCTTCTCAAAGGACAATTCTACTTTAGCAAGTGAAATTTGCACTTAAGATAAATTCCATGTAATTACACTGCTCTCCATAAATTAAGCAACAAATGGTGATCATCCAATAGAATCAAACACAAGGCCGGAGGGTGTACATATTTTATTTGTAACGAAATTGACCGTTGTCTGACACTAATAAGGGATATGATCCCTAACGCATTCGTTGCTTTCTTTCAGCGTGCCCACCACTCTTCTTCTCTTTTCTACAACTGTTTTCTCTTGTACCTCACATTTTCTTGTTGTTGCTTAATTTCTGGAGGGCAGTGTATTACAATGGATTGCTAAAATAATAATATTGACTCCAAGTAGAAGGTGTGAGTTGTTTGAAGGAGGCACCTTATAGTAATCTCACTACTGTTCTGTATATACCTTATGGAATAACAAAATTAATTGGTCAAATGAACAAACTAATTACTGTGCATAAACAGACAACTGCAGCACAAATATTTGGTGTGCCGTTTGAATTTTCTAGCTTTAATTTGAGTTAAACAGTCAAATTGTGTTGTTTTTTTTAAAAAAATCTTCTTCTCCAACCATGAACACTGTTTAAACGTGCATATATAATTTACTTTCTGACAAGTCAGATTAACTTAATTATTTAACCAATGTGCTAGCTTTCTGTATTTTGAAAAATTGTTTGTTTTTTTAAATTAAAAAATCAACAGTTTAACAGGTCATTGCATTCAAATACAAATAAATTATTGCGTATTTGTCCAAACTATCTTGGGGGGTTCATGGGCACCCTTGTCTATAGGAAACCTAACTGATAGATGTGTGTTTGCTATTCAGATGTTGGGAGGAAATATGGTAGAGTGTAGTCTTCACGTGATCATATTACAAATGAATCATCTATATACCTAACCATGTCATAGGCTTTCTGGTGCTTTTGGAGGGCTATATGTTCGAAATGTTCCATGTACAGGGAGGTCATAAAGTGAGTGCCCTCCCCTTGTTTCTGATACTACAGTGGTTGTTGATGTTATAGCGATGTGATCACACACCTGATAGTTCACTTGTCCAGGACATCGATATGTAGACCATCATGATCCTAGCACAGCTGAATTCTGTGCCATGTCCTGGCACATGTTTTGCGGAGATATTCCGGTGTCATGTCCTATCAGCATCAGAGAGTTCATTAACGTGACAAGGACGGTATGGCTTGCACTTTGAATCAAGTTTCATGTATTTCAACATGGTCGAACAATTGCAAATCAACAACAATTAAACATACTTTCCGACGAAAACCCAGGGGTATGCCCACTTTGTGGCCACCCTGTATATGTTGCTAAGTATTGGTGATAGTGATGAACCCAATTCCATACCCTCTTGTTGTTGGTAGAAGTCAGTGTCTATTTGGAAGTATGTCGTCTTCATACATTGGGACATTAACTCTATCATGGCTTCAGCTATGAATATTGTTCGGTTCTGTAGTGCATTATCTTTCTGAAGTCTGTTTTTGACCTATATTAGTGGATTCACCAATGTTCCATTATCGCTAAACTAGTGTGTAAAAGGCCAACCAGTGCCATCTCTTGGCGTTGAGTCTTACTCAAAACAATAGCACAACGTCGAGTGTACAGCAGAGACAGACACCTGCACACAAAAGGATCACTGTTCGCAGCGCTATGATTTTTATGTATAGTTTATAGTTCACTTATGTTTTATATACTAAATCCACGTGTAATCATTACGCGAGTGTTTTTCTTTTTTTTAATGATAATCTCAGTGGTACAGGTGCACAACAGTCCAGAGCTGCAACATTTTGGTCCTCCGAAATGCAGATGCAACGAGTTCGAGCCTGCCATGGATATCAACCATCGCAACAACGAGGTAAGTAGTAAGTGCATGCAAGTTTCGTCACTTTCCTATTCAATTACATCCTCACAATCTTTGTGTCACCTTGTGTTAGTGTTCAGTGAAGTGTAAGTGAACTTCCAATACTACAACGAACAGTTCCAGTGCATCAGTGTCGTGACAAAACAGTTCGAATTAACATCAGCAGCAATGAATGCAGCGAGACTAAAAGAGCTTATCGTTAAGTGGGAACAAGTAAAGGCTAGAGTTACACGTTTCAGAGCATACATTGATAGCCTTACAGAAGAGCATGGAATAACACAATTAACATTACGTCACGAGAAATTTGTTGAATCGTGGAAAGACTTTGAAAACATTCAGTCGGAAATCGAACTTTTGCAAGATGAGTCATCACAGGAACAGGAAGATCAAGAAAGGGAACACTTCGAAAATGTATATTTTGAATTAGTGGTGCATGCACAAACTATACTCCAGTTGCACGCAACATCTAAAATTCACAATGAAGTGCCAAAAGATACACAGGACAATATTCCAGTGAAATCGCCAGTGATAAATCTACCATAACTTCATGGACATTATGATGAATGGTTGTCTTTTTTTTTTGACACGTTTCAAGCACTAATTCATAACAATTTGTCATTGCAAGCTATTCAGAAATTTCACTATTTGCTTTTTTCGCTGCAAGGGGAAGCACTTGAATTATTGAAGGGCTCGAGATCTCTGCACAGAATTACGAAACGGCGTGGTCACTTCTAAAGGAGCAGTTTGAAAACCAAAACAAAAACGTAAAGGCATGGTTTGACTTACCGCCTGTAGAAAGGGAATTGGCTGTCGGTTTGAAGCAACTTCTAGACAGCATAGTGAAACATTTACGTGCTTTAAAATCGCTTGGTCCACCGACAGACAATTGGGACGCTCTTCTTTTGCATTTAGTGACAAATAAATTAGATAGTGTTACTCATAAAGAATGGGAAGAAACAATTCCAGGTACTGAACTTCAGTCGATGTCAGTGTCAAGTTTTAGATGCCGTAGATAAGAATCGGCCCACACAAAATAAACCTCAGTTTCGCAACAAAGGCTCTTATTCTTAGATCGGAAAATAAGAATATGTTCATACAACGAACTAAAGTGTAGGTTTTGTAATCAATCACACTTCGTTCAAAGCAAAATCAGTACCAGAGAGAATAAAGGAAGTAAAACGTCTTTCACTTTGCCTCAATTGTTTGAAAGCTGGACACAGATCTGAGAAATGCCCTTCAGGTAATTGTAAGATTTGCAATTCAAGGCACAATTCCTTACTGCATATTTCTCAGCAGTCATGATCACGCAGCGCTTCATCATCATTGTCATCGTTGTCTTCTCAATCAGAAAACTATGTCAATCTGAATGCAGGAAGGAGAGATGCAGAATCTGTTACATGTGTAACACAGAATACTCAGAAACAAACAAATGTAATGTTGTGTACAGCAGTTGTTTACATTAGTAATGCACAAGGATCATATCACAGTTGTCGAGCGCTTCTCAATTCAGCATCACAATCGAACTTTATCAGTTCGAGAATGGCGCAAATGTTCAAATTAAAAAAGACCAACAGGGTGTCTCACATAAAAGGAATAGGTGCATCAGAATCAAAGGTGTGTCACAGCATTCAAGGCACTGTCAAATCAAGATTCAATGTTTATTCTGTGTCATTAGAATTTGTCATTCTGCCTGAAATCATACAAGAATTGCCAGCACTTCCGATTAATATCAACAATTGGAATATTCCCCAAAATATTCATTGAGCAGATCCACAATTCAATACACCTCAAAGGGTAGATTTATTGATCCGAGCAGGAATATTCTTTGATCTGCTTTGCATAGGTAAAATATGTCTTGCACCAGGGTTGCCAACTCTACAAAAAACCACTTTTTGATGGATCGTGGGAGGCAAATATGATATTACATCAGATCATGCTTCACCAAACGTATGTTGTCTTAGCATAGAAGAATGAATTGAGGATCAACTGCAAAGATTCTGGTAACTTGAAGAATGCAACACAAGGTCTAGCTTTCTGCAGAACTTGCTTGCTTGTGAAGAACATTTTAAGGCTAATTTCAAGAGAGATGAAACTGGAAGATTTATTGCTAGATTGCCAGCAAAGGACAGCATAAGCAAATTAGGTGATTCGAAGGAAATAGCAACCAGAAGATTTAATTTAATGGAGAAGAGGCTCGTCAAGAATCCAGAATTGAAGGATGCTTATGTCAATTTCATGAACAAATATGAAAGTTTGAAACACATGCAACGTATTGAGGAAGATGAATGTCACATGCCAGAATGTTTCTTGCCTCATCAATGTGTTACCAAGGAAACAAGCTCCACATCGAAGCACCGTGTTGTTTTGATGGCTCATGCAAAACGTCCAGTGGATTATCACTCAACGATATTCTAATGGTATGACCCACAATACATCACAACATATTCGCTATTGTAGGCAACACAAATACGCCATTACTTGTGACATTCAGAAAATGTATAGTCAAATTAGGATTCATTCAAAAGATACTTGTCTGCAGAAGATCATTTGTGAAGATGACCTACACAAACATCTGAAAACATTTCTGCTCTCAACAGACATATGGGACAGCTTCAGCACCATTTCTTGCTACGAGATGCCTTCAACAACTTGCATTAGATGAAAAACGTAACTTTCCAAAGGCTACAGAAGTCATACTCAAAGATGATCTTTTTACAGGTTTCAATACAAAGGAAGAAATATTAGAATTGCAGAACAGCCTCATCGCATTATTACAATGTGGAGGATTTCAATTGAGAAAATGAATCAAGGGGTCCCGGGTTCGATACCCGGTGGAGGCACAAGTGGTTCGGATCCCACTTTAAACTGTAGGTCCAGTCCCGATTAGCCTTACTGTGCATAAAGTGGACTTAAAACAACAAATCAATCCAATCCCATCCAATTGAGAAAATGGTGTGCTAATGACCCAACGTTATTATCTCACATTAAAGTAGAACATCAAGAAACAAAACAATATCACATTGATGAAGCACAACAAACTATAAGGAGTTTAGGATTATTATGGAATCTTACCACAGATGAATTTTACTTCACAATAAAAAATACAAATCGAAGTGAAAGAATTTCCAAACGATCTGTTTTATCCACCATTGCTGGTATCTTCGATCCATTAGGAATAATAGGACCAGTCATCCTCAAAGCAAAGGTATTTCTTCAGCATCTGTGGAGACTGAAACTAGATTGGGATGAAACATTACCATCATCAATGCATTCAGAATGGGATCACTTTCGCAAGGAACTATACCACAGCTAGAGAAACTTCATGTTCCCAGATGGACAATGACCGAATCAATTTCAGAAGTAGAGATACACGGGTTCAACGATGCATCTGAGCTTGGTTATGGAGCTTTTGTTTACATTAAATGCAAAGATTCAAATGGACACATCACATCTACTTTACTTTGCTCGAAATCTCTCATTACCCCTCTGAAGAAGGTAACTTTACCACGTTTGGAACACTGCGGAGCATTATTTCTTGCCAGACTCACACACAAGGTCACAGAAGCTCTAAAATGGACAGGAATCTTAGATTATTTTATGGTCAAACTCGACTATTGTACTAGCTTGGCTGAAAGTGCCATCACAATGGAAAACATTCGTAGCCAATAGAGTGGCTGAAATACAGAAACTGACCAGCAGCTATGAATAGAGACATGTACGAACTGAAGACAATCCAGCAGATCATATTTCAGGAGGCTTGTTACCATTACAAATGTCAAATGCTAAATCTTGGTAGTGTGGACCATCATGGCTAACAAAGTAACTTATTGAACACAGTGAGATTGCAGTTGGACCTCAGGAAGTGCCTGAACAAAGGAAAAGTACAGTCGCCTTAACAACTACAAATTCATTTGAGTTACTTGAACAATACTCAACATTAGAAAGATTACAGAGAGTAACAGCATACTGCACGAGATTCACACACAACTCAAGAAAGTTACATCTGACAACATCTGAACTGCAATCAGCTATTACATGCTTAATAAAACTTACTCTACAACAATTTCAGCAAGAGTTGCAAGCTCTCAGAAGAAAAGCAGAACTAGCCAAGTCAAGCAGACTACTTAACTCAAATCCATTTCTCGACAAGAATCAAGTTATTAGGGTGGGCGGATACATATGACAAGAAATATCCAATTGTTCTACCTGCAAACTCCACATTGACTACTTTGATAGCTGAAAATGAGCACAGAAGACTACTCCATGCTGGACCTCAACTTCTGCTAATGTCACTAAGACAATCGTATTGGCCCCTCAGTGGACGAAACTTAACAAAAAAAATCGGACATCAGTGCATTGTTTGCTTCAAAAACAAACCTAAGACAGTTAAACAGCTGATGGGAGACCTTCCAAGAGAAAGAGTAACACAAAGTTACAGGTGTAGATTATTGCGGTCCAATGTGTCGAGACCCAAACCCTGTGGATATGCAACCTCCCAGGCCACCTCTGCACAGTTTCACCCCAGGAGTGGCCATGTTAGTGTTTCCCTTCTTGGAATGGCTGAGGCATCGCAACCTCTGGACACCTTGCATACCGAATGCAACGGCAACGTACAGTTCCGTTCTCGTATGCAACCAGCAACATTTTTCTCTCTCTCCGGTGTCGGCAAAAGATGTGTGCTGGAAATATGGAATGGCGTGTGCTTTGAACTCTTTCGGGGGCCCACACCCCAGTGATCGCCATTGGACAACACATATTTTGGGGCTTGCAAACGCTCCTTGGAGTGATTCTTCATGGATTGCCCTGTGTTCGCCCGCCCCACTGCCAATGAGCTTTACATCTACTGAACTGTATTCCTGAACTTTCCACACCGGGATTCAAACCCGGTCCCCCAGTGTAATTGTGTTCGGTCAAGGACCATGCCTCTCCCGGAACAGCGCATCATACCCCAGGACTCCAGGATTCACGCGTGTCTGGATTGACCTGCCTTCGGACTTCGCATGTTGTGCAATGAGGAATCTTATGTTTCCCGATATCCTAAACATAGTGTGCTACGAACGTCAATTACAAGTGAAAATATAATCTTCAACTATCTTATTATCTTCATGTGGTTGTGGGTAGCTAATACCGAGTGTTTTGTTTATTTTATTGGCTTCAGTGCATCCGATTTAATGCCGAGCAATCCAAGCGGAGATTGGTGTTTACCATGGTCATTTTCTCTCTCCTCTTGAACTGTCATCCTGATGAGGGGGAAGACCGCGAACATAACGCCTCAAGGTTTCTCACGTCTTACGTTTGGCACTTAGTTCGCACTTGTTAAGATGCCATTATTTATCTCTCCGTGATGTTATGTGAAACGCAGGAACCAATAGAATGTCTCAAGTTCCAATATAATGTGTTGAACTTTCCGCCGACTCCGGGGGCCTGCGAACAACACTTGCTATCGCATCTTGATCAAACGTCAGCATTTTGATTATGAAAGACTCTTCCAGTGTGTGGCTAATGAAAACAAAACACTTTCCTTCTGCAGTCAAGCTCTGAGTTTCAATTTTGTTCAACCAATTTTATTTTTAGGTGAAGGGTTTCCGACATTATTCTTTCATTTTATGTAACCTTTTTTTTCATGTAATAAAATACCTTTTAAATTTTGGTGAATGGCAGAAGGTTCAATTTAAATTTTTAAATGATAACAATTTCAATTTGCAAAATTGTTTTGCAAGGGGGGGGGGGATCGAAGCGTATCCTTTCGGTTTAAGAAATATTGACCCTGGCAGACCTTGCTTAGAAATGTGTAGCATAAAACTTTTACAGGAAATGGTAAGAACACTGGCCTCTGGCTACAGGTGACGGGAGGCCAAGCGGGGGATTAAAAAGGTGCGCATGAGAGCAACACAGGATCTATTTGCCTGGAATCGTCTGAGAAGCAGGAGCTATTGGTCTATTTTCTAAACCGATCATGGTACGCTATCCTTCTCCCTTATCTGCCATTCGCATTGCTCAGTTCAGTATAAAACCTAATCATGAGTTTATATTAATGTTAATTTAGATATGTGTACCTGCCTTTTCAGGGTTGTCTCTACCATAAATAGTATTAATCGGGAGGGGCAGGTTACATCCCTATTTAAGATCCCCGCGTTCACGTTGGAACGCTACGAATCTACATCAAGACCAACAATCATCGTGGCAGCAGACTAGAAAAAGCTTGCATCGCAATTTTTGTCTGCCTGTCTGCAAAGGCTGTGCATATCGAACCAGTCAGCAATTTAACTACAGACGAATTTATTGGAGCATTGAAACAATTCATCTCCCGACGAGGAAGATGTGCTAAAATTTTCTCTGATAATGCAACAAACTTTGCAGGTGCACAATGTGAATTATGGGAGTTACAAGCATTGTTCATGTCACAAGTTCATCAAGAAAAGGTTCAGAATTTCCTAGTTTCTGACAACATTGAATGGCATTTCATACCCCCAAGTTCGGCAAGTATGGGAGGCCACTGGGAAGCTGCAGTGAAGTCGCTGAAGTGTCATTTGAAAGGGATAATAGGAAACGCTTCATTCACTTATGAAGACTTACACATATCCAACACTCATCGAAGCTTGCTTGAATTCTAGACCCTTGACTCCTTTATCTAATGACCAAAACAACCTAAACCCTTTAACCCCTGGTCATTTTCTAGTTGGTGAGAACCTGATCCGATCTGAACTTAATTCCAGTGAATAGACTATCCAGGTGGCAGCATATGCAACAGTTGTATCAACATTTTGATAACCGGTGGTCACGTGAATATCTTACAAATCTTCAACAACGATCCAAATGGAAACGGAAGAACACAAATCTACGAGTTGGAGACCTTGTCTTACTCAAAGAAGACAACCTTCCCCCCTTGAGCTGGAAGTTAGGAAGAATCACTGAGCTACATCCTGGAGGTGATAGACAAGTTCAGGTGGTGTCTATAAAAACAATCCATGGAAAGACGAAGAGAGCAGTCGGAAGGCTATGCCCCCATCCCGTGTAGTGTAACTTAATTAAGTTGAAGGCAGTGCCTTCAAGATGGGCGGCATGTTCCATCATCGCTAAACTAGTGTGTTAAATGCCAACCAGTGCCATCTCTTGGCCTTGAGTCTTACTCAAAACAGCAGAACATCGAGTGTACAGCAGAGACAGACACCTGCACACAAAAGGATCACTGTTCACAGCGCTATGTATTTTTATGTATAGTTTAGAGTTCACTTATGTTTTTATATAATAAATCCACATGTAATCATTACACGGGTGTTTCTATTTTTATCATAATCTCAGCGGTACAGATGCACAACAATCCGCAGCCTCAACATGGTAAGCTTAGCAACATATACATGGGGTATTGTATAAAGACAATGTAAAAAATTCAATTAACCTTGTATGCTAATGGTTTCACCATGTTTATGAGAAGTTATTTTCAATTCATGTATTTTGAGAATTAAAGAATGCACCATAGGTTAACTGTGACAATGAAAAAAAAAAAAGTAAAAGTAAAGTGCTCCCCTGTGCTTTTCACGATGTCACTAAGGCATATAGGGGGTGTAGTGTTAGGGCCCCCACACTTTCTTGATCACAGCCAAAGGTGGGAGCGATGTGATCAGCACCACACCCCTGGCTGCCTTTACCCCCCAGAGTTTCTTCCAGGTACCCACTTCATACATTGCAGGGTGCCGGAGCTGCTTGAACAGGTGGAAAAAATCCCGGTTCTCCCCCACCAGGGATCAAACCTGGGTATTTCCTATGGTAGTCAGATGTCCTAACGACTGAGCTACTGCGGCTACTACTGTGACAATGAAGAGAGAATGATGGAAGCAAAGAGACAAGGAAGTGAGGGGAAGCCTCCATTAAAGCTAAAAAAAAAATTATTATCCACCATCCAACATAACCAATCGTGACACATCTTTTCATTGAACACAGAACTAATATTTTTATAAAGATGTAACAAGGTTTTATATCACTGTATCATGTTTCATCTTGTAAAGCTAAAAAAAATCCATCCATATTAATGCACTAAACAGATAATGTAGTACATGATGAGTAGGAAGAAGAAATGAAAACATGGCCCTCAATCTGCAATATTTAATTTCTTGAACATTTATTAAAAAAGCTCAAGAAGTGTTTTCAATTGAGCTACTTTATCAGTACGGTAATAATTACTACGAAGTTAGTAAAAGCAACAAAAGGAAAAGCTGATCTTAATTGTACTGAAAAAAAAAACTGTCATGTAAAGTAATACTCTTCCATACCACCAAAAAGCAACAAGAAAACAAGAAAAATCACAAATTACAGATAGGGTAACAGAAAAATACTGACTTTACTGATATATTTTTAAAACTGAAAAATTAGAGACTACAAGTAAGATGAAAAACTGACTGTTACTGTCATTACCGACTATTTTCCACCTCTGTATTGCCAACTAGTAGTACGTAAATGGAAACAAAAACCAATGTAAATTTAAAATCTTTATTACAGTCTTCTTCAAAGCAATTTTACAAATTCACAAAATATGCTATTACACACACTTAGAACTTTATAGACCTCAATCTATGAGACAACAAATTATAATTATTGTAAATATCATCAACTTTCAATATTTCATGAATGGAATGATTTTTAACAATTTCTATAGCTGTAAAAATACTCTTAATTCTCTATTAAACTAACATAATTTTCATTAGGAACCATCAGAGGAATTCATAATGTTAATGACAATATTTGTTCTGTACAGAAAGAAAAAGCACCTGGCAAATAAACTAAAAAAAAAAAAGAAATACAAGAGACATCCTTCAAAATTAGCCACACTTTACTTATATAAGGCATTTTCCATCACAGATTTGTACATGAAAATATGTGTTTTATCACAGACATATTATTACCACAAAATTTATAAAATAATTTTGTAAAAGAGATAAGAGTAGTATATGACATAATGAGCTGAAAAATTGTATCAGCTGTGAGCTTGGAATTTGGCACTATGTAAATGCAATAGATAAGAAATACAGTGCAATGCTATGAAAGTATGCATTACAAGACTGCAAGATTTTGTGCTTTCAAAGTAATTGTTTCTCGGAGTAAATGAAAAAATTCTGACACAGGAATTCAGCTGTCAAAATAAAATGAAAACTATCCACAGCTTACAAAAAAATAATTGAAAATTCGTGTTTTGGAGAATAAAAGACACAGAAGCTAATTAATACACTAAAAGGACTAAAAGTACTCTGTCATCTGTGAAACTTGTATATTTGATGTTCTATTAATTTCTGTGGCCCAAGAAAATAGTGGTAGTAGCCACCAAAATTATTAGAACATCCCCCCTCCCAAAAAAAATGTTTTGTATTAATATAAATGTAAATTGACTTTGCAAATTCTAGAAATATGACAGCAAACTTAGAAAGCAATAAGAAATACACAAGGAAAAAAAAAAGTTTTCAACAAACCAGCCTAATACAACCTAGGCATTTCTCAGTTCTTATCTTGCAACTGTATCCTAGTAACAATGTATCAATTGCATCTTGAACAGACCTACAATGCAGGATATGAGATACAGAAATCAAAACTTGCAAATGCCGACATCAGAAACATTAGAATTCTTTCATTTCACTTTTATCCATTTTCAAGTACAAAACATGGAACCTATATTTTGTTTTCCTTTACAAGACCAGGATATTAATTTTAAATAAAAAGCTAATGAAGAATTTGCTTCAAATATTGTTGAGAAGCTTAAAAAAAATTGCCAATTACATAGATCTTACATCTAAATTATCAGGACTGTCAGAAAGAAAGAAAAAAAAAAAGGCCAGTAACAGTTGGTCTAAATTCAACGCTCGAATTGCATTTATGTGCTTATTTACTTCTAATGTTGAGGCAACAACTAGGTATCTCAAAGTTCACACATAGCTATCACTTGCCTCCTCCTATCCTTCTGATACTCCTTATAACAGAGATGCAGTATTCCTTTCTTATCTTCACATAATTCTTGTATCTATATTTTTATTCTGCTTTTGATTTGGATACAGGAATGTTCATGAGCAAATAAGTATTCTGTGATCCCATGCTAACATACTACCTCTTCCTATGCACTATAAAAATATAGTGCGATATAAAGTGATAATTTGGTTGTCATGAACATTTTTTATGTCATTCTTACATTACTACATAATTAGTGGCATAGAGAAAGAATGAAACAAGGAAAATGAACAAATACAATTATACAGGAAGCTCGAAAAGTTCAATCATAATATAATGGAAAGAACAATTCATGGAAGATTCACTTCATTCGAATGCAATTTTTCTTAAGAGGGAATGTAATGAGTCAAAGACAATCAACAGAAACTGGGCAGCAAAAAGTAACAAAAATCCAAATGCACTCTAATGAATTTTCAACAAACAGAAAACAGGAAGATATGCTGGTAAATTTGTACCTGAAATTGATCTCTAAATCAACCACATAAGAAAATAAGGAAACTGACTGGAAATACATTCCCAATGTGAAACTCCAAATATTTCCTATACAAGAACTATAATTTGACACTGAGAAGCATCTGGCATGATGAATCCCTAAGCATATGGCTGCAATCATTATATTTTTTAATGTTATAACCATGGCATGATTCTAAATACAGTACAGCATACACTATATTTTCGTCTCATATTTCTTTTAGAAGGGATGTACTATATCACATTGAGAAAAAATGAAAAGGAGTCTTTCCGAGTGCTATTCTCATGAGCATTCCCTTCCCTGATGAACGAAACATTTAACAACAATAAAGAGGTTCCTGGAGATTGTAAGAAACCCGAAAAGGTGTCAGGAATTATTACATACAATGCTCATATGGACAGTTCACAATTTAAGCATGTTCGGTTCCACGAGGTGTTGGTGTTACTCCTAGAGAGCAATGGCTAATTTATTCTCCTAGTAACATGAGGGGATATGACATAGGACAGTCATAGACACCTTTGGATTGTAATGACGAGTATTAGCTTGTTTGCTGTTTCCAAGGAGAAGAAGCATCTCAGACATGCACAGACATATATGTATGATGTCCTTGTCCTTGAAAATGGTAAAGTAGCCACATATAGGATCGTTTTTCAAATAAGTGTCTTTATAAATTATTGAGCTACTTTGTACATTATGTATAAACTTCCACCTAAGGTTACAAACATAAAGTTTGTGAAATAGTGAGTTGTTGCAACCTTTGTGTACACTGCCCATAGCATGATATAAGACATTCAATTAATGTCATGATTTGTGGTACAACACAAAGGTACCACATGTTCATGCAAGAAGCAAACATAAATACATGAATCATGTATAAAGCAAAATTTTCTGAACAGGTACATCCTACAAGGAAGGATGGCAACAAATATTTTCAGCAGGCAATGAAAAATCATTCGAATGCCAAGTGCTTCTTTGCTATGCACCTTAGTTTGATTTTAGGCTGTAAAAACTTGCATTAGAAAAATATGTTCACACCGAACTAAAAAAGTACTAGGTTCACACTGCACTAAAAATGTACTAACTGATAAGCTGTTAAAATATATCTCATCATAAGAATCCAAATCGATGCATAAAAAGAATATGTCATCAAATTGATATCCTTGCAATACAGTTACCTCCAGTAATTATTGTTAATTATATACTTATTATAATTATTACTCATAACAAGACCCTGATGGACTTCTACAACAACATGGACACAAAAACATGAAGTTACATAATTCTGTTCTTTGCTCCCTTACTTAAGCAAACTTATGGTAACTAAACTTTAAATATCAAATATCTCTGTCACACATGACAAGACTAGAGGTGACATTATTCAATAATTGTAAAGTCTCAGTATTAAATGTATCAGGAATGATATGTAATGCCATCACTAAGTCCAGCATGGCAATGCAAATAAACTAACCTATTTTTCTTCCACCTTCATTCATACAGAGCAGCAGACATTAAATGCATCAGTATTGTATAATATTCTCCACTCTTATGAAAATATGAATGACTAAATATAGTAGTTAAAATAGTAAAATGTTCAACACGAACAAAAACTATATAGTGCCCTATCTCTTTTACAAAATTATACTTACTTTCAAGAAAAAGAATGGCAAATACTATACTGATATAATAAGTGATAATTAAAAATCAATATTTTCAATTGGAAAAAGACAACACTTCATGCTACAAACTGAGCATGTAACTAGCATCACGTCATTCATCGAGATTTTACCAGAACACATTTTCAATTCTTTCCAATGCTCGTCTGCAATATGGACATTCATTGCTGAAGTTCTTCAGTTCATCGGAGCATTCTTTGCAACAAACAAAATGCCCACATGGAATGAACAATCTGCAACGCTCTCGTTCCCAGCACACAATGCACATTTGTCTCTGTTTTATCTTCTCCTCTTCCTCAATGCGCTCATTTTTACATGTTATCAACACCTCCTCCAAAATCTGTGTACATTCCTCTTGAACAGCCTGAACCTCATCTGCTTTGGATTCAGTTAAAACTTCATCCAGCATAGTAGCGTAAGTGTCTTGAAGTGATAATAATTCTTCAATTGTTTCTTCATGCTCATCTTGCATATTTGCTATTCCTGCTTCCTCATCTTCCTCCTCCATGTCATCATCAGTTTGGGTCATACTGCTTACAAGATGTCTTTGGTAAAGGGTTCTTCTGCTGAGCTTGACGTCATCGCTTGCTACATCTGGACTTGACCAAGCATTCCATGCAGCTGGAGGTCCAGTTGCACTGGCACTTAAACCATCACTTGTACCAGCTCTAGCTTCCCCAATGCAAAAAGAACAAGTTTCTGATGAAAGTGAAGCTGTCGTGATTGACTGTTGCCCAATTGTTGTCCCATCTGACTGATCAGCACTTGCCTCATTAGACTGATCAGCACTGGCTTCATTTGACTGATCTGCACTGGCTTCATTTGACTGATCTGCACTGGCTTCATTTGACTGATCAGCACTGGCTTCATTTGACTGATCAGCACTGGCTTCATTTGACTGATCACCACTGGCTTCATTTGACTGGTCAGCACTGGCTTCATTAGACTGATCAGCACTTGCCTCATTAGACTGATCAGCGCTTACCTCATCCAACTGATCAGTATTTGCCTCATTCACTTGATCAGTACTTTCATCACTTGAAGATGAGTCGCTGCTTATCTGAATTGTATTATTTCCTTCGGAAATCTCCGAAACACCTGACACTCCATGTCCGTCTGTACTACTAACTAACAATTCGTCATTTATAGCTGTACTGTTTAGCACTTCAGATGGTGACAATGATCCAGGTGGCATGCTGCAATTCACCCAAGAAAACAATGAACTATCATTAGCCTCTTCAAGGCCAATCCTCTCAGAACTCAGCATATCATCTACAGTCTTTACTACAGTTTCATCACATGTGCCTTGAACGGTTTCTTCCCTCCTGCTTTCATCAGATTCAAGATGACCGTTTGCAAGTAGCCTAGATATTTGTTGGTCAGTGTTGTTCCACGGACAAGCCTCACCATTTTCATCATCCAGTACCAGAAGATCAGTACTACCATTGCTGATTTGATCAGTTGCACTGCTGCTACTTAAATCAATGATATTTGAACTGGCTGTGCTCCAAACCTCTGGAGTTTCAACATCAGCTGCATTTCCTGCTATATTTGGAAATAATAATAATGAATATGATTAATAAACCACAAAAAAATGAAAAATTACATATCTTCTAAACCACAAAAAAATTTGAAAAATTGCATATCTTCTATTTAAGGCTGAGCCGATAACCACCAATACCTATGGTTGAAAATTATAACAAGTAGAAGATGTTCAAAATATTGATTACTATTAGTGGGTGAGTATTCCATACCCATTTTAAGCATCAATTTGGCAGTTTTGATTAAAAAAATTAAAATGTATCAGAATACAAAAATATATATTATGTAATTACAAAATCCACTTTATTCACATAATATTTATTTATTTATTTATTTACTCAGAGTTTCAGATACAGTCTTATTTGGCCATTTTACACTGAAACAACATAAACTAGAAACAAAAAATAACAAAAGATAAAAACAATAACAAGATGGGATAGATTTACATGTTCATCGTCAGTAATATACAAAAAATTACATTCTGGAAGGAAAATATCTACATTCAGGGGAAGTTTGTTGTAGATTTCTGGGAGCCTGTAAAACAAGGAGTGTTGTAGAAGGGATAGCCTAGTGCAGGTTGCACGTTAGCTTTTGGGGTACCCTAAGTGTGAATTCACTGATTAGGAGATCTGTTCTGATTTTGCCATTTATTATCTTGTATAAAAATTTCATGTCAGCTAGATCATGACGTAAGGATGGAGTGTGAATATTCAGGGCAGCCATGGTGTCTGATTTGGATACATGTCAAAAAGAAGGTATTCTATGGCGAACAATTGTAAGAAAGAAACTGAGAACAGAATCTATTTTGGTGAGATTGGATTTTGAGGCCATTGCCCAAATTGGGGAACAGTATTCAAGGATGGGCAAGATGATTTAAAGAATAAAGCAAGAGATGATGGGTTTTGAATTTTGCTAAATCTGTATAGAAGACCGAGATGGCGCATGGCTTTTTTAGTGGTAGCAATAATATGTTAATTAAAAGGGAGTTTTTCATCCATGATAATACCTAGGTCCTTTTGGGTGGAAACTTTTTGGATTGGATTGTTTTCAATAGTATAAGTAGAGACCACTTTGTTCTTTTTTAGAGAATAAGTAAGGAAAGAGCATTTCTGAGGGTTTAGTTCTAAATTCCAAGAATCATCATGTCATGATGCGATGAGATGGAACTTTGAATTTTGCACAACTATCAAGAAAAGTAGTCTCTGCAAAAGCATCTTGCACATTTTTGCAGACTGTGCAAATAATCAAAATGCCAGTATCGGCTTGCCCAAACCCCAATTTTACGTTTCCAGATTTTACATTATCTCTCATTGCACATTCAATCTTGATGGTCCCAACATAGCAATATGTTATAAAATTTTCTTTGATTTTACATTTTCCTGCATTTAAAGTTTTTTCACCAAAAATATGTAAATTATTAAGGGGTAAAAATAGTTTTTATTTATGTGTGGCTTTTCAGGTTCTTTCTAAAACTGACGTTTAGGGTATGTTTCCAGACCCTTCTTCAGGGTGCTTCAATAAAATCACATTAAAAAGGTCAGCAAGTTAAAAGCAGAAAAAAAACAGCTAAAAGGAAAAAGGAATGAAAGTCACTTGATTATAAACAAACTGTTTCATAGTCTTCAGCAGTCTTGTGTTCGTTCACTGCCTGCAGCATTGCAGAATCTGATGACAGGCCTGAAATGTCGGTTTTAGAAATAACCCTATAAGTCACACATGAGCAAAATACTTGTTAGTGGAGCATTGCAAGAGGATTGCAAAAAATAGCTATTACAATGCCATGAAGGTCAAACATATATGAAATTAGTCAAGTTTAATATATATTTACAGCATTTACATATTTTTCAAATTTTAAATCAGGCGTATGGGCATGCTATAATGATACGCTGCTGGTAATGTCATTGAATGAACATTGTGGGAACTTCAAATTCCCCATTGATGGTGAATTACTTTTCTTAATGGATGATTTTATTATTTTATTTCTTCAAGTTTTAAGTTTTATGTAACAACGATTTATACAAAACAAAAAAATATAAAAAGCAATATGTTGTCGTTCAAAAAACAACATTCTTGAGATTTACAAATAAAACTGGATATGCTGTCACTCTAATATTATTATTATTATTATTAATAATAATATAATTTAATAATAATAACAACAACCCATGGTGCAAGAGCTCATAAGGGCCAGGGCCTAACTACTGACTACCAGCCTCACTCCCACCACCAAAGGTGGGAGTTCATCCAAGGTGATGTGTGGTCAGCACAGCATACCCCCAGTCATTGTTGTAGTTTCCATGAACGGGTTACGCTACTCTTTCGTAGCTCCCCAATTTCCTCACGATGATGGGTGGTTACTGGTCCTATAAAGGCAGAAATCTCAGGAGAAAAGTTGTTACACTCCCCTCCATGACTCAAACCTGTGCTATTGACACCCTGGCAGGGAATGCTGCATTTCTTACATCCTGTTTATCAGAGGCACAGACTGTCTATGGCCAATTTCAGCTGCACTGAGGGATGCCTGTGATTCCATACTCTTTTTCAGAAAATAGATGTCCTAAATAAAGTTAGGTCCCTCTACTCCCCTGGCACCTGTGACTGACCCAAAGATGTTAATTTATTAATTTATTATTTATTGTTTAGTGACGTATAATATATTATTTTATTATTAACTGCTGTTTTGTTATATTTTGCCAAAATATTGTGTTGAATTAATATGATGTATAAATTACTGTTAATACGAAATCAAGCTCTACTTCTTAATTGATATAAATTTTGCTTGACAACAGAAAATAAACAAAACAATGTAGATCAACAAGTGACTAATATATGGACATTTTTAATAGTGACGTCCAAGTTTTCATTTAATTTATCAAACTTGATTGATTGATTGATTGATTTAGTTTATTTTACTTCGCGTTTTGTGCCTCTTGGCTAATTTGCGAAGATGGGGATGAGTGATGAAATGATGAAATTGATGAATGGACATTCACAAACAACCAAGCCCGAGCGGGATTCGAACCCTGAACCCTTGAATTTATCAAACTGTAAACAGATTTGGATAAAGGGAAATACTAGAATGTCTCGGTGAAGTGTGAGCAAAAGCGTTTGCTTCAATAATTTCAGGCCTACTGCCAGGATTCACAAAGGGACAATCTTCTGATGTGTGTTCTGAAGTTTGTGCAATGGTTGTTATAGGTTTTTAATTTTATTTTGTCTTTGATTTGTAATCTAGTTGATTATCTTGCAACGGCAAAATTGGCGACCCTAAATATTTTACTTCCTAAGTTTATTATTATTTGCAATCATGGCAGATAAATCAAAAGAAACAAAGCTTAGACATTCACATAGGCTAAAGTCTAATATTGCATGTGAAGGAACCTACTTAAATAGCAATTATCACAATGGTGACGTGATAAACTCGATAATGACCTGAGAAATGTGCAATATTTTTGATTGCCATTCGTGGTATCCTTTCCGTCACACATTGGACAATTTACTCTACCACAAAGGAAAAATACTGTTGTAACAAATGTGATTCCAGTTACGATCCTTATAAACTGCCCGTTTTGAAAACTATAAATTCTAATTTAAATGACATATTCAACAGTATTAGAAGCTTACAATTAGCTGTTGTAAGTCACAATATATGCAGTGGGTATGGCACGTTTGCAATCAACTACAAGTCTTGAATTGTATTTGATAATAAATGTGGTAATTTTGAAGACAAATTGTTTGAAGTTCAAAATGTGCAAAAATCATTGAAAGAACACATTCTTAATTGTGACGAATGTTTAAAGGATGTTGGTAATAAGTTTAATAATTATGACAAACCTTTAGTTAATCTCGAATCAAATTACATTCACTGTTCTTCTAATATTGTTGATCTTATGTAAAGAGTAACTATTTTAGAAGATAAGGATGTTGCTAATGGTGATGTACATAAGCATATTTATGATTGTACAGAAACATTTAAACAGTTTAATTCACGCATTGAAGGTGTGGAACAATGTAGCAAAAAGCTTTAATCCGATGGCAAATATTTAATAACCAAAGTTAATTCTAACGGTAATGATAAAGTCAGTGAAGGCCTTGCACATAATTCTAATGCTTGCAATTCAGCTGTTACTAATAGTAAATGCAGAATAAAATCAATCTTTGTGGATAATACAGAATCTAATACATGTCAGAATGGAACATCCCAGTCTGATGTATCAGACGATTCTTCAAGAAGAGTTTCTGGGAAGAAGAATGCTACTAACTCTCGTGCTTTGTGACTGACCCAAAGATGTTCGTTTATTTCATTTATTATGTTTTGTTTAATTTTGTGTTTAATACGCACGATGATATATCTATGTTATCAATTTCTGTTTTGTTATATTTTTGAAATCGTTGTTTAACCCTCGGATGCATGTCACTATTTTTTTACAACTTTACAATGGTAGTTACACTTCGCTCGCAATTATCAGAACTTCAGTTGACCTGAGAAACCGTATTTTAGAGATAACACAATACAGCACTAAATATTATTTTATCTAGAACAAATAAATTTAAAAAAAATAAAAATAAAAAATAATAAAAAAAGAAATAAAAAGAAGAATATGCCGGCCTCTCACGGCAATTAAATACACCTCACTCGCATTCTGAGCACACCACAACCACACTGCTGTGGACCTTGCACACAGGTTTCCCACACCTTCTGCAACGTTCCATCGTCTTCCTGTCCTCTTTTCTTTTGCAGACCCGGCATCTTACTCTTTTCTTTGAAGATCTATCCTCCAGTCTGTGTGCCTGCCTTACTACGCCGCAAAGTTTCATTGCCTCGGTTACTGGTTTCTTCATGTTCAAGCTTTGGCACCTCCCCCGAATGTGAGGAAGAATCAACTCATTCTCCAACTCGATAAGGAACATACGGCGTTTGTGACTGACGCCTGAATAGTAATTAGAATGCTGTGACAAGTAGCATGTGCATGCATTGAGAACGCCTACATTGATTACATTATAGAAAAGGGCCATTGGCCATCGAGGTGTCTGTCTTCAGCAGGTGTATGTTTGAACCAGTTTGTCCATGGCGTCCACTCCACTCTATATTTGGCTGTAAATCTTTATGATTTCTGGCTTCTTCTTAGAATCATCATCAATGTGTATGTCATGATGCATGGTATTGGGTAGAATGACATTCTTGCTTCTCTTCGGCACGTAGCTTACCAGGATCTCATTTTCATGGAAAGCGAATTGTGATGTGCAAGGCTGTCTTGTCTTCATATTAGTAAGTGCAGTTGGGATTTCACGTCTGTTTTTCTTTACTATTCAAACAATGGTTACATTTTGTAACAGGAGAGCGTTAGCCAAGTCATGACTTGTGAAGAATTGGTCAGTTGTGATATTTCTTCCAGAGTTCCGCAGTGTGTAGCACACTTTCTTCACGACGTTGCTGACGAGGTTATTTTGAACTGGCTCTCCTGGCTGTCATCCCAAGTAGATTAGACTGTCTTTGGCGTAAAAGTTACCAGCATCGCACAACCAGAAGATCTTGATGCCGTATGTGGCCGGCTTACTTGGCATGTATTGCACGAACTTGCATCTCCCACGGAAAGGCACTAACTGTTTATCAATCGTAAGAAAGGCACCGGGTACCATGATTCTGCGACAGGTTTTGATAAAAAGTGTCCAGATATATCGAAATGCAGCCATGTGATCAGTCTCCAGATGTTCAGCGCCAGTATGTGTCATCAGATCAGACCAGTCTTCTGATGTCATCGAAACGATTTACTCAAAAGGTTGCTTTGTACTTCTGGTTGGAGAATTTGTTGAGAAAAAGCTCACGAACAGGAACATCCCAACTTCTCTCAGTTGGCCTCGAACCGCACCAAATACATCTGCGCATGCGCACTTTGCAGTGAGTCATGGCAGGGTGGGTGGTTGACCTTGAGATGATTTAGTTTATTTTTTCCGTAATTGATCATAATATGTAGGATCAATTTCCCTTTATGAATGTTTTCCTGCTGTTTTGAGGCTGGGGTCAAAATGACCCCACACATGGAAAGGAGGGGTATTGTTAAAAAAACGTTAAAAATATAATTTAAAATAAATTGTAAGAAATTTATTTATACATGTTCCTATAGCTGAAGTAGCATGGTAAGATGTCACAGAAAATCAGAATTATGTATTTAGATTTTATTATAATACCAGGAAATAAACAGACAGTGGGGTCAAAATGACCCCACACATGCATCCGAGGGTTAATTAATAAGATGTATAATTAATTATTGATAATGTGAAATTACGATGTATAAATTTCTATACATATTTTGAGCATAGCAACGAAAAAACAAAAGACAGTAGATCAATAAGTGAAAAATATATTGAAATTATATATAGTGACGTCCAAGTTTTCTTTGAATTTAACAAACTGTAAGTAGATTTGGATAAAGATAAATACTAGGATGTTTCGTTGAAGTGTGTGTGAAAGACTTGCTTCAATAATTTGGTGCCTACAGCCAGGATTCAAGAAGAAAAGGACAATGTTCTGATGCGTGGTTTGAGGTTTGCGCAATGGTTGTTACAGACTTTTAAAATTTTATTTTGTCTTCGAGTTGCAATTTGTTGAACATGTTGCGAAGGCAAAATTGGCGACCCTAAATATTTTATTTATGTTTATTATTATTCTGTGCAGTCATGGCAGATAAAACTAAAGAAACTAAGTCTAGACATTCACGTAGGCTAAAGTCTAATGTTGCATATGAAGGAACCTACTTAAATAGTAGTAATTCTCACGATGGGGACATTTGTGATATACAGTCAGGTAAGATTGAAGGAGTGGCGTGTTGTGATAAACTTGATAATGACCTGAGGTATGTGCAATGTTTTGATTGCTATTCGTGGTATCATGTTTCATGTTTGAAGCTTTCCGTCACACATTGGACAATTTATTCTACCACTAAGGAAAAATATTGTTGTAAGAAATGTGATTCCAGTTACGATCCTTACCAATTGCCAGTGTATTTGGAAAGTATAAATCCTAATTTAAATGACATACTAAACAGCATTAGAAGCATACAATTAGCTGTTGTAAATTCTAGTCAGGAACTTAAGACTCAGTTTGAACAGTCCAATCAGGAACTTAAGACTCAGTTTGAACAGTCTAATCAGGAACTTAAGACTCAGTTTGAACAGTCTAATCAGGAACTTAAACAGTCTAATCAGGATCTCAAACAATCTAATCAGGAACTTAAGACTGAGTTTGAGCAGTCTAATCAAGAACTTAGGACTCAGTTTGAGCACTCGATCTCATGTTAGAACCCTGCCACTTTGCTCTGCGATGCAAATGGTTTTGATAAAAGTTGAAAAAATCGTGGGAAATACATGATTTAATGTGGCTGTCCGAATTATTCCAATTATTCTTAAGTAAAATGTTGGAAAACTTGCATGTTCTATGTACACAAACATGGCCTAGAAAACACATGAATGTTTGATTTCATGGAATTTTTCGTTGTTTTAGGACATTTCTTTTAAAAAAAATCGCTAAAAATGCCAACAATTCGCATTATTTTGATATTTCGAATGGGCGAAAAATCTGTCCCGGCATCACTGCACATTCCTAAAAATAACTTCGCAGCAATGTCCATTTTTCACGGTTTTGGCGTTTGCAAAAAATCAATGTCCCTACTAATCGGAAATTACTTTCTGGCCACCCCTCGTATAAATCAGTAGATGGAAAGTAGCATGGCTGGCAGTGAAAAGTCAATTCTTGAAGAAAGTGATTTGTTTTTATGATTGAAGGATTCGAGTAAATATGATATTAAAATATTTACGTATTTATTATTAGTATTTTATTTCATACTATTGGACATTAACCTTACTCAGTGAGAGATTAATGACCATCTCTCACGAGTTTAAACAGACAGAACAGAGAGTGGCATTAATTTCATTGCAATACTAGTGTTGCAGTAAATTTGAGGTTGGGAGCATGCACTTGCCAATTTTTATAACGTTCACCAATGCAGATTTATGTTTCACTTTTTCGTGATAGTATTCAATCTATATCCAGTTTGGTTGGATTCTTCTTGATATATAAGAATACTGCAATGTCATTGTAAACGTATGTTAACTTGTGCAAAACCAGTAATACGTCAGGATGATTAAAGAAAACCTTCGTAAGCACTGCTACATTAAATAAGGTGATGTGAGCCAGAAGAGTAATAAAATTCCAGCAGCATATTTGCAGTCTAAAGCTCTTCTTGTTTATGCATGCGATTTTTGTTGGATGTTGCAGTCCATGCAATTTCTGTCGCATGTTGTAGTGAGATACTTTGTCTGGTGGCGATATTCAACAAAAATCGTATGTATCAATGGAACCTATTTGTTTCCATGTTCCTTCAGTTTGCCCAACAAAATGCCTTACTACAACGTCCGACAACTATCGGATGGCACCACCCACTCTTATCCCCTCCATCTGTTGACAAGTCCCCTTACTACTCCCATATGGACAAAAAAAAATAATAATTCAATGGAATTTTCATGTAATATTTAGAGGCTTAACCTTTACTCCCACGGTTTTTGTGTTTTTCTCCATTGAAATTCAGAGGTCGCACCCCCCAAACCCCCCTTCCTCGGTTCGGCGTTCTTAATTGTACACGGTTGCATGCTCTGATGTTCTAGCTGCAAAACAAAACTTATCCGAAGTAGATTCCTCTCATGGTGCCCTAGTTATAATATTTCTCCTCCAAAAATGCAAATTACCTATTTTTTGTAAAAAAAAAAATAATCACATGTTGGCTCATTATTCAACTTGTATGGTACCCACGAACATGAAACATGTTTCATTTTCTTGAGAAATGTTCATTCTTTGAAAAGAATACTAAAGTTCGCGCCTTCCCCCAAAAATTAGTGGGAGAAGAGGGGGCAAACTCCACATTTTTGTTTTGTTAATTAAAATTCGGGGGTTGCGACCCCCAAACCCGCCTTCCTCGGTCCGGCGTTCTGAATTGTACACGGTTGCATGCTCTGATGTTTTAGCTGAAAAACAAAACTTATCCGAAGTACATTGCTCCCATGCGCTGATGTTCAGCCGAGTGGACTGCACGTGATGAACCGAATCCAAAGCGTGGAAAGACGCAACAGTCGGCTGGCAAGGTTATGGTATCAGTATTCTGGGATGCGCATGGTATTATATTCATAGATTACCTCAAAAAGGGCCAGAACATCAACAGCGATTATTACGTAGCGTTGTTGGAGCGTTTAAAGGTTGAAATCACGAAAAAACGGCCCCATTTGAAGAAGAAAAAAGTGCTGTTTCATCAAGACAATGCACCGTGTCACAAATCAATGAAAACGATGGCAAAATTATATGAATTAGACTACGAATTGCTTCCCCATCCACCATATTCTCCAGATCTGGCCCCCAGTGACTTTTTCCTGTTTGCAGACCTTAAAAGAATGCTCGCTAGAAAGAAATTTAGCACTGATGAAGAGGTAATCGCCGAAACTGAGGCCTATTTTGAGGCTAAAGAGAAATCGTACTATAAAAATGGCATCGAAAAATTGTATGACTGCTATAATCGTTGTATCGCCCTCGAAGGCAACTATATTGAATAATAAAATCGAATTTTGTCAAAAAAATACTTTTTACTATGTTAGGCTACGAACTTTTCAGCCCAACTGTTATATTATTTTTGTTATTAACTGTTTTTTTGTTATGTTTTGCAAAAATTTTGTGTTGAATTAATATGATGTGTAATTTACTGTTAATACTGTATAAATTGATATAAATTTTGCTTGACAGAAAAGAAACAAGAGAATGTAGATCAAAAAGTGACTAATATGGAAATTTTTAAGTGACGTCAGAGTTTTCATTGAATTCATCAAACTGTCAGCAGATTTGGTTAAAGGGAAATAGTATGATGTCTCGTTGAAGTGTGAGTGAAAGGGCTTGCTTCACACCTCACTGCGAGGAATAAATTGGATGGTCCCTGCAACTCCCCTTTTCTTCAAGGGCAGGAGTGCAGGTACAAGCAGGCATGTAAATATAAATGCAGTAAGTCTGCCAACAGACATTCTTACATTCTGTGTAACTCAAATAAAGAAACTTGGGATAACCTTGCTTATCCTGAGACATTTAGAGTCTGTTCTTTCGACTATGTTACAGCTAGCACACATGGGTAAACTTTTGCCATGCATATAATTGAAGTATGTAGAGCTTTGTGTAGCATGTGGTAAAGTGGTTGCAGGTGAAAGCTTGAGGAAAGAAGAGAGTATATGACAAAGTCAAAAATATCTATGTGACTTAACATCTGTTTGGAAGCACTTTATCGATAGTAAAAAAGATTTGCCACCAACTCCCAGAATCCAATGTTCTCTCATGTATGCAACATCTACAGCACTGTCAATAATACGAGAGTGATTCAAATGAAAACCTTAAAAGTGCAATAAAATTCTGAAAAGTTGTACGATTGATTTGTAAGTTGGCAGGAGTTATCCTTATGGTTGAAATAATGACCAACAGGTGGCAACATGATGCTGCAACACTGAAGAAGGGAAGCAGCGTTCAGTGCAAAGATGACCGTCCCATTGTCAACATCACCACGTTAGAGCAGAAATCTGTGATGCGTTTTTTGAGTAGTGAAGGTGTTAAACCAGTTAAAATTAATCGCAGGATGAAAGTGCAGTACAGTGATTTGTGTGCCTGCAGCAAGTGTAGAAAGTTTAAAAGTGGCATAACTTCTGTGGAGTATGCCCTGCAACGGGCCAGGCACACCACATAGTGATGAACGAAAACATCCCCGCAGTGGAAGAGCTTTTGAAGGAAAACAGGCACATTACTGTGAAGGAAATAGCCATCATTTTGGATATTAGTGTTGGTTCAGCAGACAATATTGTCCATGATGTGCTGCGATTCAATAAAGTTTCGGCGAGAAGGGTGACACGTCAGTTGACTGCTGAATTGAGAGACCGTCACGTCGATGCCTGTGAGGAACTTTTGCATTTTTCCCAGGTTGAAGGTGATGGAAAGAATTCCGGAAAGAATTGTTACATGAGATGAAACCTGGGTGCGCAATCACCAACCTGAAACAAAAAGATCGAGCAAGGCACCATAGCTCATCGCCAAATCCAAAAAATTCTGCACCCAGACATCAGCAGGAATAGTCATGCTCACTCTCTTCTGGGATGAAAATGGGGCAAGTTTTTAACATTACATGAAAATGGGAGTAACACTGACCAGTACTTCTTGTTCTTGTGCAGATCTGCTCCAAAATCACCTTCGCCCTGCAATCAGGAGTAAACAACGAGGACTTCTGACTTTAGGTGTATTGCTACTGAATGACAATGCCCGACCGCATACTGCCTGTTTAACGGTTGCGACAATCCAGGATATGAAATCTGAATGTCTTACACACCCACCTTATTCACCAGACCTTGCCCCCAGTGACTTTCATGTGTTCGGACGGCTCAAAGAGGTGATGGGAGACAAGCATTCCCGAAGCGATGAAGAGGTGAAAACCATGGTGGTGCACAAGTGGGTACAGTTACAACCAAAAGAACTGCTGGAATACATGCATTGCACTTCATGGGGACTGCGTCGAAAAATAACTTATGTATATTTTTTCTGTATTTCCTCATTAGGCTCATAATAAATAATGAAGGTTTTCATTTGAATCACCCTCATATATATAGTGTTTGATGTTTAGTAAAAATATGTAATATAATTTCAAGCAACAGACTGCAATGCCTTAAGAATATGTTTTCATAAATTTTGGTGAAAATGTTTTTTTCTTTTTATATAAGAACACACTTTACAAGTGAAAAGTAATGTAGAACAAAAATAATGCAAAATGTGAATTTCAAAGAATGGGCCCCTATGTCTCTGTTGGTGGACCTAACAAAGTTGATATTTACAGCGTAACAAGAACTCTGTAAAAAAAATTACAACACAGGAATTTGGGCAAAAGGTAAATTTACATTATTGGTTTCAGATAAATATGTACTTTGAATGTAATAACATGCAAATTAAAATTACTGTATTTAATAATTACATCATCCGAATGGCATAGTAAGTCCATTAGGAGCTATTATGAATGAAAAGGTGTGTAAGGCAGAAGGTTTTCTGAACAGGTGAAGACATGCAAGGAAGGCTGGTTTGACACATCAACACCATTCAACACAATGCAAGTATATCCAATTAAAAAAAAATAGACTGTGCTAGGTTCTGGTGCGAGAGAGTAGTGAGTGAGTCATGGCATCTTGTCCTTGATGTTCACTTGCATGTTGCTGGCAAAATGCAGAAAATTGGCCATATTTCGAGCAGTAGACTTTTTGATATTTCGTCACCTTGAATCACAAAAGGATATGGTAAGTTTGAGCCCCTAAAGGAACTTGAATAGTAAACTCAAAGCCTGGAACACAGGAAGAATTTCAGTGTGATCCGAATGGGGGAATTGCCATTAGCTCCGTTTCCACTGAAAGCCATTAAGGATTGTGAAGAAGTGCAATCCAGAAGTTGGGAGGATAAGTGTATGATTTTGTTAGTGAAAAGTGAGCCTGGTTTAAGTGTTGAGAGCTCTCAAAATGTGGTTTATGGGCTTATTGGCATTGCTCACTGTAAGCGCTAATCTACACAAAGCTAGCTAAAGCTGTGAGTAAATTTTCAAACATGTTTTCTCTTAAATTGTGTTCACTTAAATGTAAGGTTGCATTCTGAAGCTTTGCCCAGACAATAAAGGCATTCTCTGTAAATTCCTGTATCTGGATTTTCAGTATTAATCAGGTGAAGGAGGCTTACTAAGGGTACAGCACCTTGAATACGTATTGTGGAAAACGAACCAAGAAACTGGTTTCCAAAACAGATGACAACATACATGGCAGTGCGATCAGTATCGCAACTAATTTTCTTATGAAAGTAATGTGGCTTAGTTTTTGGAATATATTGTGTAGATTTGTTTGTCTTGAAAGGCGGTAAGTGAACTGATGGAAACAGTTATATTTGTGGAGTGATTTGCAGTCATGAAATTGCATTAATTTGGAAAGAAAAGTAAAGTAAAATAAATAGATAAATAAACAGCTGCGTAACACAAGAAGAAACATCGAAATGTGATTCAGGGCATCGGGTGTTGGATTGTGTACTAGAGTTTATTTTTCTATGTTATTAGAATAGAAATAGTATCCTCAGAGATATTTCATACAGAGGTGACAAACCGCAAGTGTCGCTTGGAAGCGAGCAATCATTAATCGATGCAGCCTTTCGAACTGTAGGGACACAAGATCTGACTGCACCATTTCCTAAAGAAGATTTAGACCAAAGCAGCACACAACAAACGGTACAGGGATATCACACCAAAGTGACACGGGTCTTTCAGTCCAAGGCAGCTTTCAGACCGAAGCGACTTGCAACACATGTTGCTTGGAAACGAGCCAATCAAGAGCAACGTTTCATACCTTAGCACAGGTCAGCGTTCTGTTGGTGAAATCCTCAAGCGACAAATGTCACGTGCCACTTGTCGCTTCGGTGCGCAATCTCCCTAAAGCAAAAAACTCATTGCATCGTGCATGAGCGAACAACAAACCATGGCAACACGTTGCAAGCTATTGAGGAAATGGCCCAGTTTGAGCGACACGCAAGCTTATTGTGTCACCTAAGCCTTGCATCAGGTTAAGTTTCCAGAAGGTTTCGTGTATTAATCCACGCGAGAACAGAGCTAAGAAACATCCGTGCCAGTCTTGTCTGAAGCGCCGAGCTCTTCGTATCGCAGACAATGAGAGAATCGGCAGTATTGCCAACCTATTAACACATCAAAATCCGTACATGTATGTCAAGTGGAATGCATTTTTGCTTCTTTTTGTCAGCTGAACCATACAATTTTTAAACTACTTTCTGCGCATAGATTATGTAATAAATGTGTCCTTACTTAATATACATCACGAAATATCTTCGAAACATGAGGGCATGTGTGTATATGTCGAGCACCCACAAAAGAAAAAAAAAAACAAAGGTAAAAGTAAACGACATGCCCCTCTTGAATTTAATGATGAGTTATTGTTTCTCTTTTAGAAATAGATAAATTTATGAAAATCTTGGTTGCTTCATTCTCAATACATACGTTACTATAAGATACACGCCTTTCAAGTTTATACTACCAAAAAAGCATGATTTGTTATTGGTGATATATACAATGTAGTTAACTGTCTGCTGCTATTACTCTGTTTGCTTTCAATTTATGAATCACTTCGCTAAACCAGGAGCCAAATGTTGGTCTGTCCATTTCTTCCCTTCCTTTGCACGGAACAGTAAACATGCATCTTCAACAAAGCCTTCATTGCCGCCAGTGGGTGAAACAATAAGCACCCGCCCCCCATTGATTGCTTCAGCCCTGGCGGTGGTTTTGCACGCTCCCACGCTTGAATCAATGTACGCCCCACGTTGATGAATGCCTCGTCCAAATAATTAACATGTTGTTTTTTTCACTGTGATATATTTTAATATTATGGAGATTCCTTTGTTGTCAAACAACAAACAATAGTTTCCTACTCCTAAACTCGGTCGCAAATCATTCAACATCCAAGACACAGTTCGTGCGCACATTGACTGCAAATCACGTCATGCCCTGTTCTATTTTGGTATTGTTACCTTAAGGAGGAATATGAATTTAAAACATCTTGTTTGAACGTTTGGATCTACATATGCAAAAACCTGCTGCAAACTTGACTTGACGCAAGGTTTGGATCTGTTGTTGTAACGTGCGGTTTATTGCATCGCCTAGATCTGTTGTTCGCACAATTAGCAGCAAACGCTTGCTAATAGACTGAAGGCACCATGTCACTTGTCACTTTGTTGGGAACTACCTCCCCCTGTGGCACGTCGCTTCGGTCTGAGTACCCTTCCTTTAAGGAGCTTTCCGACCAAAGTAACAAGTAGCACGTGAATATGACATATAAACATGTGCTGAATGTGTCGCTTGCTAAACGCTTTGCTGTTTGGACCCTCATGCGCAATGAATGCTATTTTACAGTCTAGACGTGTCTGTGTCACTAGTCACATCAGTGTGAACATCCCGTGTTGCTTGTCCCATTGGTCTGAAAGTTTCCTTAGACTCATGTCGATGGCACTAAGGGAGTTTTGTGGGTTTTCTTTTTTGTCGTTTCATGCAATCATCAGTTATCATCATCGCCGCAATTAGTTCAAAGCGGAAGAAAAGATAAAGTAAATATCAAAAATACAAATGCTTTAGTGTGTACATCTTTAAAAGAAATTATGATGATGATAATAATAATAATAATAATGAACCTAATTCACACACAAAAATTTAGAGTTACCAAGAGCATTCCACATGTATATTTTCTCCCATATTAATAATGAAAGTCACGATAACAGGATGTGGTCGACTGTATAGAATTAATATCTTCACGACCACTGCACACTGGCCTCATCAAGTATTCCTTTACCCTCCCACACCCAAACCGAGCCCCGGCTAAACTAAAAACCACGGTTAAGGTATCAACACAGCCACCCTGATTGGAGCAACACACACACTTTCTTATCGCACTACTGTAAGGTGGTCGTCCTTGAGGCGAACACTCCTGTATTATCGAGAGCAAACGAAAAAAGAAGCTTTTTTTTCCCTTACATTCGATGACCTGTAATAAGGAGCAAGTCAATACGCTTGCTTTACTTGACAGCGATACCGATGCCCGTGCCGTGATATGAAATTATCAAATGTGTGAATGCGTGAGCATGGTATGTTGTGTGTGCACGAGGGGGCTGGGGTAAGGGCAGAGAGACACGCACATGTTCATCGAAATGAAGACACACATGTCAAACTCTTGACTCACATTGTTGACTTACATGGCGGAGCGGTAAGCAGAGCACACTACGTCGCCAAGGACCAGAGTTCGATTCCCGGCTGCCTGGGGATGGGTGTTCTTTAGGAGTGTCCCTTCATCAATTTCACCATATCTTCACTCATCTTCATCTTCGTGATTAGCCAAAAATGGCTGAAAAGCGAAGAAAACAAACAAAAGCAATCAATCAATCAGTCTTAATCCCCACTAACCCTTTTCTCATACGTAGCACCAAAAAAGTCTCAACATGAATCCCTGCCGCTGTTTCGTAAACATGACCCAGGTCTTCTAATTGCTGTTCATATATTTTTAAAAACAGAAAAAGAAAACATGAATGATTTCTCGATTACATGCATTTCATTACAAAAAATTTGTAAAAAGTTTATCCAGCAATTAACATGCAGGCCTCCGCGACGTTGTTGTGGTAATATCGTCCCTTGTAAACGAGGAGTTTGGTTTCGATACCTGGTGGAGGCACATAGTGATTCGGATCCCACTTTAATCTGTAGGTCCAGACCCGATTAGTCTGTCAGCATAAGAAGTAGACTTAAACAACATCCAAACAAACAAATTTAGCTGCTGTAATTATTAAAATTGATATGTGGCTAACTTTGCAATTATTAAGAACATTTTAAAGTTTAAAGTAACGTTAATAATGGAATATAATGCAACCCAACATAAATAACTAATTTTGAGTTAATTTCTTTATTTAGCGTAAAATGAACTAAATCACTCTTAATATTTCTGAACGAGGAGTTCGGTTTCGATACCTGGTGGAGGCACATAGTGATTCGGATCCCACTTTAATCTGTAGGTCCAGACCAGATTAGTCTGTCAGCATAAGAAGTAGACTTAAAACAACATCCAAACAAACAAATTTAGCTGCTGCAATTATTAAAATTGATATGTGGCTAACTTTGCAATTATTAAGAACATTTTAAAGTTTAAAGTAACGTTAATAATGGAATATAATGCAACCCAACATAAATAACTAATTTTGAGTTAATTTCTTTATTTAGCGTAAAATGAACTAAATCAGTCTTATATTTCTGAAAAGAAAGAGCCTAAAATTTCCAACAGTCCGACTGCGGGATGGCATGGGTTTGAGACAGCCTGGGTTCAGTCTCTTGGTTTTCGGCATGTGTATAGAACTACCATCATGAGGAAATTGGGGAGCTACGAGTGAGCAGGGTAATCCGGTCTGGGAAATCTCCTATAATGGCTGAGGATTCGATGTGCTGACTCCACGTCACCCCATTACCAGTTGAAGATTTCCACACCTCTAGATAGGATTGTGGAAGGGAGACTGGCAGTCGGAAGAAGTAGACTTCCAGAGTTGTTGAGCCATGGATTATTCTAAAATTTCCAACATTTCTTGAATTCATTTTCAGTTTGATTTGTTTTGAAGATACATTAATGTCTGTCCAAGGTTCCAACCTGGGATCTGTGGCCTTGTAACGCATTATCCTTACCACTCCTAAGGCAAGCAAAAATATATGCTTAATAATTTTATTAGGTGAAATAACTTCCATCTGTACAATATCACTTAGTGAGGAACTCTTAACATGTGCAAACCTATAACCAAGTTACAAGCAAAGAAGTGCCCGTGCGTAGAGGATACATTTTTCTACCCAAAGCAAAGCACTATTGACGAGAGTTCGTCATAATGTCTTTGTGAAATCATATAACGATGTTCACGTAAATTGTATGTATTATATTTATCTAATTGTACAGACTTTACACGAGCTTTCATGTACAAGCAGTTCACGTGACTGCCGGTAGATGTCCTTAGCATATAGACTGCGACCTGTAAGGACTGAAAGTTTTGTGAAAAACACCGCTAGATGGCTGACGAGAGTGGCAGCTGGGTAGATGAGAATAATTGAATGACAGTGGTTGTAAGTAGGTCAATGGAGGCCTGATGCGAGTGAAATGTGCAGACGCAAGTTTTGGCACAATTAAGGGAACTTTTCTTCGTCCGGTGAACTACAAATGTTCAACCTGATGGATACTTCCAGTGTGAAGTATCGGTTGCCGAGAATCAACGACACAGGACTTCATCGCCGAGTACTGGTATGAAAGGTGAACCTGGAATTCTGACAGCCATGCTTGGTGTCCTACCTTGGAGAGTAAGCGTTTTCTGTGTGGGAGAAGGTTGCCGCAAAGCATCTAGGAATATTGCGAAGAGTTGTAAGTTCAATACACCCACTTGTTACTGATCTTTCGAGTGATTTTGAGCAAGTTTCGTTGTTGCCAGCAGAAGTAATTTTCAATTTAACTCACGTCATGATATTAACATAGTTTTATGGTAATTGATACTTTCAAATGATAAGATTTCAGTTTTTAAGTTGACAACTTGGGTGTGGAAATTAATGGAAAATCAATTTCTAATTATGGCACAGATGATCTTGAAGTAAAGTTTCAGCAATGATATTTCTTATTGCGAGGTAGTTCCACAGAATAATTTGGGGAGCAAACTAGTCAGTTGTTGGCGACTAAACAGATGTTTCATTGTTGGAGACATATTTGTGAGTTCATATGGAACATTATATAGACATGTATAACTCAAGGGGAGGCTCACATGCTATTCGATGGAAAATTGACTCAGATTTCATGCTATGGTGCATGGCGACGAGATCATGCTTGAGAAGGGATATACGATGCCTATGATAGGATCATCCTGACATGAGATTGTCTCTGATCGTCAGTTTTCAGTTTATTTTAACGATGTAATTGATCAAAATCTTCCAAAATAGATTATGAGATAGAGATAGATAGCTGTATTCTTATACCGCTAGTTACTGGTAATCTTGGAAGATACTCTTTTCACACAACCCGCTGTACCATTTAAATTATATCTCCCACATATATGCATCCCGGCATGGTGCAAAGTGCCTGGGGAACTTTGCCTTCACTTTTTCTCGTTTTGTGGAGGGAAGGGGGAGGGGGCATTTGCCCTCTTCATGTCCGCTATGGCATCAGCTAGGTATGGTATGTAATTACTAAAAAGTATTAAGTATTTCTGCCCCGATTTTCTTGCTCATGTGGAAGAGACAACCAATTAGCATAAAGGCAACAAGATATCGTCCCTTCTCCTTTCCTCTGGTTTGTACAATTAAGAGTCGCTCCTGGATACGTACATTCTACAAACATATCATACCCTACACAAGTAAAAAAAAAAAGTCACCCATCTTCCCCCCACACGAGCTCATTAATCCACCACTGGTGTGCACGATTCAGCAGATTCAGCCAGTTTCTCTCTTTTGTTTCATGCACCCCCTCACTTCTTCTTTTCTGCAACTTGGTCGGGAATGAGCACACTTCTGATAAGACTTTTGTTCAACAACTGCATTGGCGCCGCTCCACTACCTCTTCATCTTCACTTCCCCTCCTCCCATTATCGCTGGTCCAAGTGGTGTCTGTGGCAGCGAGCAGCTGGAGCCGGTGTTCTGTCTCCTGGCTCTAGAGCAATGACTCATCCATCGTAAAGGGTTGTTTTGCTATTGAATATTACGAAACACGAGCACCAACACAGACACAAAGCCACCAGTTAAAAGAAAAGCTATTTTCTTTCCTTGTTTTGCCTTCTGATAAACATCTTGAACACACAGAATAATGAAGGAAGGAAATGCTCACGATGCTAATAACAATATACTCGATATTTTTCTTGGGCACCATTCAAAATATTAAACACGGAGGGGGAGACAAAAAAGGAAACATTATTTACGGGAAAACTATTGGTGGAAGGGGTGTTTGTCCTCTGCAACACTGCTAATTCCAACAATAAATTGTCGATTAATATGGACGTAAATAACAATCAGTGGCATGCCCAGAGGAGGGGCTGATGGGGGTCATACATAACCCCTTTTTGGCCCTTCTAAAAAGAACAAAAATCAAGAACGTCAAAGGTAGGAAAAGATGCAAAATGAGGGCTGGCTATTTAAAAAAGTATATGTAACCTGCCCCCACAGAAAGCAATTGCTTTTAAGTTTAAGGGCACTTCATGCACAGAAAGGCTAACTACGACTGGACCTGCAGGAAATCCAAACCAATGTGTCTCCACCGGGTATCGAACCCATTCAATGAAAGAGAAATCAAAAAGATATGATGTACCTCTTCATAGTTACCTGTATTGTATCACATATCATGCCATAAAATAATATTAAGACATTCTAATTAAAAGTGTACGGTAAGTTTCATGTAAATATTTGAAAAGTGTTTCAGTATGTTTAATTTTGAACATGAATGTAATGAAGTTTTAGAATTGTCAAAAAAAATGGCTGAGAACAAGGGAGCATGAGGTAAACAACATACCCATCAAACAATGTATTAAATACTATGATGCATGCATTATAATCAAATCAATGTTATTAATGCAAAATTTACCTGAATACGGATCTTCAAAAGCCATATCATCCACTTCTGACAAACCACGAACTGCGAAATACTTAACAGGGCAAGGCTGAACATCTTGAAACTTGAGGAAGGGCTGGGCACTTTCTCCTCTACCAATAGCTATTATTCCATCAACCATTTTAATCCAATACTCCTGGAATCCATTTCCATCTACAATGTATGGTACCGATGAAGTGGCAAGTGTGGTGCCACCACGCTTTAATTCAAATGCACACTGAGCATCAGTACATCCTCCAATTGCAATTTCGTATCCATTTTCATTACAAGCAACAGAACTAGTGTTGCACAAAATAAAAGTGGCATCCCTCTCTGTCTTTACTTTGAACCCAACTGCAAATCCTTCGTGTTTGAGCAACTTGAAAAATTTCTGCACGCAATAGTCACTCGTCTTCAGCATTCTTTCAGGACCTGAAATTATACCAAGGATTCACAATAATGGAGTTCCTCATTCCTGGTTATAGGCAGCAAATAAAACTTACATATACATTAGGGAGTGATCAATAAAAATAAAATCTCATAAGTGTAGATATAAAATTTTGCCAACGATAGTGTGATTAATGGAGGGGATTCTGCCTTCAACAAAATATTCATGGCAACAAAGGTAATGTTTTATCCCTTGGATGATTTTATCCCCCCTAGCAACAAAAAGTCACATTTATACATTTACCTAACCTAACCTAAATAGGAGTATATGTGTAAATTTAATGGAAGGCTTCTACTTTAGTGATTTGCATTAAACGCAGGTGCTACTGATCTGATTTCAGATCATATACAACTAGTAAAATTTTAATATTAATTTCATAAAAGCAGCTGCCTTATTTGTATAATGAGACTTACAAGACTAATAAGTTTCTCAAACTACAATAATAGTCAATGAAAAAAAAATATTCGGAAGTACATGTAGTGGAACAGCGAATGACCATGGATAGAGATTAGTGTGACAAAATAAACGAGTTACTATGAAATTACTACCTTTTCTTCAAGTCTTTGTTAATAATGGTAATACCAGTCTCATCATCATCATCTTTGCCATTTCCTGCCTCTGGTTGGGTCGGCATAGAAGTCAAGCCTCTGAATTTTCTCTCTCTCTCTCTCTCTCTCTCTCTCTGTTGATATCTTCTTGCATTCACAGGTACATCCCTGTTCCATATTAATCTTAAATCACCCATTTGTCCTCTTCTCTTTACCTCCTCATCTATTCTTCCACTTCTCTCAATTATGCTTCCTAGATATTTGAAGCTCTCCACTACCCTCAACTCTTCCATGTCCATCTTTATTCTTCGTTCATTTCTGGCTCTGATTCTTGTTGTTATTAGCACCTTGCTATTTTCTGCACTGAATTTCATTCCTGCTCTTCTGATTTCCTCATTCCAACTATCAAGCTGTCTCTGTACTACTTCTTCCATGTTTCCACATATTACTAAGTCATCAGCAAACAACAGGGCCTTCATCTCTTCTATTTTCTTCCCCACCTCTATGTTAATTGTATCCATTGTAATTATGAAGAGCAGTAGGGTAAGAGTACTTCCCTGTTGTAGTCCATTACTTATACTGAACCACTCTGTTCTTCTCACTGGTGTCTTCACACAACTCTGATTGGCCTTGAATGTGCTCTGCACTCTACACACTATCTCTTCCTCGACCCCTTTCTCTCTTAGAGCCTTCCAAACCTTTGTTCTGTCCATGGTATCATATGCCTTTTCCATATCTATAATACCACAACCACAAATAATAATAATTATAATAATGTTCTGCTAGAAAAACAAATAGAATATGCTACACACACCAAACATTATTTTTGAATCAAGAACAAATCAGTTTGAATTGTCCACTGTTCCTTCCCCAAGTCTGTTGCACTATTCATTTACCTGGGTTCTTCCAGCGATTTTCTTCAAACGATCAGGAAGATGAGTGCCATCTGTTGATGAAGTGTTTATTAACAAGATCTTTGGTTGAAGCAAAGGATTACAGTGTGAAACTGATGCCACCACATTTGCATTCACTCTTGTGTGCACCACAGAAAGTTTGAGTGATGATCATGATGGGTTAGCTATATTTTATGGGTTATTTCAAGAAGTGATTCTTTTGTTGATTATCTGACAAATGGCAAACTCACCATGTATCATTTTCATTCTTGTGCATCAAGATTGCTTATACAGTTTGGTCCAAAAAAATATTCCCACCGAAAGGTTTTATTGAAAGCACATGAGAATGAAAACTAACCTAATTTAACCAATAATTTTGAAGTTTACTAATAGAGAACTACCTATACTTTGTCTTGGGAATACATGGAGCAAAACCATGTGGTAGTGAAGGGGAGAAAGCGAGTGGGCAGAGCAAAGCAGTTTGCATGATGCAAACTGATGGTAGCTGCAGCCACATTTTCCCCTCCATGCCCTCGCTTCCACTCTCATACGTTAATTGGACGAATCAGTACTTGCCCAAATGCATGTATGTATGCAAGAAAATTACTCTGGGGTGTTGAAATAAAATTGTTAAGCAGAAATAAAAAGAAGCACAACCATCTACAACATTGCCATCAAACAAATACGTAATAAAATACAATTCAATTCTTGTGTATGTATGATGTAATTCACGTCGATTACCTGTGTGAAAGGATGTCAATAATAGGCATTCTTATCTACAGTCACCAGTTAATTGATACTTGTTTCTAAAATAAATAATTGGCATTCCTATGACAATGAAACAGATTTAAGTTGAAATATATGAAGAAATAAACAAATATTGCAACTGGGGATATTTTTTTGGAAAGCACAACAAATGTTTTGATATTAATGCTACACGACCCTGTACATACAAAAAAAAATCACATTTGCAGCATATAAGCAACAATCATATTTAAAATTCCACAATTCATACAGGCTTCGAATATTTCTTTTACATGGTTCCCTGATATTTATCTATTTTAGATTCTAGGATTTCCATGTCATTCTGAAACTAAAATAAGGATGTCCAAGTGATATTCATCATAGGCAACCTTATGCTTTGCAAGAAAAAAGTTTGCAGTGTTGAGCTTGGATTAATAGAAACTTTATAAGAAGACATAAGCAAGTTATTAACTTTTTCCATGACATTTACTTGCAGAGGTTCTATTAATTTCAGTAGCCTCTGTCATCATCCACCATTAATAGAACCTCTACAAGAAAGTTTCACGGAAAAAGTTAGTAACTCGCTTACATCTAATTATCGCACCTTTCTTTACCCTAACATAAATAAACTTTATATTTCAATATGGCTAAGCTTAAGGACAAGAAGTACAGTTTCCTTCATGGAGTGGGGTGAGCCAAACAAGCATAGATCGGACAGAAACTATAATTTTACATCGACACTTCTGGAAGTATTATTATTTATTTACTCCAGTATCATGTTACTTAATACAACTCCACAAAGCACATGAACCAAACGGAGAAGGGTTGAACAAAAAGATGTATGTAGCAGTCTACACCCATTTGTTGATGTTATTTTTAATAGCATAAATTATCGATTGAAAGAGTTGCTTGTAACTACCACAATAGGAGGAATGTACACTCCAGAATACAACAGAGGTTCTTTCAATGGAACTGAAATCAACGTGCACTTCATGTGGAACTGTACCTCATACCCTTAAGGTACGTGTACTGATAAAACACAAATGCACACAAACTTACCATTGCCTCCAGTAAAATTATATCTGTACGTCGCATCAGGAGAGCAATTGAAACTGAAGACATTAAACTTAGGGATAGCTGGATTAAGAAATTCTAGAACAGGCACATCCTTGTCATGAAACCCAACTTGGAACAGGTCACCTTTGATTGAAATCCACACATTCAGATTACGGCCTGTGGATAGAATTCCAGGTGTTTCAGCATAAGCAACAACATCGGAGTTCCATAACAATCTGCTATCTTCATTCTCATTGCATCCAATCACTAGTTCGTAAGTGGACTCCACACCTGAATCTGGATGCTCCTTCATTACGATTCCAGCATCATTCTGAGCAAAAACTTGGAATTCGAACAGCAAAGATCCATTCTCGGGGTTGGTAGGTAAAGGGTAAAAGTCTTCATTCTTATTTGGGCCTGGTATCTTGTATGTTGAGAAACCTGTAACAAAATATGTAAACTTATTTAAGTAAAAAAAAATATATATATATATATATATACGTTTGTAACTAATCAAAACAATATTTCTAATGACAAAACCATTCATGTCTCAATATATTTCATATGTTAATTGCTAAGAATTATAAAAATACTGGACAGTAATGCCAGTCACAACTAATGATCAGTAACAAATAACACAATTGAGTACTAAGTAGTTACATTTTTACAAGCTATCATTTAACAATAAGTATATCAACCATTCATCCTCAACGATAATACTTGCAGTGGTCGAATGATCGACCATTCGTCCACTAAAGGTTAATACACAAATTATATGTGAATGTGTGCAACGATGCATGCTTGACATCACACAGCAATTAGGCCTCACCAATAGTGTAGTGCTAACATCATCACCTAGTAATAAAGCAGCCCCAGGTTCAATACCGGTGGAGGCAAATTGCACAGTGTCTTCCACTTTATACTGTAGGTCCAATCCCAATTAGCCTATCTGTGCATAAAGTTGACTTAAAACAATTCAAACTACCAAACAATTCATGAACATCAATTTTTCCTTATTCTTACTTGATACTTTCATAAGATTTCAATGACATACATGTTTATACCAAAACACAGCTTACATTTGTTACTACGATTCAACAGACATGATGTTAGTGTTGATATCGATAATATAGCAATATAAAATTTACCGATACTATTCTATCAATCTGACATAAAAAATGCTAATGTTCTGTGAAATATGTATGGAACCAGGTGATCGCAATATGGTTTGCTTTGAAAAAGAAACTGGCTGAGCTGATATAGATGCTGATGAAGAGTTATCAGAAAGTATTTTAAAATTTAATCACCAATGCTGGTCAATAATTTTCAGAGTCTGGGTGTCTCATAGGATCTAAAAAAATGCTATGGTACACTTTCACACAGTCTATTATACTCTGCAAAAATGCATACACAGCATTGCTACAATTTCTTGATTGTGAAATTCCCTGACATTTCCAGGTTTTCCAGTTCAAAAATGAAATTTTTCCCGACCTCATTATCACCATGATTTTTGTTCTTAAACCTAGTGTTTTTCAATTAAATATGCATATTATTATGAATATATAGTTATTGGCTGTAAATGTACCATCTGTTCAGAAAGTAAATGGTTGATTGATGGTGGTATTGAAAAGAGAACTTTAAATATGAAAAATTTTAAGGTCAAATGTGCGACTGAGCAACCATTCCCACTTCAAGTTTTTTGAAACTAAGATATTCTCTTTCCTGGGAGTTGCGTCCATATAATGTATTCCATAAGGATTTCCATAGGTGGCAGAAAGTAAAAAATTATAGCAGTCAGGAAAAACAACAACATCTGAAATACACATCCCCCCTCCCCTCCCAAAAGTCACAAACATATGTCCAATTCCTCCCACACCAGTCCACTTTCAGCACTTTTTTTTAAAGCAAATTTAATTCTACATGCACAAAACAGGTGCATATTCGAAGAAAAACATCATGACGTTATAACTAATACCTCATAAGTTTGTCAAAAAAATTTAAAAAAGAGACATGTATAAACAATAATACAAATTAAGTACCAATCCAGAGTCTTTCTAATCCAATACATTAACTTTACTAGGTTTGAAACAATTTAATATACAGTTGCCATTTGAAAAATATATGTCTATTTAGTGGTAGTATCCTAGGACAGTGTTTGCATGATCCAGGGCCATTACACATGTACATTTTTTGACTTACACGAAACGTGTCACATAACGTTCATTGCGTACAATTCTACTAGTGTTATCATCTTCCTAACAAAATGTCTTTGCTTGTAACACCAAAATTTAAATGCCAACAAGACCAAGGTCTATAAAATAAGATGCAATAACCTCTTCTGCACTAACCTTTCTGATAATTATGATCATATTGTCAGTCTACTTTAGTTATCATTCAATACAGTTGGACTACAACTTTTACTTTGATAATCTTTCTAAAACCTTACAAAAAGTACAAATTACTTCTACTCTTTCAGTACCAGCAAGTAAGGAAAGATCTACAACATAGATATGAGTCATTCGTGAATGAATGAATCTTTTCAATAAGCAACTGAACTAGGGTAACTTGTGAACAAGTCGCAAACAAAGGACTAAAATACTCAGGAGTAGTTTCCTTTCTGAGGAAAGTCGTCGGTTCCTTTGTTTTTATTCTGCACTTGCAATCCAAAACTCCTGTGTGACGTTAACCACAGCCAGTCTAATGAGATCCTACTGTTTAAGGAGTATCCAGTTATTGAAAATCCAAAACCAAACTGCTCCACTTCCCGTAGGAAACGGGAACAGGTTCCACTGGTGTGTTCTTGAAGAAAGGAAATATCCTCGTCCCACACACACACACACACTCCCTGGATCCTGGTCTTCAACGAGTTCACAAGAACAAATCACAAAATGAAAGGAACTTCCTTTAACAGTGATGAAAGCTATTTTATTTCTCATTATTGCAAAGACAAGTCATTCCAGCCTTTAGTCATAACTAACTTACCTGATTGATTTGGTCAAAATAAATCCAAGAACCTAGATCCCAGAGTGAACAAATGTAGAATTGAAATTTGAAGGTATCATAATTTTGTACAATAAGAACGAGAGGAACAAGTTTCTGAACTAAATTTATTGGGGGAGTGGAATCACAAGAACTGAATCCAGAAGTGGAAATGAACCACTTGTTCAATCTGCAACTTGTTCTCTTGCAGACTCCAAAATGCGCATAAATTCCAGATGATCTGCAAAATGCCCCCACATTTCCTGGTTTTCCAGATGCGTAGTAACCCTGATACATTACAGATTATCCTGTAATTTATGCATAAAAAAGAACAGTAATTTTGCTTAATCATTGTGCGGCAAAAGTGAATTTCAAAATTAAATGAAAGCCAATATACAACTTTGAAGTATTTTAAAGCAAAACTCTAGGATTTGATGTGGTATTTGCAGTGGTTACTATTTATACATATTCTGAATTTAATTCTTTAAAATATACATTGTTCAAGCATCCATATTTGTTGGAATCAATAAGAGAATTAGCATTGGTATGGTATTGTACATTAGTTATTTTATGTTGTTTTTCTGCCACACTTTTTGCACACAAGAGCAGTATGGCCAAAAGAATAGCATGCTATTGTTCATTTGTGTAGGAACCTGCTATTCAGACCAGAATATTTCATGGTAATGATGAGAGGTGTTCACATGAATGGGTGTGCAACTTGTTTGATTAATTCTCTGGCATACTCTCAAAAGGTGATGAAGAGCAGAGGCAGATTCTGGGGTGTTGGAAGGGTCAATTTTAAATCTAAAAACTGCAAAAATGTATACTCTAATAAACATTTGCATTCTAATTATAACTGCATTTCAGTATATGTATTACATATTACAGTGGAACTATGATTTTACATTTTTCGGGGGACGTAGATGATAAAAATTTCAAATGTTAAAGCTGGGAAAATTTTACAATATTTTCCTCAACTGGGTAGTAAAATACTAAATATCAGAATTATCAAATCTGATACCAGTTCCGATATGTTATTTTTGGAGATATCTTCAGTGGCTGCACAATGCAGGTGCTGGCAGATATTTTGAGTGAAACGTTTGCAACATCTCATCTTCATTTTGATTGCACCTGCATCATAGATGGCAGACACCTCAGTCAACATTTTGAGTGGCAATAATAACCATACCTTTAATAAACTAGAATCATTCTTAGTCTAACATGCAATTACGTTTGACATTGACAACCTCTCATTTATCAATAGAAATAATGAACTTTACAGTACTAATCAGAAAAGCTGAAACAAAAGAAAAAGGACACTTATGCAGCAGCTTCAATTTCTCGCAATTATGCTTCCTACATATTTGAAGTTCTCCACTACCCTCAACTCTTCCATGTCCATCTTTATTCTTCGTTCATTTCTGGCTCTGATTCTTGTTGTTATTAGCAACTCGCTATTTTCTGCACTGAATTTCATTCCAGCTTTTCTGATTCCATTCCAACTATCAAGCTCTGTCTGTACTACTACTTTCCTGTTTCCACATATTACTAAGTCATCAGCAAACAACAGGGCCTTCATCTCTTCCTCTCCTATCTTCTTCCCCACCTCTTCATTAATTGCATCCATTTTAATTATGAAGAGCTGTGGGGAAGGAGCACTTCCCTGGTTTAGTCTATTACTTATACTGAACCACTCTATTCTTCCCACTGGTGTTTTCACACAACTCTGGTTGGCCTTGTATGTACTCTGCACTCTACACACTCTCTCTTCCTCAACTACTTTCTTCCTTAGAGCCTTCCAAATCTTTGTTCTGTCCATGCTATCATATCTAGGAATGCCATAATCAAATCATTTCCATACACGTAGTGCCTTTCCTGTATTTGCCTTATGGTGAATATCAGATCTACTGGTGATCTGCTTCTTCTAAATTCATACTGTTCCTCTCTCATGTTCAGCTCTGTTACTTCCTTATTCTTTTCTCTAGTATTTTCTCATACACCTTTGCTGAGTGGCACATAAGTTTTATTCCTCTGTAGTTTTTACATTCCTTTCTGTCACCCTTCTTGAATATGGGAACTATTAGTCCCTTTGTCCAATCTCTTGGCACTTTTCTCTCTTGCGACATTTCAACACTCTGACAGCCACTACATACCAATCACTCCTGCTCCCAGCATCATTTCCACTGGCATGTCATCGGCCAACATGTATATATATACAAATAAAGAATATGGAGGCCCCGTTAGCATGTTCTACCTCTCTTCAGTGCTACCTCCACTTCTTTCCATGGAAGATTCATTTTTTCCTTCCTATTTTCATTTTCCTTCATGTTCATTTCCTTTTTTCACATTCAGCAATTTATCGAAATGATTTCTCCACATTCTCCTTATTTCTTCATCCTCTTCTATAATGTTTCCCCTTTCACCCTTAGCTTACAACTGTCTCCTCTTTCTCTTCTCCTTTCTCTTACTAATTCATACAATACTTTCTTGTTTCCATTTACATCTTCTTCTGGCACTTTGACCCATTCTTCCATCCACTTTCTTCTTTTCTCCTTTATTACTGTTCTTGCCTCTTTCTTCTTTTCCAAGTACTCTTTTCGTGCATTTTGTGATATGCATTTAAACCATTTTCTAAATGCATCATTTTTGGTTTTCACTGTCTCTCTAGTTCTTTCATTCCACCATATTTCTTTCTCCTTTCTTTCCTTGCTTGTCGTTCCACATATCTTTTCGGCTGCCTCTACTAATTCTGTTTTATATCTTATCCATTCTGTCTCTACTCCTTTGGCACTTTTGTTCACAATACTTTTTGATATTTCTCTTTTATCAACTTATCCTTCAATTTCCACACTCTTATCCTTCTCTTTTTAGCACTTTTGTTCTCAATACTTTTTGATATTTCTCTTTTATCAACTTATCCTTCAATTTCCACACTCATATCCTTCTCTCTTGTTCCTCCCTTGTATCTTCTACTTTCCATCTCCTCACATCTTCTAATAGCCTGTCGTCAGGTCACTGTCTAAATTCTCACTGGGTATTACTTTAAAGTTGTTTGTTTTCTTCTTTACTTCCTTGTTTACCAATACATAATCTATTGCAAATTTTTGTTCATTATTCCAACTGTATCTTGTAATTTTGTGGCTGTCATATTTCTTTTCAAACCAGCTATTACCTACTAACAGTCCGTTTCTCTTACAAAAGTCCAGTAGCCTCCTTCCCTTCTCATTCCTCTGTCCCCATCCACCTCCTTCAAGTATTCTGAATATCCTTTCCTGTCTATATCCCACTTGTGCATTAAAATCACCCATCACAATTTGTCATTCCTTTCCTACATGTTCTTCCAAGTCTTCCTCAAATTCTTATTTCACCTCCCTTGTACATCCTGTTTGTGGGGTGTACACTTGAATTATTTCTATTACTTTCCCTCTTACATTCATTTTTAGTTTTATTATTCTGTTATTTATCTGTTCTACTTTCTAATTTATTCCACTTCTGACTACAAATCCAACCTGACTTCTCCGGCCCTATTCAGTACCTGCCCAGTACAGATTATTTATTGTTTTCTCAATTTCATTTCTTCTCTTCCTTTCACTCATTCCAAAGATGTCAATTCCTCTTCTCTCCATTAGATCCACAATTTCTTCAGTCCTTCCTATAACTGTTCCAATGTTCAATGTCCCTATTCGTAGCCCACGTTGTCTCCAATTTCCAGTCCGACTTGCTTCTTTCCTTTCTCGACTCTATTTATGTTTTCGGCTGTTGGCTAATCGGGACTGTTGCAGCCTACACCTGGGTGGTGGGGCTGCCACCTGTGGGTTCTCAGGTACACCCTTATTTTTCTGTTGGGGTTCCAACTCCCTAATCTTTCTGGATCCCTCCAGGCCCGCAAGGCAGTGGGGGCAAACACTTTTATGGTGGTGTACATTTGCCATGACACAAGGGTATCTGTGGTATTTGCTGAGTATGCCCATGCCACTGGATACCCTCCACACACTGATAACTTTGCTTGGTCCGGGATTGCTTATTTGGGTTTCCCCTTATTCACAGCTTCCCCTCATATCTGCCACCTGTGACCCATCCAGTAGCTGAGGCTCGCACTTGTTTGATGTAGGAGATTTTCCCTCACATGTTGGCAACACTTATTCAATGTCACTGGTTTAACAAATGTGATCTCAAATTTTTTAGAAGTTAAAAATCTTGCAAATGGAAGTTCAACATGGTGGCCACTCCAGGAATATGATAAAATTCAAGTATAATTGCTGGCTTTCAAGGCGAACTTTCGAAAAATTAAAGGCTACAAGCAGATGTTTTCTCTATTTCAACCTAACCTATTATTACCGCCTCTCACCATCCACCCACACACTCACATGCAAATGTAGAAACATTTTAAAAGGTCTGTGATATCCCAGTGTATCCAAAAATTCTAAATCAATTCAATCAGTGGGGCAACCACAGGGGGGGGGGGTGTACCTGCAGGGAGCAATTACAGTCCACAACTTCAAATTTTATGCAAATAAAAATACTTTTCAAAACATTTTCTTGCTCGCTTCGTTCGCAATACCTGCTTTTCTTAGTCTTATCAAGTTTAGAACCGTAGCTAGGTAGCAGCGGGAATCGTCTCTGGGCTGAATGATATAAATGAAAATAAGTTGTAAGATTGATTGATTTGTGGTTGTAAGTCCACTTTACACACAGAAAGGCTAATCGGGACTGGACCTATAGTTTAAATTGGGATCCGAACCACTGTGCCTCCACAGGGTATCAAATCCGTGACCCCCTTGATCACACGGCGACGATATTACCCCTACTTCATCGGGAAGGCACAAAAGTTGTAAAAGAGAGATTGCTTTGGCGTCCCTTGAAATTATTTTCACCCTATTAAATCAATATTGATTTCAGCCTGCAAAAAAATTGGATCCAAAAATTTGTCATTCTTCTCTGTAATGCATTGTAAATTACCAGACAAAGAAATAACACTTGTCTTAATTAATTAAATGCATGAACAATTGTTTTGAGACAATTTATGTATAGATTGATTGATTTGCTTTATTATACTTTGCATCTTGTGCTAAGTTTGGCTAATTTGCGAAGATGGGGATGAGTGATGAAATTGATGAATGGACACTCTCAAGCATCCATGCTCAGGCCAGGATCTGAACCCGGGACCCTTGGCGTCGTAGCGCGATGTGGTAAACCATTCTGCCACGGGGGCTGGCTGACCATTTATGTAATTTTTGCTGTTGGATGTTGTGAGATGGATGAATAGGTTTTGTAATGTAATTAAATAATATATGTTGTATATAATATGTATTAAACAAACTTTGAATACCTACACAATTTAGTGTCAACGTCGCTCCATGTTGCATATATATGAAACATATTGTAATATAATTAAGCCTTGTTTCCATATTAAAAGCAATAACTACTTCTTCGTCTGAGGAAGAGCCTGATACAGGGTTGAAACGTTACGTGTTAAGTGTTTTTATCTTAATAAACTGCCTTGGTCAGCAACTTATTGTTTTTTATGAAACATATAACATAATTTATACATGTTAATGCAAAAATAAATTATATTTGGAATGCATTTATCAAGCACTTTCTGTCTTTCAAAAATAGTATGTGTGCTTGTTTTCCATTATTAATGTGAAATTGAACGTACTGAAAAAGTAATTTGAATTGTTTGTTCGAACACAAATGCTTTAGCACCAACTTCTACCCCTTTTTGCATAATTTACGAGGGTATCAACATCTTTGATACTACTACTTCTACTACTACTAATAATAATAATGTTGGTTCCAGGTTCGAAACCCAGCTTGAGCATGGATGTTTGCGAGTGTTCATTCATCAATTTCACCATATCATCACTCATCCCCATCTTCGCAAATTAGCCACAAGTGGCACAAGAACCGAAGTTAAATAAAGCAAATCAATAATAATAATAATAATGTTATAATAATAACACTATTATTATTAGCTTTATTATTATTAAAATTATTATTATTATTGATACATTTATCCTGGTACTTCCCCACCCTCGGACATAAATTTGTGGTTGCGCCTCTGAATTCAATTAAACGGTATACATATTTGCCTTTTCACATACTCAAGACTCGAAATACATCCACAAACATAAGTCACAAATGTTTCGGGTTCTCCTTTTTCTCTCAATGGGAGCAAGCATTCTTATCCTTTCCTTTTTCTCCCCATGGGGTTATCTTCCCAGGTCCTTTCCCTTTCACCCTCCCCACCCTCCCCTTTTCTCTTTCTTACCTTTCTTCTCTATTTCCTTGGCCTCCTGGAAAAAAATATCTCTCATAAAAAAAAGAAGAGCCAGTTTATCTTCCCAGGTCCTTCCCCTTTCACCAAAGAGCTTATTTTTTTATAAGAGAGAAATCGTTTCCATTCAAGATAACCTGAGCTAGATGGGTTTGTGGCCCAGGTTTGAGAAATGCCCCTTCTTTTCATCCTTCCCCTTTCACCCGCTATTTTTATATATATATATATATATATATATATATATATATATATATATATATATATATAAAATGGAGAAGGGGCACAGGTGGCTGATTTACGCCCTTGTCTCCACTTTCCTGAAAGGGGAAGATAACCGGGAAGGGTATACCAATCTATGAAAAAATGTTAATTGTTCAACAATTTCAAACTCAAATCTACCTGATTCAACTTCAAGATATCTTATCTTGCAATAATCATTCGTTTGTTAGATAGATTCTTCTGCAAAAGGACACTAAAAAAGTAAACGGACTGTTTCATTTTCTACGCAGCTTTCGTCTCCTTTATCAATAAGAATAAAAGCTAAATTGTGAAAACTTGCCTCAGGACATTCAAATAAATTCAATGGGATTTGGATTAATAAAGTTGTAATTCTACACGTCTACCAAGGAAAATTCATGTAGAAATCACACATAATTCCCGAAGCCAATAATTCACACGTAATTCCCAGAATTCAAGGAATTCCCAGTGAGTAGCTACCCTGTTTAATGCAGCATAACATCTTCGTTGACCCATCCAGCTTTCTCTTTTAAAAAATTACTGCATTTATGAACCAAAAAATTCAATCCATCCATGGTACCTCAAGTGTAAGAAGTAACTAAATAGCAAGCTGAGATTGGTAATTTATGGTTTAACCTTTTGATGCCCGATCGTCTCATCGAAATGCTCTTAGGTAACCTTCGGGTAGCCGAACGTCTCAATCGAGATGCTTTGTCAAGGTCAAGTGTTTACGTTAAAACTTCGCTATTTTTGGGTAGAATTCAGATTTTCTTTTTTCATATTGTTGTTAGCACATGTATTTAACAGAAATAATTGTTGCATGTTTTCTTTTCATGAAAATGGCATGAAAAAGGAGACTTCTTTTTTGCATCTTTTTTCAAGGGAAAAATCTTGCGGAAAAAGGAAAGTCAGCTTTGTTGTTCTAAAGCAATGCATTTCCTTCACCCCTGGAAACTGCATACAATGGAATTTGTTTATCGGTACCCAAGGTCAAAGGTAATGTTTTCTGTAGGGGTGCAAGCAGGGGGTGGGAGAGGGGGAATAGAGGTTGTTGAAACTGTCATAAGAATGGAATTTTTTTGTTCTTGAGCACAAGTGTTTCACAAGTGGCTATAAAGGTTACCCTGCATTGTCTAAAAATAGAATTTGCATAAATTTTATATTGTCTGAGTCTGTGATCATTTCGCGTACAACAGTATATCATTCATCTCTCTAGGGTAATTAGCCTCTGAGCTATAGTCATTTCAATGTAACCCTGCATTTCGCTGAAATTTGAAGCTTGAAACAGTGGCACGCAGGCCTTTCGGTTCAGGGGAACAACTCGCGTTACATTGGTCATATGATAATGATGCAAATATTTTTCTGTTTCTTACATGCCAGCGATAATTTCTATGTGCATGTTGACCTTTTCATGTCCTTTTTACAGGGGGTGGGGAAACCCATTTTTTTAAAAAAAATATATATTTTTGAGGGGATCCCCCTCCCCTCCATGTATATGCCGAATGTGCATAAATTTTATATTGTCTGAATCTGTGATTCATTCCACGTACAAAGGTATATCATTCATCTCTCTAGGGCAATTAACCTCTGAGCTACAGTCATTTCAAGGTAACACTGCATTTTGAAGCTTGAATCAGTGGCGTGCTGACCATTCCTTTTGGGGGGTACAACTCGCGTTACATTGGTCATACGATAATAATGCAAATATTTTTGTGTTCCTTACATGCCAGTGATAATTTCCATGTGCATGTTGACACTGTCATGTACTTTTTTCTTGGGGGTTGGGGGAAATCCCCATTTTTTCCGAAATTTTGGAATTTTGGGGGTTCTCCCCTCCCCCACACCACATATATGGTGAATCTGCATAAATTTTATATAGTCTGAATCTCTGGTTCATTCCGCATACAACGGTATATCATTTATCTCTCTAGGTCAATTAGCCTCCGATCTACACTCATTTAATTGAAATTCTGCATTTTGCTCAAAATCGGCTTGGGCACCAAGGAGGTTACCTGTGAAAATGGCCTTGGGCTCCAAAAGGTTAAAGGATAGTGTGTTAAACTAATAAAATATAATCCTGGCAAGGTGTGGATGCTTATTAACTTTGCCATACTCATGATAAACCTAAATAAACCTGCTGGTACATTTACAGGAAGGTTATGGTTATCTGGCTCAACAACCCCCCTCCCCAGATATACACAGTATATAGTAGGTATGTACTTTTTTTGTAAAGTTTTACGAAAAGAAAACAGTCCTTCCGAAATGAAATTGTAAATGCACCATTTGTAAAATGGGAAACAGAGGCAATTGTAAATGCACCATGTGTAAAATAGGAAACAGAGCCAATAATAAACTATCCTCTAAAATTGCTTCATTCCCTTTAACACTGGAAAATATAATGAATACACCTCAAAACAACTGTATCAGCAAGGGATCATTGTGTATGGGGATAAAAAGGTCTTTGCAATTGGAAGAAGTGATCACCTCCATTGCTTACCCTGTGGATCCACATCTGATGGAAGACGAACCTGGTTATTCTGTTCAGGAGACAACAGAAGTAACCAAGGGGTTGGTAGCAGTTATGATTCAAGCTGATAAGCGAATAATAACAAGACAGTGTAACAAATGCAAGATGGTGTTCTCATAATAAGCTGAGGATTCAAAACATTGAATTTCTGACAGGTGTGTGCACATAATTGAATTAAGCACGCAAAATGAACCAAATTAGCACTTCTTACAACATACAGGCAATAAATATGTGCATTTTTTTGTTTGATGTAGGAGACTTTCCCTCACATGTTGGCAACACTTATTCAACGTCACTGGTTTAACGAAACTGAACTAATTTCGAAACTTAAACTGGTGTAATGGACTGCAACATGGAAGTTACGGTTACAGCATTCTATAGAAATAGTGATTGTCCGATAACTGTTAAGTCACCTGATTTAATTGTTTCCGATTTATTTCCTGAGTGAAGCACCTGAAAAGCAAGATGTTTGCAAGTCAGCAATAGATGAACAACATTCATACTAAGATGTTAGAATGTGTCACAGCTAATCTACTTCTCAGGCTATTTCAGTCTGAAAGTCATCAATGTGTTTGGTCATCTGCCAGACAAAACACTGAAAGCAAAGATGACTGTGGTTGTTTAACAAATGACAATGTGTAAGGTTGCAAGTATTGTGTTTGTGAGGTTTGCTTGATTTAAACAGGTATAGTATATCATTTGTTGTATTTACAGATGTCCATTTCACCGAGACATCCTTTATTTCTCCAGATTTCTAAGCACAGGTTTCAGGACAATGATAAATAAGGACTCTTATGGCCTAAAAGTCACCAAAATATGGAAAATATAAAATTTCCATAAATGCGGCATGCCCACGATTCTGTGAAAGGAGAATAAAACCATAAAGAAGAGTGTGGGGGTTATATATATTCTGTTATCGTATTGGTCGGTCTTATATGTTGTCACCTTTTCCTGCATTCTTTTACGAGTAACGTGTCAAAGGTTCCACGTTCCAGCCTGGCCATGGGTGTTCCTTTGTGTATAGCCCTTCATCAGTTTCACATAATCATCATACATCCTCATCATCAAGATTAGCCACAAAGAGGCAGTCAATTTCACAATATTTCCAAAATATTTATTTTATAAATATACTAATTATAACTCTTTGTTACTTTCATCTTTATCCATTGTAATCTTGAGAAATGATCATATTTAAAAATTGTAGTCGCTAAAGAAAGTTATTATTAATATACCCTTTACAATATACCCACACTGTGGCTGTGGGGTCTAAGGTATCAGGCTTTGGGCTCGGACTACGGGACTTTTCTCCTGAGATCTTGGTCAGTGTATGGGTGCTGACCGCATTTCGCCCCTTAACTGGATGGATGATCGCCCCTTTTTCCTGATGCATGTGGGGGTGAGGCTGGCAGTTGGTAGGCAGGCCCTGAACCTCAAGAAGCTGTTGCACCATGTGTTATTAGTATTAATAATATACGCTTTACAAAATGAATGGAATTACATTGACATTTGTAAAGAACTAAGTTCAGATACTAAATGCATTGAAACAAACTCTGTCCTAATGGGTGCTTCTGGCATGCTACATTTTCTTTAAAATGATTTCAGTGTCCTTCTACTGGTATGGCATGTATAAACATTCATTCATTCACCATGAGTAAGAAATGTTAATTTGGGTTTTCGAATAAATAGAATATAGTGCATAAATGTAACAGTGCACATAAGTTTGTGATTCCCATTCAATTACGCATGCTAAATGTGTTGGTTTAATAGTGCAATGTAGAACTTAGAAACTCACACTAGAAAATTCGCAGCTAAATTATAATGAAGCATCACTCGTGAGAATATTCTTGTGTATCAATGTTCTTCGTAAAAGTTTGCATAATCACTGTTGTACATTACAAAATAATGCAATAAATGTTACTTTCAAGATGGTTTTTATTCTTGTAGTGACATTTTACCCTGGTACCACAACAATTTTTCAAGCTTACACCACACATGAGAGCAAGAGAGAGAGGAATTCAACAAACACATCCACAGCCTAACATGGCAATCACTGAATAGTATTGATACATCATACTGTATGTACACTATTGGTGTACAGTGTCTATATATATATAGTTATTATGTTAGTGTTAGCTTAAAACAGTTGAGTGGAACCAGAACAAAACATTAGTACAAGATTTAAAGTCACTTACAACGTAACATTTATTGTATTATTTTGGAATACTGAGAACACTGTCTTCACTAATTCCTAAAATAGAAAAGAGATAACACTTTGAAAGGCACTTGTCACACATGAAAAATATTACACAACTGACAATACAATGCAGTAGCACACCTTACATTGAAATGATAAAAATGTATGACTTAAATTAATACACTGAAAAGAAAAACATAGTATATGTGCATAAAATGTTTAGGCATTTTAATGTTGTACCTTATGCACTTTCTTGTAATTAATTTTGTAGAGACTTGTATGAAATTTTAACCAATATGGATGGAGTGCCAGTATAAAATTTACAGGTAATGAATGGTATATTATAGTATACTGAACCATACTAAAACATTCCATGAAGAAACCAACTGGTTCATTCAGCTTCTTTATTTATGTATGCAACCAAGTGATATATTTTGCCTTAGAAAAATAAACTATTTAGGAAAGTGACATAAAATAATGGATTATGAGTACATGCTTATACCAGGGTGAGTCATAAATTTGTAGTTTAGTGGAACAGAAATTGATAGGCTTCCAAACAAGTGTTAAATGTGAGTTGAGTGGAGTCGTCATCATCTGGTCACACTTCAGACATGTGCCCATGGACTTATCAATCACGACAAGAATGTCCATGGAGAAACTTGCTGTTCATGTGCTTCTACTCTGTTAGAAATGTGAGTGAAAACTTCAGTCTATCTGCATTACTCATGACCAGGGAACAGATTTATATGTAGTAAAAATGTGCTATATACCAAAATATGGAGAGTAAAAATGTGCTATATATCAAAATATGGAGTTAAATATGGACTTAAAAATGTAAAAATGTACCTTTCTAATAATATAAGATTACATGAGTTACATACAGTCTAAGCATTGAAACTATTGCCCTGACTATCTTAAGAGAAACCAGAAGCTAATCCTGTACGTGTGCCACAAAATCGTTGCTTCTGACACTGCTGTGGGGTTAGCAATGGGCTGCTTGACTTGAGACTCTCTCCCAACGTTGCGAAAATAATGTTTGTAACAACCAGGAACCAATGTTTGAGCCCTCATTCTCTATTGTTCACAACAATTGCAAATAAACAGGAATTTCAAGTGTTTCACAATAGCAAAAGCAAACAGTTGGGAGCTGTGAAATTGTAGAAGAAAAAAAGAAAGGAAGAAAACAGTATTGTTCGGATGACAGAAAACTTATAATTAATGTAATTGGAAGATATAAAAAAGGTGGTCAACTTTAGTTTGTTTAATGTCGCTTCAGACTTTGTCAGTTATTCACACGAAATTCACCCATGGGGATATGTAGTTATTGCGCAAATATGGAGTATATGTTGATAAAAATTCTAGAATATGGAAATAATATGTAAAAATAACTAAAATATGTGAAATATGAGCCAAAACATAATATATGTACAAATATGGAAAATAAAAACATAATTTTTAGGATCTACATGCTGTGATGTGCAAAGATAATACAAAATATAACTGATTTCAGCTTCACACATAAATATTTATGTGGCTCATTCCACAGAATTTGAAACCAATTTTTTTTTCACTGAATTATGGTGGAAAACACTTCATTCTCTTTAAAAGTATGCGATCTTTCTGATAGTCAACTTTACTTTAGCTCCAGACGTTCAAATGTTGGCATAAATTGCATACTGCAAATGTATAGTTGTTCAAAAATATGGTATTGAAATATGATCCAGTCCGAATAACCTATTACATCTATTCTGCAATTGAAGTGTTAATTATATATTTATTTTCCATTTTGAATATATTCTCTACAGTACTACACCATTACAAAACTTTAGGTTCATTCTGTGTGTTCTGGGTATGCGGCATTAGTGTAAATGTTTTCTGGAGTCACAAGCATGATTAATAACAAGTTTTTTTCTTCTCCATACTACATAGTTCAATTGTAAATCTCCAAATATAATCATGTAAGGCTGTCAAAATATGCAAACAAATTAATTAAAATTTTAACTAATATTAAATTAATATTATGTGGCCGTGGTGGCTCAGTCGGTAACGTGTCTGACTACCATGCTAAAGGTCCCAGGTTCGATCCCCGGCCGGTTCAAATCCAGGAACTTTTCTAACGTTGGAAGTGGCCCCGGCGCCCACCCAGCATCGAATAACATGGGTACCTGGGGGACACCCTGGGGGGTAAAGGCAGTCAAAGACGTGGTGCTGATCACATCACCCCCACTCAGGACCGGATCAACAAAGTGTGGGGCGTTACCCCCACATCCCCTATACGCCTTCATTGCATGGTGCTAAGCACAGGGGAACACTTTACTTTTTTTTTTACTTTTTTTAATTAATATTACCATCTATGATGGTCATGTATGTGACAGTGGTTAGGTTTGATACATGAGACATGTATGTGACACTGTTATTACCCAGATATTAATGACTAGAATAAAAAAAAAGTAAAAGTAAAAGTAAAGTGCTCCCCTGTGCATAGCACCATGCCATGAAGGTGTATAGGGGGTGTGGGGGTAATCAGCATCACGCCCCTGACCGCCTTTACCCCCCAGGGTTTCCCCCAGGTACCCATGTTATTCGACGCTGGGTGGTCGCCGGGCCGCTTCCATCGTTAGAAAAGTTCCCGGATTTGAACCGGCCGGGGATCGAACCCGGGAACTTCAGCATGGTAGTCAGACGCATTACCGACTGAGCCACCGCGGCCACTGCATTAATGACTAGAATAGCAAGCATATTATATTTTCTATTTGACAGTGGCAGTGACAATCATTGAACTATATATAACTGGAATGCTCGCTGCAACACTGATCTGCCACGAAAATTAGTATAAAATTGGACTTACTTACGTTGAGTGAGTATGAAGTTTTGAAAACAACGTTTCGGGCTACAACTGCCCCCTTCTTCAGGTTCCTATTTTCTCAAGGCACTAATCATTATGCCACATCACGAAGTGTTAAAAAGGATTAGGTTAGGTTGGGTTAAAGAACACTTAAAATAATCACTGCCAACATTCCTGTCTAAAAACCACCAGTTAAGAATCCCGTTTTAAAAAAATTCCCCATTTCCCATGCGACCTCTTAAAACCAGGGTCCTAACAATCGGTAAAACACGTACCTTTGCTCAGCCAGCACTGGCGATCAACTCCATTTTGAGAAGTTGCCATAATTTACTTGCCTTTTTGTTTTCGTATAGCACCAACAGAAACATAATTTAACCATATTTATGCATCCAGTGCTATAAATGAATGTCTTATTAAGTGTTTCTTCGCTACATTAATATTTGACATTTGCTTTTTTGAACAATTTATCCAGTCTTAAGTGGGTTGAAAGTGGTACGGTCGCGTTTGGATGTACAAATCGTTTAGATAATTGCCCAGGTGTACACTTTTTATCGGTATCATTCTTAAAATATGTGTATACTGTGGCAGGGTGTCTACTAAATGTCTGTTTTTAAATTCCAGGTTCTTTCCAGGTCTATTTATATTATTTTCCAGATCTAGATTTCTTTTAACTAAGAAAAGTTGTTATTGTTAATAACCCCTACCAGAAGGTCAGTTGAGAAAAATTTGCAGTAACTAACAAATGCAAGCTGAGTTCTCACCTTTAACTGCCATGTAATTCATATCCCTTGGTAGTAGTATATTTTTACATTTTGATTTTACTACAAAAGTTCTAAAAATTATTAATTTAAATTCTAAGCATATGTTAATTTATATAATTACATGTTACTGCATATTCTTCTTGGATGGGGAATGGCCAATTACTTTATTTTTACAAAATTTACTCATACATACTTGGTCATACCCAGGACCAAGCTTTCACTGACTTTCTCAAAATTAACGAATAAATCCCTTGAATCGCAGCATTTGCCCCAAAATTCAAGTGGAGGCAGTGACAGACTCTGCTCAGGTATCCCCGTGGTCGCCATCCACATACTCACAAAACATAAGCCCTTAAGTGAAATCCACGTACTCACAAAACATAAGCCCTTAAGTGAAGTGGACATATGTAGTGAAAATGGTAATTTTGAGAAAAATCCAGGTTTCTGGTGAAATTCCAGGCATTTTCCAGGTTATGCAGGTACAAAAATAGATTCCAGGCTAATTGCAGGTTTTCCAGGTCAGTAGACACCCTGTATGCCTAAATGTATTTATTAGAAGTTAATGACAGTAATTAAATGTTATAGCGAAAGCTTTCCAATGAGTTTACACCCACGTGTTTCATACACTGTCACAAGTATTTAAATTTAGTAATAACCAATTGGAATTTTTCATAACTTATAAATATATGAAATTAACTGAGTCATGGAGAGAAGCTAATCAGAAGTAAGAAAGCGAATGAAAATAATTTATCTCCGGATACATTTCTTTTTGCCGTAAAATATTAGTTATTGTTGGGATGTCAAGCAGTAGTTCATAAATTTTAATGCACACAAAAATAGTGCCTCGATATTATGGCCTAACACACACAAAAAGAGTGCCTCGATATTATGGCCTAACTTCCATACAATGCAGTTTTTTTGCAAGACACACAGGAAGGGAAACTTAACACCCTCGGTACAAGGCCACTGCAGCGTGCAATGTGGAAATAGTGATGACCAATCGTTGCCAGGCCAACACTGACGCCACCTGAATGGTCAGTGGCCATCTTGATGTCCACCTTCTTGAATTCAAGTTCAGAATTTTAAATGGGATGAGGGTGATATGATATATCAAATCAGGCTAGAATTTCATGAGAAATGAAATGGTGTAGGTTTTTTGAAGTTTGAAGTTTTTTTGGTGAAGTTATGACTGAATTCTTGTACCAATTTGCTCCTTTTCGAGGTGTTAGAAAAATGCCTTAAAATTTGTTTAGCGCATCGGTAACGCATAGAGATCAAAGTGACGTCTAGGGAGAGAAGTTTGCACGCCATTGCACAAGATTTTAATCGGATACATCCATGAAGAGCTGCGCATTATGAATGGTTGTCGCGAACAATTACTTTTCGGTATTCACGACAATGAGGATGAGTGATGATATAATTAAATTGATAGAGAGGCACTCACAAAGAACACATATACCCATGCCAGGATTCGAACCCAGGAGCCCTGGCTTTGTAATGCAGTATGCTAGCCACGGAAGTCGGCTACAGATTCATGTTACTCGCAAAATTATCGCATATGAGCGTTGTATTTTTTCCAAGTTTAGTGGAAAGAACATTTGGATTACAATAATGTAGAGTATATCATGTAGATTTAATTACATGTTTTGATCAGCACGATTAAAAAATCCTGATAATGTGACAAAGTTGTCCAATTTATTTTCAAGCCGGCTGTTAAATAAATTAGAAACTTGTCAATTAAACTCACCAAGAGCCGCTACAGGAACCTGTGAACTACAAATTTCTGAAAATTTTGCAAAATTGGCTGGCAACCCCGAAGCAATAAAATGACCGAATGGGAAGACGATAGTATTGTCATTTGTTTCTTCATATTCCATGGAAAAGTGAAATTTTTCGGTAGTTGTGCATTTGTGTGGAGAAATTGTTGGTGCGAAGTTTTTCTACCAATGTCTGGATGAAAAAATAAACATAAAAAACCTAGGCCGAATTTTAATCTAGAACAAGTGTTCAAGCAGGGAGGTCGTGAGTTCACTCACAAATTTCGCGTTGAAGGACAGAAGGATGAATTTCAGTTACAAGCATGTCTGAAGAAGATTTCTGGTAAGTTTGAAGCTTTTACTGTAGAGTTTCTGGTAACGTAGATATCACCTTTCCAGTGAGATATTTATTTTGGTGCCCTACTTCACATATCAATTAGTCAGCGGACTCCCCGATGGCGCAGTGGTAGCGTTGTCGTCTTGTAATCAAGGGGTCCCGGGTTCGATACCTGGTGGAGGCAGAAGTGGTTCGGAACCCACTTTAAACTGTAGGTCCAGTCCCAATTAGCCTTACTGTGCATAAAGTGGACTTAAAACAACAAATCAAATCAATATCAAATCAAATATCAATTAGTCATGTTGGACAGGAAACTTTTCTGTGTAACTTTTTTACTAGAAATTTTCACGATCAATGCACGTAAATATTCATCATTGTGCTTATCAAGTTGTGTAAAAATTAATATCCCTTCTTCTGAATTTTCCCCTCTGTTAATTTAAAAAATGCTATGACTAAGTTTATTAGAATTCTATTTCTTCTTCCATCTTCTTCGCATTACTGTTAAATAATTATTATATTAATTCATTATAATATGTGCAAACGTGCAAAACATGATATTCGGTAAACACAAACATATCAATTTATCACGTTGGCTGTTCATCATATAAACTCACATTACTAGTAGAGCAAATTTGTGAGCTATCGCCCTTCCACTTTGGTTTACCACGAGCTGCCACTGCACTGGATGAATATTTAGGAGACACCATATACTACAATGGATTGTTCTTCAGAATAGCCAAACTGTTGTCCATATGTAGAGGAGAAATGAACATGACATTGACAAATGTTCTCAATTTATGACTCACCGTGGTACACATAAACAACAAAATGAGAGTATTGCACACTCATTTACAGGCTACTTATAGAAATATCAGATCAATAAAATTATTGGCAATTTTACTAATGAACTATGATGCCTACATCAGCCAATACTGATACATTGCATATTACTGTCACATTCCTATTACATTTAACCGTTCAACAATAATCTAATTAAGGTAAATTAGATGAAAAAGGTAGCAAAATACCTGATACTTGTGTTACAAATCCTCTATAAATAGGTGCAGGAATGGCATTCTGAAAGCTGAAACAGTTGACCTTCAATGGGAGAGAATCTGTGAATTCCATGAATGGTGATGGTTCGTTGTTACGGAACACTTGAAATAACTGCGAATCTTCTTCATCCTCCTCTAGAGAAATTTCCACTCTGAAGGAACGAAACTGATCCCCTGACAAGATGCCTTCCACCTCAATGGCATGCACGAGTTCTTTGTTTTTGAAGAATCGTGAATCCATGTTATCGTCTGCTCCAAGCACCAATTCATAACCAAAATCTGCATCTGTGTCCGGTGTAGACTGTAGGCTTACTACAGCTGGAACAATTGACTTAACTTCAAATTCCAAAACACAAGATCCATTTTCAGCAGTAGGCAGTGGAAAGAAATCTTCGTACTCAAAGTCACCAGGTTTTTCATAGTAATCATAACCTAGAAAAGTTTATATTTAAATTTAATGTCAAGAAGAGTAATATTTCCATATTCTACAGATGGATAAATAGTTACCTCATAAATACTAATAAAGATCAGGTATGAAATTTACTCTAAGCCAAGCATCAAGTCAACTTTGCAGCAGGTTTTCACATATGTAGATCCAAACGTGGTGCAAAATATAGTTCCACTGAGACGGGTTCTATTCCGACACAACTGCATACTTGCAAGAAAAGTCATTTAATTTGTAAAATACAGACAAAATAATACATCCATTAGCAGGTATGTACTTGATCGGTTGCAATCACTGTGCAGACGAACTAGGATCCACAGATTCGCCAACTGGGGTTTGTATTGCGCTGAAGGATCGCTGAAGATCAAGAGCGAGTCAAGCAAGACTGAATATGTTGCAGAGCGCGTGGAATCCATAATACCAGTGTTGCACATGCCACTATTTTAACACTATGTTTATTGTGATTGATTAATAATGGTGCTATACAGTGGGGAGAATGGCTGTTCAGCGTGCAGTTTTACCCGAGTGTTATTTTGGGTTTCATCCGAAGCTCTTCAAATTGAGCAAGTTGTTTTAAATGCATAATCCTGATTACAACAACATGATCAAAGTAAAACAGGGCATGAGGTGATTTGCAGTCAATGTGCGCACGAACTGTATCAGGGGTGCTGAATGATTTGCAGTTTAAGTTTAAGAAGAGGACACGATTGTTTGTTGTTTGATGACAAAAGAATCTCTGCGGTATTAAGAGATATCGCCGTGATAAGAAACATGTTTATTATTTGGACGAGACATGCTTTAACTCGGAGGGAGCGGGGGGCATACATTGAACCGAACATTGTAGGACACCACTGTGCAAAACCACCACCAGGGCTGAAGAAACAAACAAGAAAAGAAGAGGGGAAGGGGGAGGCTTATTGTTTCACCCACTGGCGACAATGATGTCTTTGTGAAGGTGCATATTTACTGTTCCGAGCAAAGAAAGGGTGATTATCAGCAAGAAATGGACAGACCAAGATTTGAATCCTGGTTTGAAGTGATTCATAAATTCATCCTGAAGTGATTCATAAATTGAAACCAGAGTAAGAGCAGCAGACGATGCACCTGATTGTCACCAATAACAAATCATGCTCTTTTTTTGCTGGTATAACTTGAAGTGCGTGTCTCTTACAGTAATGGATGTATTGCGAATGAAGTAACGAAGTTTTTCATAAATGTATTTCTTTCTAAACCAAAAACAATAATTTGTCATTAAATTCAAGAGGAGCCTATCGTTGTTTACTTTTATCTTTGTTTATTTTTATTTTTGCGTGCTCGAAATGTTTAGAAGTTATTTCACATTTATATTAAGTAATGACACATTTAATAAATCTATGCGCAGAAAGTACTTCTAAAATTTTATGTTTCAGGAGACAAAAAGAAGCAAAAATACATTCTGCTTGACATGCATGCGGGTTTTGATGTGTTGTGCGGTTGGTAATATTCTGGATTTTCTCAGTGCCTACAATGTAAGCAGCTCGGCGGTTGAGGCAAGACTGGCACGGAAGATTCGGAGCGCAGTTCTCACGCGGATTGATACATAAAACCTGTTGCAAACTTAGTTTGACATTTGGCTTAGTAATAACAGATATTACATCCATTCAATATAAAATGGCCAACATGTCATGCAGAGTTGGCGGAGCAATAAAGACACTGCCAAAGTTTAATCACAGAAAATTTAGAATATTTAAAGTGCAGATTTGGAGACGAAGTTATGTAAAACTTCAACAAGATCAGCTGTTTAATGCACTTTAATATATCAGAGATTACTGAAATCATATTCTAAGCAAAAGTACTACACTATTTCTAATTGTGACTAGAGTTAGAAATGGTTAGTAGAAAAAACTCTTTTTCTTTTCTCCTTAATTTCTTTTTAGAAAAAAAAGATTTCCCCCACCCCACATATTTTTCTCAATTCAATGAACTTACATAAATACACATTAACATAATTTTTCATTAGCTTTAATTTCTCTACCTAATGCAAAACACACACTTTTTTTTTTAATTTTAAATACAAATTGCACCATGCAATTATGGCGACATACAATAAAACAACTAGGACTGAGCTGAGGACATGTCTAATGTTGCCAATGCCTAAACACTGTACAACTGAATTTCTTTCAAAATGCCAATTAATATTTTAATATTCCATTTCAATTATATTATATCAATTTTCTAAAGTTTGGCTTTAAAATATAAAGAATTGCATTGGAATCAAGGTCGATTAACTTAAATCAGGTTCATTTAAATCAGGTATTTTTTTAAAAAATCACTGATTCAAATCATTTTAATTAAATAATTTATAGAATAATGTACATTTGGATTTTGCAGATATCAGAATCACTTTTAGTGAAAGTACATTAATCCCATAATCATTTAACGGTGTATATTAGGCTCTAAGATAGGAAAATAAAGGAAATAAAATATACAGGGTGCTCGGAAATTCCCCTTACAAACTCCTAGGGCTAGTAGAAAGGACTGAGTGAACAATATTTGGAATAGGGACCCATGTCTGGCTACAACCATGACAATGTGTTGGATGTGCCTGTGTTGGTGTGCAACCGGGTAGGCAGTACATGACATCCGAATATCACCTGATGACCTAAAGTGTAATCATTTATTACAACCATGTTACGTAAGGTACAGAATTGAATGATGTGTGACAGTACATAATACAAACAAATTTATTTGGTAACAATGCCAAGGGAACAACAAATAAACGTACTATTCATTGATCACAATAACACTTGTGTCGACAGTGGAACGCAAGAATTTGTTTCTGTCTTATGCACTGGATGTGTCACATACGGCACTGCTCAACTACAACAGTGGCTCGATATGACGACCACCAACGTCGTTGCACACATTATACCGACGAATCATTTTCCGGTACACTTGCTCCATCACACCGATGTCCCGTTAGTTTCTTGTGCAACGACCAGACCTCTTGCCAGCAGTTCTTCCTCTGTCTCTACATGAGTTTCGTACACCATACTCTTCATACGACCCCACAAGAAATAGTCCAATGGCATTAAATCCGACGATCGTGGGGGCCACGCGGTTGGATCACCTCGGCCTATCCATCTTTGCCAGAATCTTCGGTTAAGATGTCTCCGAACGTCACGTGTAAAGTGAGGCGGTGCGCCATCGTGCTGAAACCACAGTTCCTGACGGACGTTCAATGGCACAGTATCCAAGAACAGGGCCAATACTTCCTGTAGGAAGATCAAGTATGCGGCACCCGTTAGCCTGGCTCGATACCATCAAGTGATCTTCTGACGTCATGTACTGCCTGCCAGTTGAATACCAGCGCAGGCACATTCAACACGTTGTCATGGTTGTAGCACGGAAACGAAACGTTTCCGGACATGGGTTCCTATTCCAAATATTGTCTACTTAGTCCCCTCTACTAGCCCTAGGAGTTTGTAAGGGGAATTTCCGAGCACCCTGTATGTACTGATGGTGTCAAGCCCATATGAAATGAAATGTAAACACACATTTCTCTCGATTTAAAAATAAATAATTTTTATAGGCAGAAATAGCAATATTTTGTGTAGAAAATTACACAAAATAGTAATCACGTTAAACCATAAATAGTGTCATTATCATTAAACTGTAAATAAACATGGTAGCTGATATTTTTCAAAGAATCATTAAAAAATCTCCAAATTCAGGTACAAATACTATAAAAATATTTAAGTTACTATTTTAAGTTACAATTATAGACATCCAGAATGTTTTATTTTCGCTGGAAGAAAAGTTACTGAAATTATTATTAGTTTCAATAACACATTCAACAATATTTTCATAGTAGGTACAGTATCAGAAAAATGTATATCTAGGTATATTTTTTATTTGCTTTAATCAAACTGTTAAAATATTTTACAGGGCTATTTAGTAGAAAAGGCCTTTCTATATAAAAAAAACATATCTATATGTAGAGTTGGAAATGGTTGGAAAAAAAACAGTTTTTTCCGTGGCTTTTTTGGTTGGACTTTTTTCAGAAAAGTGTATTTAAATCAATGAAAATACAAGGGTGGCAGTATTTTTCCTGTTCCATAGTTTTCGTTTATCTTTCTACTGTAAAATCTACACTCATTTCTAAATATAAAACACAATTTACAATATGAAATTCATAGCTAGACATAAACAGTATTTTCAAGAAAGCTGGCTTTTTTGAATGTGCGGTTCTTTCCGAGTGTTATCTTTATATTTCAATAGGTTGATTAAATATATCTATGTAGTATAAACATATTAACATAACTAGAGTAGTTTTGTATGTGTTTTTAATATAACCTAATAATATATGATATGATTTTCAATGTTTGAATTTGTTATACGAACACATAATAATAATAATAACCCGTAGCTCTACAGCCCTTGAAGGGCCTAGGCCGATCTCCTGACTGCCAGTCTCCCTCCAACAATCCTGCTTAGATGTGTAGAGATCTTCAACCAGTAATGGGATGATGTGGGGTCAGCATGTCAAAACCCCAGCCATTGTAGGTTTCAGAGACCAGGTTACGCTACTCACTCGTAGCTCCCCAATTTCCTCACGATGGTGGGTTGCCACCGAGCCTATACGCAGGCCAAGGAGCTAGGTGGAATCAAACCCATGCCATCCCGCAGTCGGAGTCCAAAGCACAGCACCTTAGACCGCACAGCCATGGAGGAGAACATACGTACACGTACATGAAGCAATAAAGAAAATACTGCTCTACCTTTTGCAAATCTAGTATCAAATCTCTTTACACTAAATTTTGTGTTCAGTAAAATATATTTGGCCTTTCCAGTACATCATGTATAATTTGGTTAAATGGCCACTAAACCTGGTCACGGAGCAACTAGTGATGTATTTTGCCTGGTTGTTGTAGTGGTTCTCAACCTTTGTGAGACTGCAACCCAGTAAATTTATTTCTAACAAGTCTATGCTCTGATCCTAACAATTTCACTCAAATAAATTTCTGATATTTCAAGTTTACATGCAAATTAATATGCAATCTTAATTAATATTAACATATCAAGCAAGGCATAATCATAGTTCAATTATGTGTAGACTTACTGTCAAATATAAAATTAGATTTCAATTATAGTCGTAAACCCCTGGGTGCAACAGATCTTTTGTGGCCCGACAGTTGAAAAAACTGTCACTAAAACTGAAGTAGAAACAATAAGAATGGCCGCTAATGCCCAAAAAAAAAAACCTAGTTTGAAATGAGATCCGAAACACTCTGCCTCCACCAAGGATTGAACCTCAGACCCCTTCTTATTACAAGGCAACAGCATTACTTTATTCCACTCCAGAGATCATTCATTTAAAAAAGGAACCTTCTATCAAAAAGTCGTCCTTTTTCCATCAATAGTACTTGCAAGTTGTTCTCTGTGATTTACAGGTTAAATGAAATCTTAATCTCTATGAAGTACCTGACAATCTTGTTAAGTATAGAGAACATTCAGACCGAAGCAACACATGACAATTGGTGCTGTCAAATTGAAGTGACATGGGTCTCTTCAGTCTATAAGCAAGAATCAACTACGCATGCACAAACAAGACCGAAGTGGCATGATGCACGCCATTCAGAAAACAGTACAGTCCGAACAACATGCAAGTAACATGTTTAGCTCGTTGTCGCACTTCGGTTCAAAGGTCTACTTCCAAGTGACACATGTCACTTGTTGCTTCGGTCTGAAAGTTCCCTGAGAAAAAGGTACAGGCCAAGTGACAAACGACACTTGCAGCTTATGTTGCTTCAGTTCGAAAGGTTGCATTTACTTCTAAGGATTGGTTTCCAAGAGCCATTTGACGCTTCCGTATCAAAGCTCCGTTAAACAGGATATACACACACATTCACGTAATAACTATGTATACTTCTGCATGTGTGTTGTGACATTGAATATTTTTATATTAACATTTGTTTAATATTTTATGACATCAACATTTAAATTGAGACACAAACATATAAAACGTTGTTTTAAGTTCATTTCATGGTTCAGATGTGCTCATCAGGACTACACGTTTAGTTTTAACCCTAGCTTATCAGTGCCGAACAAGAAACTTACATATTAGGGGGCAACTCACAGGCCCACACATTTTTTTTATCACTAAAATTCAATAAACCATTTAATTATTGAATCATTGCTTCCTTTGCTGATTATATACGTGCAGTTATTTATAAATTATAATATTACAAAAATTACTATCATTAATAAAAAATAATAACCAATTATTGCATGAGTGTCACAATATATTATTTTATCATTCACTAAAACTCACAAAATCCATCATAATTTTTTAGTTACGCTTTTTAGTTTGCAGAAGTGCAGTTGTTTATTAAATATAATTATTACAATAATTACCAACCAAATAAAGAAATATTGGAAACATCCTAGGAAACAATGTAATTTCTTTTCAAACAGTTGAAAAATCTAAAAAATAGAGGTGGTAGGCCTCGGTAGGCTAGGGTTAAAATTTTATCTGAACCATTATGCAATATGTGTTCACTAGGATTGGCCAATATCTGTCTCTTAGCTGCCACATCATGTAACTTTCTTTAGCAAGTTGTAAAATATGGCACTACAAACCTGTAAATTCATAACAGTAACTTCAAGTGAAATAGGTTAGCTGTAATTGGTAAATAGCCAGAAAACCCAAAATTTCCATTTTTTTCCAAAAAAGCCGGCCTTATATCGAAAAAAAAGTCCATTCAAAAAAGCCGGCTTTCTTGAAACTCTATCTATAAGTACAGTGCCAAAAACCATAGAAGCAATTTTAAGCGAGTTTTTTAAAAAACAAACAAAAATTATTTTTTAAATAAAAATCATGATTTTTATCCACCCTGATTGGAATAGTAAAATAGTTTTTATTTAGCACACGATACACTATTCAACAGTTCCGCACCGCACTGCTTTGTGCTCCGAATACAGGACGTGTGCAGGTTCGAGTCTACTGGGAGAAGCGTAGCAACTTTTCTCCTGAAATTTGGGCCTGTGTATGGGACCAGTGGCTATGAATGAGTACCCAGTCATGGAAACCTACAACATCGACAGAGGTTCGTAATGCTGACCACACGTCACCCCGTAACTGGTTGGAAGATCTACCACCTCGGCAGGTGGGAGTGAGGCCAGCAGTCAGTAGGAAGGCCCTGGCCCTCACAGGCTGTTATGCCACGGGTTATTTGCTACACTTTTCAACAAATATTGATGTAAAATAAGTAAAAAGCTTGAATTATGTATAATTTCCAAGGTAATTGTTGTGCAGTATTTTTGAGGACTTATGAAATGCCTGAACTCCAAAAAAATGTCAGCCAGTATCTGTGAATAAATCCAAATGGACATTCTCTAATACTGACATCCATCGCTTTAGTAAAGACTTAAAAGAACACCATGAATCCACCAATGTATCAGACAAAAACTGACCTATTACTGTGCCATTCTATGTAAAGTGTGTGCTCAACCACTGGTTTCTAGACTATATTGACACAATTTGTTACAATGTATATCGTTAGTAGTTCAAAATTACCCTAAATTGATTTCTAATGCTATCTGTTTGCAAGTGATGATCATTATTGTTTCAGCACACATGTCAACTTTTTTAAATTTGGAATAATTTAGTTGCTGTTGCAATTCGATAAAGGATATAATACAACTCCTTAATTCTTAAAAATGAAATTTCAACAATTCAAAATTGTGATTTTTCAAAATAATTAAACTCACAATATTTTTACATGAGGGTTCTGCAATTTGGCCCTATTTTTTTTTTTTTCATTTATTTTACTTCACATTTCTGCCACTTTTGGCTAATCGTGAAGATGAGGATGATATGATAAAATTGATGAAGGAACACTCACAAAGCACACCCATGCCGAGGTCGGGATTCGAAACAAAGACCCCTGGCTTCATAGGGTGCTATGCTAACCACTCCGCCACAGAGGGCTATAATTTGGCCCTTGGAGGAACATGAAGCTACTAGTCAGAGTTAAAATACTTAACCCATAGAGGGTCCTAAACTTTCCAATATTTCAACACCATCCCAGCAGCTGCAACTTCGAAGCAATTATATCTTACGTTCTCTTTCCTCTGGGTCATTCCAAGCCAAAAAAAAAAAGTGTCATTTCTGACCTGACCATCTCGGATTTTTCTGAAACTCTACTATTTGGTAGCCTTCATGAAGATATGAAATCCGGATGAAAAAATACACTTATACTAACTAAATTGTTTTTCTTTAATTATCCCAAAATCGTCCCAACTTCAAATTTGGTTATGTTATAGTGTAACCGTGTGTTAACAATATATTTCAGTTACAAGGAAATTGCAGATATGCATCTTCAAAAGTTCAAGGTCCAAAGGTCAAAGTGGATGACCTTGAAAATATTTTGTTCTAAATATAGTGATGTGATACACCGTTGGAAAGCTTATTTCATGTCCTTTCAAACAAGACTACAACAGCTCTCTACGTCAATTAGGGTAAGAGCAATTATTCATGCAAATCTCTGGCGCAGACTAAACATCGACAATTTTTTGTATTTTCAAGCCCCCAAAACTCCATAAATACACCACACAGGAAGCTACAATTTCTCAGGATTTCATATCTTCATCAGGAATACCAAATAGTAGAGTTTCAGAAAATTCTGAGATGGTTGGGTTGTGGACTTTCTTGATTTGGCATGGAATGACCCCTCTAAATTAATACAACATGTTGAAATCGCACATAAATAAGCATACATTTACAATTTCAAAATGAGTAAATATGCATTTATATCTTATTAGTTATTACTAAGGAACTTATAAAATTTATAGCTACTGAAAATTTTGAAAGCAGTTTCTTGAACCTGAATCTTCATGATAGAAACATCAGACAAGATTTTAAGTGTTTTAGTGTTTCTTATTTATTGAAAATATATTAAATATAAAGAATGTCCTGTCTCAGATATATTTATTCTTTTAGTAAAAATATATGTATTTTAACATTATCAACCTAGAGATTAATTATATTCTGCTGTCATTCTATAATAGTGGTGGAGATAAACTGCAATCAGATATTATCACTTCTCAATTCCTTGTAGATATAACTCAAATGTAGTTTGTTTTTCAATAAGTGAAGCATGTATTTCAGACCTCATACATATGCAGAAACATCCTTTTCATGTGATCATGTACAAAATAATTTCTATGGCTTACCTGGGCCCTGAGCCAGTTCTGGAAAATACTTCTTCTTGTTGTTGTTACACACTACTATAGGTTCCAATTTTGGAAGGCACAGCATGGCCACAATTTCTGAAGGGGTGGGGGGGGGGCAGATATTACATACATAATAAAATATTGTTTATGTCATTCTTTCCCCATTTGAAGTTGGTACCACTGATAAAGTTGATCACTATGAAATTCTACTTAACATTGTCAGCAATAATAAACTGGTTGGAATTCCACACTCATTAATTTCACATTAAAATACACTTACCTATTCTGTGAGTATTTAAAACCAGGCATAAATTTTCAATTGTATGCATAAAGTTTCGTGTTTTCACGATGTAAATTGGATCTTTTTGTTGTTTTTTTTTAAAATTAATTTCAAACTGACACGTTCCTGCTGCTGTATCCTCAGTAAATGAAGGCAGTGGGCCTTCAAAATTAAATAATCGAAAGAAGAAAAAAAACACCCTTCCAATTTGCACTTTGAAAATACGAAACTTTGCGCATGCAATATTAAAAGCTGTGTTTACAGGATGCAGGATGCATCATGCATAAATTTTCAGAATGCAATCAATTGCCATGGTTCATGAAAACTATACATTTATGAAAAAAAAATCTTCTAGCATATACAGGGTGTGGCTAAATCTTAAAGGCAAATTACCAGTAATGCTCTATTCTGAAATAATTATTGAAAAACAGAAATTTTTCATACATACATGAAAACTGATCAGGAAACTTCCATATGCCTGTGCTGCCTCCAGAAGTGTTAAACGCAAAGAAATTAACACTTATTGGATATGGATCCTTCCAAACCAGGAAAGGTTCTGAATTTCCACTCTTTCCAACACTCACAGTTCCACTAACAATGTTTATCCAAAATCCACGAAACTGGGAATCACACAGAATCTTGTCTGCTTCACAAAATGCCAGGAACATGTTGTCTGGAGGTCGGCGAATTGCACAATATTTATTTTCGCCCTCTCCAATGCCTATTTCATAAGCTGCTTCATTTGGAGAAGGATATTCACTCTGTGTCAGCCGTATCTGAACATCGCTGGAAGCTTTGACCTCAAAACTCAACTTATAGCTCTCAGTAACCAAAGGGAAGAAGGTAAGATCAGCTCCTCCTCCTCCATCTTCAGCTGTAGAATAACAAATAAAGTACATGAATACTCTTAAGTCATCCTTACATACAAATTTGTTCTAAAACATTACCAACCTTCGTAATGCAACATACATTCTTTAAGGAACAAAGACAGCCAACTGAGTGCATGGCACATAGTCAGCTCATCATAAAACCTAGAAATTTATTCCAAGGTACACAATTCTGAAGTTGGTGCATCAAGGAAGACAATTTTACTAGTATACATTCAATTCAATTCAATGGTCTTTATTCTTGGGCAAGGTTCAGCAAATGCTGATCTACCACCTAACCCGACAAAGAAAGATGTAGCAGATTACATAGGTACATTATTATACATGAAGATTATAAGACACTACAGAAATAATTTTTTTAAAAAAGTGAAATTATATATAAAAAAACTACTTCTACACAAAGAAAATCACAAAAAGAAAACAGATGACGAAATACCTATATACGGTGTGTGTGTTGAAAAAAATATATAATATACATGAATTATTACTTCATTTCGGTCCAGTTTCTTTTTTTCAATAATTCACAAGAAACAGTTTTTAATCATATGTGGTCTAACTTTGCTTCTGATCATCAATCAGTGACTCATATACTGCCCTACGAAAGTGTTTGTAGTTCAGTAGTTTTATTTCGTTCGGGAGTGCATTCCAGATTTTAGGTGTCACGTAACTAAATGAAGATTGCAAAACAGAGGTTCTGCAGCGAGGTATATGGAGATTAGCGGCGTTTCTGGTGGAGTATGAGTGTGATTCACTCCTGGCTTTAAGCTTTACACTCAGATAGTCCAGGATGTCTTTATTGAATGTTGTGTTCTGCATTTCAATTAATATTATGCATTCATTGAGATTAATTTGTTCAAAGAGATCATTGTTTCCGATAATAGTAAATATAGATTTCTTTGAATTTAGAATTATGCCATTTGAATCATACCAGTTGTTTAAATTTTTCAAGTCCTGATTTAATAGTGTAATTACATTTTGTAAATTAAATATATCTGTTGATATATACATTGAGTGTCATCGGCATAACAGTGCACACTACAATATTTCACTGACGTAATCAAGTCAGCAACTGCTAACGTGACTAATAAAGGACCCAGGATTGAACCCTGGAGGCAGTTTATCTGTTAATACACACTGTCGCCTTTCACGGAGATACATCTCGAACCATTTGAGTGCTATTGGGGAAAATTTGTAATACTGTAGCTTTGCAAGAAGTAGTTTATGTGGTAGTGTGTCAAAAGCTTTGCTGACATCAAGTAGAACTAACATTGTTACATGGGATTTGTCTATCCATTGCATGGAAAATATCATCAGTCGTGCTATAGTGAGGACGAAAACTGGATTGTTGCGGGGGAAGAATGTTATAGTCGCCAATGTACTTACAAACTTGATAGTTTACTATTTTTTCAATGATTTTTTGGAGTACTTCCAAAATACTAATGGGGCGAATGTCATTTACAGACCTCAGGTTCTGTTTCTTAGGTATGGGAATGACCTTTGCCTCCTTCCAAGAATGCAGGAAACAGCCTGTGATGAGGGAATAATTAATGATATGTGTTAATGGCGGAAGGATTTGGGGAAGTGAGAGATTTATCATTTTTACAGATATGCCGTCAACTCCGGCCACATTCTGACAACGGATTCATCCACTTCATGAAAACTGAAATCAGCCGCACTATCACTGAAACAGCCAGCGTAATAACTGCTGAGAAACTTTCTCGTGGTTTATTTTCAAGTCGCAGCATACCTTCACAAAGTGATTATTTAGTACATTTGCATCATTTAATGTGGGAGGAAGTTTCCAGATTTTGTTTTTACCACTATAACCCCAATTCCCCATATTTTGCCATATGTGCTTCGAATCATTTGACGAATTTATAATATATTCGAAATACGGTTCTTTATCTTGCCTTACGACCGATGTTGCGAAATTACGTTACCTCTTGTATTTGGTCCAATGTTGAGAATTATTTGTCCGCTTAAATTTCAGTAGGTCGTTATCTCTTAATTTCATGATTAACTTAACATTTTCTGTTATCCAGGGTGCTTTTCTCTTAGTTGCACGAATGGTTTTCAATGGAGCATGTTTATCAAACACCATATTCAATTTTTCGGTGAAGAAACACACTTTACCTTCAATGTTTGCAAATTCCATTGATGTATTCCAATTTATTTTGCTTAGGTCATTTTCGAGGCTGTCTTTCTCTATCGCATTATAGTTTCTGTAAGTAATTGTCGTGCCCTTAGGCTTTGTTTTGCTGAAACGCAGAGACATATGCGAAACAATGATCGGAGTTGCTGACTGGTACAGAGATGCCAGAATTTACATCATCAGATAAGTTATTTATGAAGATTGGATCAATTAAGGTTTGAGTGTTATGCGTTATACGAGAGGGTTCTGTTAAGATTTGGGAGAGATGGAACTGTTCAGCAAGTGACAGGACGTAACGTGTGTCGGGCTCACTTGGCTTAAAAAATCTGTGTTTATGTCACCTAAGATCACTAAATGATGGACTTTGTGATATATATTCGATACAATATCTTCGATGATTGATAATTTGGAGTATAGAATATCACTGGGCCTACAAATGCCACAGATGCCAATACTGCGTTCCTATTGACAGATTATTATTAATATAAATCAAAAGTTTATTAATCTCTTCAGGAGATTAGTTTAATACTGCAAAGCTGACATCTTTCAATATCACATTAACTGTAATATTGAACATTCTTTGCCACAGAGTTCCAGGAAATATGCAAAAGGATGTCTCAATGAAAATATTAACCCGTTGAGCAAAATGAATGATCATTTGCAACTGACCCTCTATAGTGAGTTTCTTGCATCAAATAAAAAAAATTGATTATAATCATTTTATTTTTGCAACTATTATTATTATTATTATTATTATAGTCAGGGATTGGAATGGACTGAAGCAGACAGGAACAGCATTCCAGTTTGTAAATATCTGGAAACTTCACATTCCATCTCATCGCTGATGTAATCTGAGACAAAAAGCAGACAACAGAATGTTAACGAAAGCAAAGCATTCGTTTTCCTGAAAATTTCAATTTTGAGCCCAGACGATAGTACAAAATGCTATATTTTTTTGATTCTCCCATTAATTTTAAGGGGGGTACAATTATTTAAATTTTGTAACTATGTGGATTACACAGTAAAATAAAATAGAATGCAGTCATATACATAAGTCTTTAGCACTATTGTTCATCATTTGAAGTCCCCGGTGGAGGCACCTTGCACAGTGGTTCACATTCCACTTTAAACTATAGGTCCAGTCTCAATTAGCTTAGCTGTGCATAAAGTGGACTTAAAACAATATCATTTTAAGTCAGCCAATGTGTCTTGAGAAAGTACTCAGGCTGTGGTGCTACTCAAAGCAGGAGTGAGGGACCACTTTTGCTCGCTCTTATTCGTTCCAGTCTCCCACCCTGGAAAGTATAGAATTAAATATCATTTCAATGTGACAATAATCATAGAAAATGTATGTGTAAAAATCCACCATGGTAGTTTCAGCCCATAATCATCTATTCATTTTCATATATCACTGTGTATTGGTCAGTTAGATTAAAAAACATTTTAACATGGAGATAATGACTACCTTCACTTAAGTTCTAATTTCACTGAGTCTTTCACTTCACAATCCATAATTGATGGCAACTACCTCAGTCAAACTATGGTTATATGTGAACTCCTGGGCTTCAAGTGTATACCTATCTTTCTGCCTGTTCGAGTGTTATGTGCTAGAGAGGAAAAAGCTGTTATGCTTGGGCAAAAAATGCTCATTGCACTCTACCTAGGTAGTACACACAGAGCTTTGTCACTCTATGTTGCTGGCAGAACAAGCTCGGATAAAAGAAAGAATAGAACCTGCTCAAAGCAAAATTAAATGGAAGGGGGGAGACTTGAGGTTCAAAATAACTATTTAAAGTAGCCAATGGTAACATAAGAAGCAAGTGCCTACTCCAGGAAATCCACTTTTGGAGTATCTCCTTGCACAACATGATGTGCCAAATGTTTCATCTATGCAATGCCCACTGCCTTATCCAGCATTCCTTGCTCTACAATCTATACAGAAAATATAATGATCTAACCAAGCAAATACACATTTTTTGCACATGGAACAATATCATGGAAGGATATCAAGTAAAATTCCTGACTCAGTTTTAATATATAATTTCACTTCTTGTCCATGTTTTTGCAATTTTCTCATCAGCCAAATTATACTGTAATGTACAAAGTGCTGTATTTTAAATAGGGCTGTCAAGTGGCATTTTGTGGGTAATGTGTGGTCATAGCCTGAAATCCATGAGAGTTGTTGGTAGTGGTTCAGAATGTTATATAACACTGGGTATTAATGTGTCTGACAAATTTACAATTCATGATGGGTTAAAACAAGGAGATGTATTATCTCCATTGCTCTTTAATTTTGCCTTAGAATATGCTGTTAGGAAGGTAAAAGAAACTAACGAAGAACTAAAATTAAATGGTGTGACTCAGTTGTTTGCATATACAGATGATGTAGACTTATTAGGGGATGATATAAATACAATTAAGAATAATGCTAAAATATTTTTCAAAACTGCTAAAGAGATAGGTTTGGAAGTTAACAAAGAGAGAACTAAATATATGCTTACAGGCTGAAACCAAGTGTTAGGTAATAATTAAAATCTAATTATTGATAACAACTCGTTTGAACCAGTTTCCAAATTCAAATACTTAGGAGTAATATTAGAAAGTTAAAATTATATTAAAGAGGAAACAAAAAGTAGGCTTAATTCAGGAAATGAATGTTACTTCTCTCTTCATAAACTTTTCTCTTCTCGTTTAATATCTAAGAAACTTAAAAGTTAAAATATACAAAACAGTAATTTTGCCTGTAGTATTATATGGGTGTGAAACTTGGTCCCTTACATTGAAAGAGGATAATAAATTGAGAGTATTTGAAAATAAGATCCTTAGGAAAATATTTGGACCTAAAAGATTGATTGATTGATTTGGTGTTTTAAGTCCACTTTATGCACAGTAAGGCTAATCGGGACTGGACCTACAGTTTAAAGTGGGTTCCGAACCACTATGTGCCTCCACTGGGTATCGAACCCGGGACCCCTTGATTATAAAGCGACGACGCTACCACTGCGCCATGGAGGAGGCCCTTGGACCTAAAAGGGATGAGGAGACAGGTGAGTGGAGAAGGTTACATAATTTAGAACTACATAATTTGTATTGATCTCCAGATATTATTAGAATAATTAAATCAAGAAGACTTAGGTAGGCAGGCCATGTGGCACGAATGGGAGAGGAAATAGGAGTTTACAGGAGTCTTGTTGAGAAACTTGCTGGTAAGAGACCTGTAGGAAGGCCAAGACGAAGATGGAGGGACAACGTTGAGATAGACCTAAAGGAAATTGGTAGGGATGGAAAAGAGTACATAGATCTTGCTCAAGATAGGGACAAATGGAAGGCCTGTGTTGTTGCAGCCATGAACCTTCGGGTTTAAGAAGGCTAGTTAGTTAGTTAGACATAGTAATATTAGGAAGTGCCTTACAAACAGAAAATGTTTGTGGGAGTAAGTTCAAAGCTTGTAGAAACTAACTGGCATAGTTAAAAGCTTCACTAAGTAATGTTTACTTGAGAAATTATGATTTAAATGTAACTTCTATGAGCAGGCATTCTTGGTTTTCAGTTTACTCAGACTAGTTGTCGTGGACTCTCGTGTAACACTCAAATACAGCATGTTTATAAATGAATGGTGCGGTTATCAAATTAATAATAAATCTATTTATTACCTTACACGGGTAAAACCTACACCGTAAGCAGTGGCAACTGTCCAAGTTTCTGATCCATTATTCACAATCCTTCAATATGCGCACATTGGTCACACGACACACATCGATGCGGTAATCAAATTCATTCCATACTCGCTGTAGATCGTTCACCATGATGGTTTGCAGTGCATTAGTTATCCGTTCACAAACTTCCTCCAGGGACACGGGCATTGGCAGTACATAAACTTTGTCTTTAACAAACTCCCAAAGAAAGAAATCGCATGGTGTTAAATCCGGCGAACGGGGTGGCCAGGGTAGAAGGTTGGTGTCTTCTTTTGCAGCACGTCCAATCCAGCGATGGTGAAGAACACGATTAAGAACCCCTCTCACATTCCTCTGAAAATGGGGCGGAGCACCGTCAAGTTGCAAAATGTAATCATCGTAATTGGTGTTAAGCTGGAGTAACAACCAGGTTTCCAACATGTCTAGAAATGATTCACCGGTGACTGTTGCATCTTCGAAGAAAAATGGGCCGTGCACTTGCTCCCGGGAAACCGCACAGAAAACGTTCACTTTTGGAGAGTCACGCTGATGCTCTTTCTGGGTATGTGGTTTCACCTTGCCACTTACATGGAAAGCGGCCTCATCGCTGAAGATGAGTCTTTCTACAAAACCATCTTCTTCTTCCATTTTCAACTGCATCTCTTCACAGAATTCACGCCTTTTAACTTTGACTGTTGGTTTAAGGGCCTGCACTATTCGCAGTTTGTACGGTTTAAAACATATTCGCTTACACAACACCTTCCACACCGTATTCTTTGGCAAGTCCAATTCCCTGCTTGCTTTATTAAGTGACTTCCGAGGACTTCGCTGAAACGCTTGGCGCACTCTTTCAACGTTTTCATCGGACACACGAGGTCGACCAGAACTCTTCCCTTTACACAAGCATTCAGTTTCCATGAACTGTTGGTACCACTGATTTATGTTATTCTTGTGTGGTGGGTCTTTCCTAAACCGTGCACGAAACTCACGTTGCACTGTTACCACAGATCTGGACACCTCAAAACGGAGCACACAGAAAGCCTTTTACTCTTGCAACGCCATCTCGGAACTAACGCTTGCTGCGGAAACTGACTTGACTCGTAATTGACGATGCGGCCCTGCAGCAAGCATGACAAGCAAACAGCAGGTAGCGCATCAAAAACTTGGACAGTTGCCACTGCTTACGGTGTAGGTTTTACCCGTGTAAGGTAATAAATAGATTTATTATTAATTTTTATAACCGCACCATTCATTTATAAACACACTGTACAGTTTTGTACTCAAGGCCAAATATTACATGATCAGGTGTTTAAAGCATTTAGGGGCATTATTTTATCGCTAAGACTGCCAAACCTGACCCACCTAACTGGACCACAAAATGATTTATGGATTATTTTTTTTAAAGCTAAGAGCCCTAAACCTAACCCAACAATGAAATACCCTTTTGAATTCCATGCGCTTGAAGTAGAAGTTAGCAGCACTCTGTATCCAAGACGACAGTAAACGAATGGATGTTCCCTGATGAGTAACTCTGTCACCTTGTAATCAAGGGGTCCCAGGTTGCATCCCTGGTGGAGGCATATGCACAGTGGTTCGGATTTAGATCCCACTTTACACTGTAGTTGAAATCCTGATTAGCATATCTCCGAAATTCTGAGAAAAATTAACGTTTTCAAATAAAAGCAGTGAAGAACTTGAGAAAAACCAGGGTGGCAAATGCAACTTCATTAAAATGATCCCAGATTGTAATTTTTGATAGTGGAAAGTTCTAAATATAGGACATATCTTCTTGTGTACAACCACCCCTAGAAAAGCAGCTATGTACTAGTCACCTTTATTAATTCCAGCCCCTCCTGGAATCTGCATGATGGGGGGGGGGGGTTCAATAGTGGTTCTAATGTAAATATAGATTTTAACCTGATTACCACGGGGTCTCCTTCATAGTATATTGTTAACGCTATCGCCTTGCAATCAAGTGGTTTCGGGTTTGATTACAGATGGGAGGCATATTGTTATTCAAATGGCATGGTAACAGTTCCAAATGTTTAATGATTTTTTGCAAGTTTTATAGAAGCATTACAAAAGTGATTCAGAATACTGGAAGTAAGTTCAAAGCTTGGAGAAACTAATTATTACGGTTAAACGCTTCCGTTAGTATTGTTTACCAGGAAAAATGTGATTTGAAATCTAGCTTGCGCAAGCACGTGTTCTTAGTTTCTGGCCAACTTGCTCACTAGCCTTTGCAGATTTCCATGTGAGGTTCAAAGGGGGTCTCATGTTCGAGACCAGATATTACGTGATCTATTTTTTCAAGCATTTAGGAAAGCTATGTTAATGCTACAAGACCTGTCTAACAATGAAAGAATTTACGAACATTTTTATTAATGCTAAGAGGCCTAAACCTGACTCATCAAACTTAATAATGAAAGCATTTAGACCAGATATACAGTATGTAACATTCTTATTCATACACAAGGTTTTTCAAAGAAAGCTTTAATATCTGAAAGGAAATACACTCTTTTGAAATTGTTTCTTTACAATTCAATAACTAAGATCATTAGGAACATAAAATCTTACCCAAATTCTGTATAACCAATGACAATAATAAATTAAATGAAACTGAAAGAGGAACATGCCATTTTCTGTACAACTTTTCTATTCATACACTTAACAATATAAAAGAAAAAAATTATATTCAGAGCAAATTGACTGACAGTTCTAATACTTTGATGCATATCCTTTGGCTTTAATTACTTCTTGACACCTGTTCTTCATAGAATTAACCAATTTCCAACATGTTTCAGAGCTTATTTTATTCCACTCGGCTTGCACAAGTTTTCAACTCTTGTTTGGACTTGACGCCTGCTTTATGGACTCACCTCTTCAAAACTGCCCATAAATGCTCAATGGGATTTAAGTCTGGACTTTGAGCTGGTGTTTGTAGTAGTTTGGGCACATTCCATATTAGCCAATTCATGTTAACTCACGGCTTATGCTTACTGTCATTGTCTTGTTGGAATCTGTAGATAGGTGGCATGTCCATTTTTTGTGCACTCTGCTATATATTGTTCTTCAATATATCCAAATAGACATATGCATCCATGATACCATCAATAAAATGGATGGTACCAACACCTTTGGATGACATACAGCCCCAAATCATTAATGACCCATCACAGTGCTTAACTGTTGGAACTGTGTTAATGTGATCATTGTCTTTATTTGATTTCCTCCAGACCCTATTTAGCCCATCTGCTCCATATACACTGGTCAAAACAATTAGGGGAGCAAGCAAGAAATCCCAAAACCAAAGTTGGAATCTCAAAAGTAGCAATGTATGTTGATGAAGTGAGTGTGTCCTCAACCAGTACAATTCATCTGTGATGAATCATCAGCATGAAGAGCTCTAGTGACACCATAAGGCACGTGGCAGAATTTGTGATATGAGGAGCAATCACGAGGTCACTTGGGAACATCGGTTGTTTGGTGCTGGCAGACCGTAAGTGCAGGTGGGATTCAGTTGAGTAGTGTTGAATAGGAACGATGGTAGAACAACACGATTTAGGGGTCTAGCGCGTGGAGAGCCATTGGGAGGATGGAAGCAGGGCAAACACAACGTGAGGTGGCTGCAGCCCTTGGTGTGTCATGCAGTGTCATTTCCAGGTTGTGGACACGATTTCAACAGACAGGTAAAGTACGAAGGAGGCCTGGGCAAGGTCGCCCACAGTCAACAACAGTTAGGGAAGACAAGTACTTAGCATTGTCGGCTCGCAGGAATAGGCAGCAAACTTCAACTGACTTGCAACGCGGCCTTGTTTTGGCAACAGGACGAAGAGTCTCGGGCCAAACTGTACGAAATCGCCTGCGGGAAAGGGGTCTTTATGCAAGAAGACCAACAACCTTTGAATGCCCAACACCATAGGGCCCGCAGACAGTGGGCTGTGGAACATCGTGAGTGGGGACATAGAGAGTGGAGTTCAGTTCTCTTCTCGGATGAGTCGCGTTTCAGTCTCCAGTCAGATAATCGACGCATTCTCATCTGGAGGGATCGTGGGACTCGCAATTATCCGCACATGTGCGCGAAGTGTCTCAGTATGGTGACGGTGGCTTATTGGTATGGGCAGGGATCAGTGTTGGTCAACGTACCACCTGCACATTATCCGGAACGGTACTTTGACAGCCTTACGGTACCGGGATGAGATCCTCAGGCCTCATGTTGTCCCAATGGCTGCAGGTATCGGTGATCGTTTCATTTTTGTGGACGATAATGCCCGACCTCACCGAGCACGTCTGGTTGACGCCATGCTACGGGATGAGGGTATCGAACGAATGGTATGGCCAGCATCCTCCCCAGACTTGAATCCCATTGAACATGTGTGGGACACACTTGGAAGACGCATTGCTGCTCGGCCAGCGCCGCCTACAACTCTGCAACAGTTGGAAATGGCCCTTCTGGAGGAATGGGTGAATATCCCGCACGCTGTCGTTGATAACTTTATTGGTTCCATGCAAAACAGATGTGCAGCTGTCATAGCAGTTCATGGCGAACACACGCCTTATTAGAGGTATGGATCTGTTGCGTATCTGTCCATTTCTGTTGTTTTATCACCGTGCTGTTCTCCTGATTTTGTGCAGTACCTTGCAGAAATCACCCCTAGAACTCTGTTGTGCTAATGACTCAATAGACATGTATTGTACTGGTTGAGGACACACTCACCTAATCAAAATACATTGCTACTTTTGACTTACCAACTTTAGTTTTGGGATTTCTTGCTTGCTCCCCTAATTTTTTTTACCAGTGTATATTAATCTTGGACTCCTCTGACCATATGATATTATTCCAAAATTCCTGGTCCTTGTGGATGTGCTCTTTCGCGAATGAAAGTCTATTCCTGGGATTCACCTTAACTACATTCGGCCTCTTTCGTGGTATTCTGCCGTGATATTCACACAAGGCACGTCGGCCAGTTTGATCGGACATCATCTTGCCAGCAACATTTTCTACTAACGGTCATAACTGAGGAACTCTTAGTTGGGGGTTTTCTCGCACTCTTTTTAAAATAAAACGTTCATCACGTTTATTCAACAGTCTCTCTTTTGGTTTTCTCGGCACATTCTGTGTTGAACCTTCCTCTATAAATTTCTTTAATATGTATTGAACTGTGGAGTGTGATTTATGGACTGTTTGTCCAATTTTTCTTAACGAATAACCTGTAAGGGCCAAATTTATAACATCCTTCAGATCGGAACTAAGTTCCTTCACCTTGGCCATTTCGAACATGCTGATAGATAGACGATAGGCCTACAACAATACCTACGCCAGCATTCGCCTTGACGGGGAGCGTGCCTGCACGTTCAACTTGTTACGAAGGGTGCCATCGCCATAGGTGTTCGTTCGCATCTCGTACGCATTCAAGGGACATTGAACAGCCAACGGTACGTCACACAGGTTCTCACCCCTGTTGCTGTCCCATTAATCCATGCACTGCATAATGCCACTTTTCAACAGGATAACGCGCACCCCCATGTTGCAAGGAATGTCCTCGCATTTATGGAAGCTAACCACGTGCTCCTGCTTCCTTGGCCAGCACGTTCGCCGGATATTTCGCCAATCGAACATGTCTGGTCCATGGTGGGTCGCCGGCTGGCCCAACTCATGTATATGTAATGTAACGGCACGTAATGTTGAAGACCTCTGGCACCGTGTGAAAGCCGCTTGGGACGCCATACCGCAAGCAGACATCGATAGACTCATTCTGTCCATGCCTCGCCGTGTTGCAGCAGTTATTTCCGCCCGTGGAGGCTGTACACGCTACTAGCTCCTTGGGGTTATGCAACCATGTTCTACGTGTTACATGCCACACCACCGAGCTCTAACTGTAATCATTTTCTTATCTTATTATGAACTACATATTTGCCAAGTTTCGTGTTTCTATCTCATTTCATTCTGGGTGTTGCAATTTTAATGGCGAGCAGTGTATGTTAACAGACATAATTAGAAATCGAACCATGTAAAAAATACCTGGACACAAGTTTCTTTTGTTTTATTGCAATTTAATCATGCTAAGAATGCAATTTTAATTAACATGTTTCGATTTCAATTTACTTCTGTTAACAGATACTGTGGAGTTTTTTTAAGATTTTGTTCAATATACGCTTTTGTAATTAGGTTAGTCAGTCCAGGTTTGGTTCTCTTAGCATTACAATTTGTACAAAATATATATGCTTTCATAGTTAGGTTAGGCAGGCCACGTTTTGGTTCTCTTACGATTAAAATAAAGTCTCTAAATGCATTCTACTAAGGTTCCGATTTACTTCTACATTAATTCCCACTAGTCTACGATACTTACAGTCACTTGTCAATGGAAAATACATTGTCCATCGGAAGCCTGCATGCTTGCATAAGGTAATTTTTAACATAAATAACTTTTTTTTTAAATCCATACAATACTTTATAAGGAAGGTTCAAATTTCATGTGACAATGATTGCCAAAATTCTACAATAATTCTTCCTGCTAGGAGAATTTGGGAAAAAATTATAAAACAATCAGAACCATTGCCAATGCCTGTCCACCATGATAAATTCGGAATTAAATAATATGTAACTTGGACGGAGTTGTCCTCTAGCTTTCTAGATCAAGTAGCCCTCACCCCCACTTCCCTGTCCAGATGAAGCTGGATCAAGAATGATATTTTTAGTACTCCCAACAAGAGTCTAGTCGGCCAGCTCACACTAAACTGAAGAGTGCTAGCCAATCAGTTGTGCAGGAGCTTTATACATGGAAATTGTTATCCTTACTGTGATCTTCATATTGAAATAAGCTAAATTTCATTAATGTTCTCATTCTATTTGTGTATGCGTGTGTGTCTGTGTGTTGTGGACGCAAATCTACCTGGAATCTACACCCCCCCCCCCCCCCCCAAGTCTCTGACTTGATTATTCGCTATTCTGCAGTCAATACTCAAAATCAGAAATATAGTCCTGCATTTCCAGAAAACATTGGTTTCATTTTTTTCTATCTTTATTACTTTACAAATGACCACCACAAACTATGGTCAAAGGCAGGAAGTTATAAGCAATTTCCCAAATAAAAATTCGCAATGCTCAGGGGAGCACTTTACTTTTTACATGTTCTTAAAAGTTTATTTCCTTGTACCAAAAACTGACAAAGGAATTTTAGATGTGGAAAACCTTTGAGAACCTGGTTGTTTTTGCTTATATGGATAGTGTGAGAAACCCTTCATTACACATTGCCCCGTGAGAAGGAGATCATCATGGAATAGACAACTGTGAGGCACCTTTAAAAATCATACATGACGAGCTTTTGGTAACACATGATACTGTGTATTAACCTTGGAAACAGTGTATAGAATCAAATTATAGCATCTAATAGTTACTTGTTATACATTAGTAATTAGCCTTGTACATACAGAGTAAAAATGCTCAGGGGTCAAAATTTATTTTTTGACACCAAAAAATTGATTGATTGAATGATTTAATTAATTTTACTTCGGTTTTCTGCCACTTTTGGCTAATCGCAAAGATGACGACGAATATATTAAAATATACACCAAAAATAATAGTTATCAGGAAGCGAAATTATACAACAAAAAGAATAGTAAGAGATTGTGATTATGGTAATGTCTAAAACTACAACATGTATACACATAATTAGGGTAAGGATAATTATGCATTTTGCATATGCAAATGCATATTTAAGGATGGTACTAGTTTACTATTGTTTGGACAGATTTTTACAGAAGAAACTACTTACCGTAATAAGTTCCTGTAGTATTGTCTAACATCGGGAAGGTGGTTTGTGTGATGTGGGAATGTATGACAGGGGAAATTCATGTTCTTTGTTGAAAATTAATTCTCTGACGGACAATAGCCTTTGGCATGTACACCTTCGTACATCATCAAGCGTAGTGATTGTGTTTTGTTCATGCTCATTGGGTATCCAGTGTTTCAAACTGTCTGTGTTTGCAACGAAAGTTACAAACCTGACGTGTCGTAAATGTGTGGTGAAATTCGAACAGGGTGTGGAAGATCCAGTGGATTTTTTTAAATTTAATTGAACATGGGATCGTGAAGAAAGGAAAGGAATGTCGAAAATGTGGCAGTGAATGTAAGCTACTCATTAGAAGGAATGGGCTGTGGGTATATGCCTAATATGATGTGTCGTGGATGCGTGGTGAAATTCAGGTTAAGTTTTCGTATCGTGGTAACAGATTTCTTCAAATTTAAAAGTTTGGGGCTCATTTAGGGGCAGGTGACTTCGGCCAATTGCTAACATGCAATTAACAGGGACTCTATAGAGAAAGCCGGGTAACCGGAGCGGAGGCAGGGCCGTGGTAGTGGTAGGTCAATTACCCCAGGGGCAGAGCCCAGAATCGGTGGGAAATTCGGACTCAGTTTTTTAGTTTAAATTTCCCACCGATTCCGGAACGCATAGCCCCAAAAAAATATTCACGGATAGTGGCACGAAACATTACAATTTTCTTCTTAAAACAATGCGAAAAAGTTTTAAAAAAATGGATCAGATGAGCTTTGTTCATGGGTATTTCTTGGGTTCCGAAGGTTGAAACACTGCATAACGAATGAAAATCGACAAAACATAAGCACAACGTGCAAGTATGTAGGAAGGTGTACGCGGCATATTGTGTCTCAGGCAAGCTAAAAGACTACGAGAAAGAAGTACTCATAATGTGAAAAATTGCAATTACTTTGATGAAATAGACATTAATACACCTTTAGGAATGTTCCGCGAAGCAGATAGGTAAGTACGGATGTGAAAAATTGACGAAACGAAGAAGTTATAGGTGTCCGAAGGATAGTAAATTTTTACCCTGCGTATGTTTGATGACATAAGCTCCTGTCAGTGTTTCAGCCCCCCTTTTTTTAACTATGCTTGCCTAAGGTAACCAAACCTAACCTAACCTAACCTTATCGGAAATGGTTCGTGGGGCTATCTGTGAATAGTTGGTGGTGCTATCCGTCTATGAAACTGTTACCTACAGAAATTGGATGCCGTATTGATAAAGAACAGTGGGTATGCAACGATGCAAAATTCTGCATACAAATGGATGTGTGGATAATCTGGAACTTGATGTGTCTTGACTAAAATACAGTCCACTTGCGAAGTGGAACGTGTGTTTTCTGAATATAAAACTATTCGGTATGATTTGAGATGACCGGACCCCTCTCCGATTTTCTTCATATATCACATACTCACTAATTGAGGCCTCCTAATCACGAATCTGAAGTTAAAATTTGTCGGTCACATCTAGAAATTGTGAACCATTGATGCTAGCCTCACGAACCATTGGCACATGGTTAGGTTAGTTTCGGTTAGGTTAGGCAAACATAATTAAAATTTGGTGTCGTGGTAGTATCAGGATCTAGAAATTGGAAATAATTGTGAACCATTGACGCTAGCCCCACGAACCATTGGCACGTGGTTAGGTTAGTTCGGTTAGGTTAGGCGAACATAGTTAAAATTTGGTGTTGTGGTAGTATCAGGAATATATATATTCGGTTGTGAAAGAAAAAAATTCGCAAAAATTGACAGTTTGCATTCCGAAAACTAATGCCTTATTTTTGCTTATTTTGCAATTTCTAGACGTTTCCAACAAATTTTAACTTCAGATTCGTGATTAGGAGGCCTCAATTAGTGAGTATGCCAAATATGAAGAAAATCGGAGAAGGGTCTGGTCATCTCAAGTCGTTCCGACTATTCTAGCTGAAAACAGAAGGAGTTTCAAGTTCGAAAATTTGAGGGAACGAGTTTACAATACCGGACCACTCTCCAATTTCTATGAAATGTCGCCTACTCACTAATTGTGAACTCCTAATCACGAATCTGCATGTAATAATTGGCGGTCGAGTATGGAAATAGAGAAAAAACGAAATAAATTATGTTTTCTTAACGTAACCTTACCATAAGAACAGCAGCTCCTCGGAACGCGCAATTTTCCCCGAATGGGTGTCACTTATCGCACAACACTTTAGCAATATTGTGTTCTGACGTCATGGGAGCTTTTTCATGTTAGGCAAAACAAGGTAACGCGTCTCTTAGCGAAAATATTAATTTTTCTTTGTATTTATGCTAATGAAACCTAACCTAACAGGCCTAACCTAACCTCGTAGGCATTCCTCGTCTGACGTCAATATTAGGTAGCCAGATTGTTGTGCGTAAAGGAAGACCATTAATGAATTGCGAAAGAAAGATCGTTCTGAATTGCTGTGTATGAACCGTGGTAAATCGCAAGGTTATTTTACAAGTTCTACACATAAATGTACAATTTTAACAAGTGACCGCCAAATATGAACTACAGATACGTCATCAGGACAACCAAATTAGTAAGTTGGCGAAATTTTATAGCAATTGGAGAGTGGTCCGGTATTGTAAACTCATGCCAATTTGAGACATCATGTTGTTATCAAATGCAATCATTATCTTGATCTGTAATGTATCGTGTTTCATTTAATGCAGAAACATATTAATTGAAAAAATCTGTGTAGAGAATGAGCATTCAGAATAATGCATATTCATTGCCTGGCATGTAATCTTTCATAGTTTGCAATATACAGCATTTATAAATTAAACGGGTTTTTAAAGTTCATAGTTAAGTGCACATTTTACATGTTTTTAGTGCATATTTGCATGTTTATTTTGTGTTTTTTTGGTGCATAACTATAAGAGCCCTACTCATAATAATGCGTTTCACAGCTTTAATTGTACGAATATGGCTTTTTGTTCCAGAGCATACATGCATAATCTTTGTTACAGTCTTGTACTTATAAACTACAATATGATTTAAAATAGAAAAGTTCAAATTATGTACATTCTTAAGTATAATCAAGTGTGTTTATTAAAACACAAGGAGGCAATGTTTCAGTAAGGTGTGCGTATACATGACAGCAGATGAGGGATTATTTTTCCTTGCACTATTTTGCTTCAGCACGGTTCGATAGGAATTGCGAATTTCGAATATCTTCTGTTACTCTTCCCTCTTCATGATAATTCCCTTATTATACTTACGGCACACAGACTTGTAAAGATTACTTAACAAGAAGTTATCAAAAGACTAGAAATATTTGTAGCAAGATTACCTGTCCTTTCGCTGTCACGAGTCGAATCCATTTCCCGTCATTCAGTTTTCACCAATGTTGTGAAAATAATTCAACCATAAATATCTATGAATAGAAATGAGTCAAGTTCAATTACTTCTATATGAAGCCTTAAAAACCTTTCATTGTTAGTTAACTGCAGAATAGTATAAATAATGTTACCAACGGTATTCGTTTTGTTGTGACCATACGATAACATATCAAATCGTCAAGCGACGTCTTGCGTCTTCTCTGTATACGCACTATTACCAACTTTGCTGTTTGTTCGACTTTTGACTCTTATGGAAGTTCACACACATTTAGATAGGTAATGTTGGTAGTTCGCACGGGACAATCCCAGTGTTAAAGTTTCAATTAATTATCCTGTTCAGGGACGTCGGAACAGGGAGGGCAGGGAGCAACTCATCGAGGGGGGAATGGTAATTTGCCTCCCGCTCGCGTGCTAAAAATGAGACTCTATATTTTCTAACTTGTGTTTCGTTTTTTAAAAAATTGGAAAAATATTTTTGAACTTGTTAAATGAACGTGGACTCAAGTTTCGATACCAGCAAGAAGTACGTGACAGAGAAAGCCATGTAACGATAAGAATCGCAGCCACGTCTCCGCAAATCAAGTGTAAGGTGGAATTATCCCGTTAGAAATTCGCCGCTTCGATTTTACGGACAGATGCGGTCGGTGTGAAACAATAAACCCCGCGTACCCCGATAGAAGGGGCAGAGAGCAGCCTAATTTTAATTCTCTTCTTTTCCATCTGCAACTGCATTTCATGGATGCAAGGTCTCCGAACCAGGGGGCAGGTGGAGCTTGAGACTCCTAGGTAAAAAGTTGAAGGTTAAAAAATATATATAGAGACGAATGCGAGACGACGCGGTGGTCTAGTGGGTAGGGCGTCTGACTGCCACGCGGAGACACGGGTTCGATTTCCGTGGTGGGTAATCTAAGGTCGGGATTTTTCCGGCCTTATCCCTGCAAAAAGCAGCTCCCGGGCTCACCCAGCCAGGCACGTATTCAGGAATTCCTTTCGGGAGGGGGGGGCTGAACACAATTTTTTAAGGGGTATAGATAGAACCTCACAATCATATGTTTAAGGTCAATGGTGGCAATTTGGTTCCAAAACCGGGGGGGGGGGGTGCAAGGAAAGTTTTCTTTCTCTTGTTAGACAAGGCTTAGGATTAAGAGGCAAAAAAATGAGGAGCAACTATCCCCTAAATCGTCATTACTGTTTAAGGCTGTGATTTTAATCAGAACGTGAAATCGGAACATTTTTTTACCACTCGACCCCTCAGTTTCCATTAACCTTGTGTGCCGGAACCATCTTAGTATGCATGTTCGTCTATTTCTTCTCATCAGGCATCAAAACATCTGTGTACCAGGTAACCAAAAGTGTTTTTACGAAGCTGTTACACATGCACGAGATGGACAATCAATCTACTCGACAACACGAGATTCAAACTGTGTGCTGCGAACTGGACGCAGACAGTTCTCGAATATTTCTCTGATTCGAGCCTGAACACCACTAATGTGTCTTGTCCTCCCATGTTTGCAGCTCTTTTAAAAGCTGAAACCCACCAAATTGTTCATATTCAGGCCTAAGCACTCGCAAGTGTTCAAAATTGTCTGTCACAGCAGGAAGTCTTCTATAGAATACAGCTGGATCGTGAAACAATTAACGCACAGTGAAAACCCTTCCGTTCCCAACACATCTAACGTTTCATCTCCCAATATGATCAAATGCTTACTCATTTAGGTATCTCCAGTGACGTGCCAAGGGAGGGTTGGTGGGGTCATAACCCCATTTCACACAACCCTTAAAAAAAGAACGTCAAAAACAGGAAAATATGGCAAAATGAGGACTGACCACCAAAAATAGTATGCGTAACTCCTCTCCCTGACGAAAATCGTTGGCACGCCACTCTATATCTCGGACACATTTTTAAAAATCAACTCACAAGAAGTTTTTATAATTTCGTATTAGAGACTGAAGTAAAGCACCTTTAACACGATCAAATAAATCATGAACAAGTCCTTGAATTGAACGCTTAAAAGGAAATGATGTCATAGACAACGCCATTTTTCTCATTGGATCCAAGGTTCGGTCAAAGAATTTCTATTTAGGAATGGTTCTAATTAACGCATATTTATATTCTCAGTATATTCTAGAACGTTGCGCAGATAAACGATTTATAAATATTGCCAGTAGTTCGACTCCACGTATTCAAGAACATTCCCTCTCGCGCCTTCCAGAGATTAAAAATTACAACGAATCGCTCTACGTGTGGCGACACCTTTGCTGTGCATAGAGGCCAGCATAGTCTCCATTTTACCTACCCACTGCCCGCTTGCCCGTGAGGACAGGTATACCTGCTAGCCTGCCCACGGCAACGAGTCGACTTGCGTCTTTACCCGGGTTCTTCGTCTTCCAGGCGCTCTGCGCTTACAAGGTAACTGGGCATTCAACAAGACCCGGGCGCCTGCAAAACCTGCTGGAAGGAAACAGCGTTGGTCATCATCACCACGTGGACAGCTTCAGCCAGTGTTGCCTACTTACGTAGCTCGTAAATCCTACGAGGTCCTAGGAGGAGATCTCTCCTCCAAGGAGAATTTATATACTTAGCGATTTCAGTTCAGCGTAAGCAGTTTTTATCTTATTGCCAGGAAATGCACGCAGTATTACAGCTTCATTTATTTAAATGAATGATCGAGCAAACAAAAAACTCCTCACTGAAAACTAATTGCTTTTCATTGCATGGTACCTTAACCAGGCACGCAGTGGCGCAACCAGAGGGGGTCACAACCTTGGACGGAAATTAAGTCTAGCGGAAGGGTCAGGGTGGGGGTCAAACATTAAAGTACAAGAAAAAACAGACTAGCAGAATTTAAGAGTAGCAGGGCTAAAGGGTACTCAAGATGGAATTAATTTTCATATTTTTCTTGCATTTTCCTTCCAGACGGCCAAGGGCACCTGCAGAGGGGGAATGGAGGGGTAATTGCAACCCCTTGATTTCAAATTTTATGAAAGTAGAAATATATTATAAAATATTATCCAGTCTCATCAAGTTCAATGCCGTAGCAAAGGGGTAGCGGGAGTCGGCCCTGAGCGCCGAACGATCTAAGTGAGAAAAGTTTTAAAACAGAGAATGCTATGGCGGCCCGTGATATTATTTGCTATTAATGTTGGTTTGTTACGAGTTGGATGAATTGATTATGTAATACGTCGCTCCATGTGAAAAGAAAATATTGTAGATGGAAATTTTACATGCCATATGTCTGTACATTCGGAATGCATTTATCATGCACTTTCTTTCTTTCAAAAACAGTTTGTGTGCTTGTTTTCCATTATTAGCTAATGTGAAATTGACGTGTTGAAAAAAAATATTTCTAATCCTCTGTTTCAACACAAATGCGCGTGAGAACCGACTTCTACCCCCTTTTTGCGTGATTTATGAGGATTATAATGCCTTTCATGCTACTTTATTACTATTATTGTGATTGTTCTTGTTGGCACGTTTATCCAAGTACTTGGCCCTACCCATGCGCGCCGACTACGTGGGTGCTCCGGGGCTCGAGCACCCACATAAATAATCTTGCGGGTGCGCCGCACCCACAAGATTTTTAGTTTGATAAAAACAAAATAAAATAAATATTTCTCACTTGCCATTATCAAAAAATAATAAGCAATTAAAACATTGAGATGGGACAGACTTTGATAAAGACAAGCTAACATTGCACAGGGACATGTTTCTAGATGTGTGCAGAACGAACAAAGAAAAAGTGGCCAACTTGTCAGACATTACAAACATTTTAAGTAGAGAAAACAGTGGTCCCATGCGTGAAATGCTCACAGAATTTGTGAAGTTTGTACGGGTGATTTTAACTATACCTGTTACGTCTTGTACCTCTGAACGGTCATTTTCAGCACTTAGACGATTGAAAACGATTTTACGGTCAACAATGACCCAAAAAAATATTGAATGATTTGGCAATTTTGCATGTTCATAAAGAAATGACTAAAAATATTGACATTACAAAAATTGAAAACAAATTCAGAACTGCAAATGACGTAAGAAGGAATGTGTTTTATATTGAAAGTTAACATGTCATGATTATTATTATTATTATTTGGTACAAAAAGTTAGTCATTTTGTAGTTTCTGTTCACAACAAAATCCTTGCATAGTTCTTTCTGCAATACAATTAAAATTATTTGCTTTTATGCAGATTTTTTCATTTTAATTTGTATGAAAGTAGTGGGAAAGGCCATATTATAAACCCGAGAAAGGAAGAGCCCCCTCGAGCAGATTTGCTTACACTTAAAACAAGCTCAACATGCCCATATGAGCTTTTTGCTCAAGTGTGGAATCCCGTTTAATCCAAGATTTTTGTAAAAATGCCCTTATGGATTCCATGAGAAAGGAAGAGCCTCCTCAGATTGATTTGTCTACACTTACAGAAGGCACTTCTGTGAGATTGTTGTCCATAAACCTGTCAAAAATATGCCCCTCCTCATATTTTTTTTGACCACACTTAAAACTAAGCCATATGTATTAACACACACCTACACCCACCCACACCCACCCACGCATATTCACTTCCGGTCTACTTCCGGTTCACTTCCGGTTCACTTCCGGTTCACTTCCGGTCCACTTCCGGTTTACTTCCGGTCCACTTCCGGTTTACTTCCGGTCCACTTCCGGTTTGCCTACTTCCGGTCCACTTGTGGCCAAGTTGTGGCCTATTTCTGCTTTTTTTATCCAGCATAGAATTTTGAATTGAATCCCAAGAAATTGTATATAAATACCAAAGCCAAAAATATTAAGTGTATACACACATACACACGTACACACATACACACAGCACAGTGTTGAACCCAACTGACATTTTTATCCAGCATAAAGTTTTGATCTGAATCCCAAGAAATTGTATATAAATACCAAAGCCAAAAATATTAAGTGTATACACACATACACACGTACACACATACACACAGCACAGTGTTGAACCCAACTGACATTTTTATCCAGCATAAAGTTTTGAATTGAATCCCAAGAAATTGTATATAATAAACAACAACAAAAATGCCGAATCAAAAATATTGTAATCAATGCAATAAAAATATATTTAGCTCTAATTGGGCCAGACACCAAAAGATTTGTAACCCGGACAAATACAGAACTCCCACAATAATTTGCCCCAAATGCAATAGAAAATACAGCATGGAATACTTCACGTATAAACATAAAGATACTTGCTCTGCACAGTCATCAACACAACCATCTACATCTGGTCTGAAAAGAAAGCACGAAGCACCTCTTAATGCCAGAGCAGCAAAGCAGCCACGCTATGCACCCATCCGTAGCAGTTTTAACGGCCAATTAAGAGATCACCGGTTTGTATCAGAGCCAAGATGTGGAATTAAGAATTTTTTGAACAGTAAAAAACCTGATATACAGGCAATTCTAAATGCACAAAATGGCTCTTATAAGCTGTCCCTCAAATTGTTTACACAATATAAGAAATCAAATGGCACAAAATTTACACAGCCCCACATAACAGAAACTGTAGCGGTATATTCAAACGCAAATTTAGACACAATAATAAGCAGGTTGATGGAACAACTGAACACTAAACACTCTGAATTTGCAGCAAAAGAGTCCGGATGGAGCCTATGCGGTTCTCCACACAAGTTATATGTTAATATTTCTGAATTCAGCCTATTAAAAGGTTCTACATATCTGCCATTACCTGCCAATATTAAAAACAGAAGAGCCGTGGTTAATATAGAAAATACCGACCAGAAATGTTTTCTGTGGTGTATATTAGCTGCTTTGTTTCTAGTTTCAAGGCATCCTGAGAGAATAAGTTATTACAAACAGCATGAACATCTTTTTGACGATGCAATGGAGGGTTTAGAATATCCAATGTCTGTTCAGAATATTGATAAATTTGAAAAAAGGGCCAGGCATATCAATGGCAAACAATTATCTATTAATGTATTTATTTGTTCCACTGGCAATTGCCCGATAGCACCTCTCAGAATCAGTACACTTGATGATGAATCTGCTGTTCCGATTGATCTGCTCTTAATTGAAGGGGATGATACATACCATTATACTCTGATAAAAAATCTTGAAGCTTTAGTGAGAACACAACTAGACAAATCTAATAGAATATTTAAGTTGTGCCGAAGATGTTTAACTATATTTGATGGTCAAAAAATGGTGAAGGGAGTTCCTGAATGTAACACAGAAATTGCCAAAAACAAATTAATTGAGCATCTGAAATATTGTGGCAACCATAAACCTGTTCATATGGTGATGCCTAATCCAAGTGAAAATTGCAAATTCAAAAAGTTTGAAGCCTTGTTGGAACACCCAGCATATATTGCCTGTGATTTTGAATCGAACCTCAAACCTCTTGCATTCTGCAATCCAGATCCTGAAGAATCTTCAAGTACACCATACCAGCAACATGAACCTTCCAGCTTTTGTTATACAGTTATACGGGATGGTGTAGCTAGTGAGCCATACTTATACGTGGAACCAAATGCCATCAAAATATTTGCACATAGAATAGAAAATGAGTGCCGTGACATAGCATCTAACATCTTATTAAAATCAAAACCTATGTTGCCTTTAACAGAGGAACAGATTGAAGATTTCAACAATGCAGAAAAATGCCCGGTATGTGATTCTGAATTTTCAGATACAAATATCAAGGTACATCACCATTCACATACAGATGGTCGATATAAACAGGCCCTGTGTAATAGCTGCAATATTCAGATCAAGAGACCAAAATTTATCCCCATATTTTGCCATGGAGCATCCAATTATGATTTCCATCATATGATCAGATACGAGGGGTTTGAGAAACAGAATTTAAATATTTTAGCTGAAAATGATGAGAAATATATATCTATTAGCAAGATAATTAAAGTTAATGGTGTTCCTATTCACATAAGATTTCTTGATTCTTACAGAATTTTATCTGCTAGCCTGGCCACACTGGCAAATCAATTATCTGATGATCAATTCAAAATCACACGTGCATTGTTTCCAAATCAGGACCTGAAATTAATTAGGCGGAAGGGTGTATATCCATATGATTATGTTACAGATTTTTCTAAATTTGATGAGTGTTCCCTGCCACCACAAGAAGCGTTTTACAGCAGAATCAGAGGATCTGGAATCAGTGATGAAGATTATCACCATGCCCAGTTGATGTGGAACAATTTAAAATGCAAGACATTTGGTGATTATCACATGGCATATTTGAAACTTGATGTCACCCTCTTAGCTGATATACTTCAGGCATTCAGAAAATCTTCCATGCAAAATTATAAACTGGACCCAGTGTATTTTTACAGTGCCCCAGGTCTAGCATGGGCCGCAATGTTTTTCAACACCAAAAAGCCATTGGATCTGATCCACGATCAAGATAAGTATCTGTTTATGGAGAAAGGTATAAGAGGAGGGATGGTGCAATGTTCCCAGAGATATGCCAGAGCAAATAACAAATATATGATTGATTATGATCCAGCACGGCCATCAAATTATATAACGTATTTAGATGCAAACAGCCTCTATGGTCATGCTATGATGAAAAAACTGCCATATGCAGGGCTTGAGTGGGTCGAAGATGTCAATATTGAAGATCTTAAGGATTTTGATGACAGTGACTATGGCCTCTTCTTAGAGGTTGATCTGACAATTCCAGATAATTTACACAAAAAATTTTCTGATCTGCCCCCAATTTCCGAGGTTCAGTGCTCACCTGGCTCTAAACAGAAGAAGCTCATGATGACTCTAGAGCCGAAACAGGGTTGTGTCATATATTACAAAAACCTCCAGTTCCTGATGAAACATGGTGTTCAAGTGACCAAAGTTGGCAAAGTCTTAAGATTCAGACACTCAGAATGGTTGAAACCATACATTGATACAAACACAGAGCTTCGAACATCTGCAAAGAGCCAATTTGATAAGGGCTTGTTTAAATTGATGGTGAATTCTGTATATGGCAAAACTATTGAAAATGTCAGAAAACATACCGATGTTAAAATAATTACTGACCCCAGCCTGAGCAAAAAATTGGTTGCAAAGCCTAATTTCAATTACAGAAGAATTTATGATGAGCACATGGCACTTTTCAACATGAAGAAAACAAAGATTAAGTTTGATAAGCCTATTTATGTAGGGGCTGTAATATTGGAATTGGCCAAATTACATATGTTAATATTGTATTATGATGTGCTGAAACCTTTTTATGGTGATCGTGTAAAATTATTGTACATGGACACGGATAGTTTTATTCTTGATATTCAAACAGAAGATGTTTATCAAGATATGTCACAGCCTGAATTGTTTCAATACTTTGATACCAGTGAACATACAATAATTAAACACCACAACAAAAAGGTGCCTGGCAAGTTAAAAGATGAAACACTTGGTGATGTTATTGTGAAATTTGCTGGGTTAAGTGCCAAGATGTACACCTTTGAAACATGTAGTGGCGCTGTTGCCAAAAAGGCCAAGGGCATTGGCAAAGTAACTGTTGAAAAAGATCTCCAATTTGAAGATTATGAAAATTGCATCAAATCCCAGAATTCAATCAAAACATCAGAAAATAGAATTCAGAGTGTGGATCACTTGCTGACTTCAAATATTGTAAGAAAAGTGGCCCTGGACCCACATGATGATAAGAGATGTATTTTATCATGTGGCATACATACTTTACCTTGGGGTCATTGTGATTTGAAAAATGGCAAACAATGCCCAAACACAGAGCATGATTTGAAATAAATAAACATGCCTATGAACTTATTTGGGTTCAAAAAACAAGCTATTATGGATCTGCCAACACCACAACCCTCTCCTGATATGCTGTCTAAACTGAGTGGCTTGTTAATTATTCATCTGAACAGCATACTTACAGATGTTGATGATGAAACAGGCAAAACATTGTACATATTTAACAATAATTTAAATCATTACCAATTACCTGTAGGTGGGCAATTGCAATTTATTACAACCCCTGAGGGTGATGTCAAGATTTCAGTAGGGAGAAATATTTATAGAATCAAGCACTCAAACATGATTTCTGGCACTGTATATACTGTTTCTGCTGGTGACTGCTTATATATTGAGGTCCCTGGATCTTATGACAAGCTTATACCTTTTTTTATAGAATTAAGAATTAGATATTCAATAATAAATAACCACTAAAACAAAAATGCCTAATGATATATTTGGCCATACAAGGCATGAAGATCACAGTGATGAGATTCTGATGCTTGATGTCAGAGTCAAGAAATTAAGAAGTGATTTACAAGCTTTACAAACCACACTCAATGCCAGTCTTCAATTAGAAATTACAAATTTGCAATCACAATGCATGGACCCTCTTCTTAAAATTGATTCTGAACTCAAATTGCTGCTTCAGAAATATACTGATCTGGCAACATTAGATAATTTTCAAAGTTTAGAAGAAGCTGTAGCAGCTCTTCAAGCCAAATTTAAGACCCAGGCTAACAACTCCGAGCAATTGAAACAACAATTGGAAGAGCAAATAAATAATGTCCAGACACAGCTCCAAACAATTGTCAAAAGCATAAAATCACAAGAAGATTTTGATCTAGTGATTTCCACTCTAAAAGAACAGATTCAATCACTCCAGATACCTAATCTGGACCCTCTGAACAATGCCATAGCCGAGGTTAAAGAAAAAATTGAGACACTTGAAAATTTTATGAACAACTTGCCATCTTCTGATGCTTTGAATGCAATAACTCGGAGTGTAGCAAATATCAAGCTGCAACTTGAAACATATGAAGATTTTGGAAAAATTCAAAGTACCATAACCCATCTTGAGGGTACAATAGCAGCAGTACAAAGTGATTTGGCAAATGTACTAGAATCCAGATTGCCCGGTATTGTAGATACTCTTGTTAGTGTCCAGCAACAGATCACAAAGCTTGAAAACCTCAACACTGAATCTGAGCTATCTCATTTTCATCACTTGATCGATGATATCCAAACAAAACTTGAAATTTTACAACAATCCACACCCTCTCAGGCAGATATAGCCCTGCTCCAAAATGCTATGCAAAATGTGGCTGATGCTTCTGAATTAAATAATGTGAAATTGGCACTTGAATCTTTGCAAAATACAGTATCAAATCTTCCTACATCGCAGGAACTTAAAAATATAAAGAGGGCAGTGAATAGGATATTGAAATCAGAAGATATCAAGAATATCCAGACAGAGATCAAACATCTCACTCAGACAGTGGCCACTCTACCAAGCAATCAACATATTAATGAACTGCATGCCCTGTTTGAGGATATCAGAAGACAGGTCCATGATCTTACTGCTCAAAATTCAAAATTGGCAGTTGTTGAAAATTTGCAGCAAATTGTAGCTAATATCAAGCAACAGCTAGGGACCATGGAATCCAATCAAGCAAATGCTCTGTCTGTTTTTGCCACCCAGCTTCAAGAGATTGTGCAACAATACAAGAAACTTGTTGTGGACATAAAAATCAAGCCAGGCCATGATGATGTTGTTAGGACCATCAATGAGCACCTTGAATCTGTAACAAGTAGATTGCTCACAGCAGAAAAAGAAATAACAGGCATAATCGAGAATCCAAAACATACAGTAATTCTTGAATTGTACAGCATCCCCAACAAAGAATATGATTCACCATTTACACCAGGTGGCAAAATATATATGCTGTCCCCTGCACAATTTTATTACCAGTTTTTTGTTGGAGGCACACTGAGACCAATCAAGATCAAATATTGGCTTCAACCACAGGCACACCACTACCCCACCTTATCAATAACAAATGCTGACAACAAACCAAAAATCACCAGTGTAGAGTTAGAGGATTTTACAGACCCCAATACATTAGAAACAACCTATACTGAAGATGATGGCACTTTGGAATTTAAAATACAAATAGGGGACAAATTATATTTAGAAAATCCTGCAGTATCAGCTGCTGAACACCCCATAGTTGCAATATTCTTGTTTACATATTATGTCTAGACAAATTATTGTTGATGAATTACACAGACAAGCCAGACATAATTATAAGAGACTCCCAGTAGTCACAAAGGGCATAGATGATTTATGGCAGAGCGACTTGATTGAAATGTCAAGTGGACAGTTGAAAAACTTAGACAAAATCAACAAGGGCTACAAGTATCTACTCACTGTCATAGACACATTTTCAAAATTTGCCTGGGCTCTGCCACTCAAATCCAAGACTGGAAAATGTGTTACAGAAGCCCTCAGGACAATCATCAATCATTCAGGAAGATCACCGCGCTATTTGCAAACAGATAATGGCAAAGAATTTTATAATTCAGTGTTTCAACAATTTATTAAAAGCCAGGCAATAAAACATTACTCGAGTTACAGTGATCTCAAAGCCTCAATTGTAGAGAGATTCAACAGAACCCTAAAAAATCTTATGTATAAACAATTCACACTGCAAGGTAATTATAAATGGCTTAATATTCTTCCAGAACTTCTACATAAATATAACAACTCGGTCCATTCCACAATCAACATGAAACCCTCTGAAGTAACTTCATCTGATGAGCAAAAATTGATCAGGACTGTTTATTATCCTAGATACCAGCCAACAACTAGAAAGGCCAAATACAGGGTGGGCGATCAAGTAAGAATCAGCAAATATAAGCACTTATTCAAAAGAGGCTTTACAAGAAACTGGAGCACTGAATTATTTACAGTAGTTCAAGTTAAACCCGGGACCCTTAACACATATATAATAAAAGATCACCGAGGAGAAATTCTCAAAGGCAGGTTCTATGAACAAGAGCTCAGCAAAACTAAACAGCCTGACACATATCTCATAGAAAAAATCATCCGCAGAAAAGGCAACAAGTTATTTGTCAAATGGCTGGGTCATCCGGAAAACAGCTGGATCGATGCAGACAAAGTGATAATATGAGCACCTGGGATGTTATAAAAAGGCTGCCAGAACCTGAACAACAGAATAAGAGAAATGGCAACTTGCTGCCTGATAATATTAGGTGTCTTATTGTTGGGCCATCTGCTTGTGGTAAAACTACACTAATGGTTGATAATTTTTTATTGGCACCCAACTGGTTAGACTGGAAAAACAGGCACTTGTATGTCTTCTCTAAGAGCTTGGAACAATTAAAATATCAGCAGCTGATGAAGCTATATGATGGATTGGATATAGCCACTTTTGAACCAGATGTTAAGCCACTCCATGAATGTCTCGATAATTCTGTTGTTGTGTTTGATGACATTATACTGGATAATCAAAACAAGGTTAGAAATTTCTTTACACAGGGCCGACACAAAAACATTGATTGCTTCTACCTGGCACAGACTTTTTCAAAAATACCCAAGCAACTGATCCGAGACAACAGCAATTTTATATGTGTGTTTCATCAAGATCATACCAACCTCAAACACATACATGATGAATATGTAGGTGGGGACTTGAGCTACAATGATTTTTCCAAGTTTTGCAGCAGGTGCTGGAACCAGGACAGTTATGGGTTTGTCACAATTGATATGACAAGAACACCTAATACTGGCAAATACAGAAGTAAAATCAACGATTTTCTAGACGTTGAGACGTATATAAACAACCATGAAACGACCAATCATTGATGATCTTAAATTAAGAGATTATCTTGTAAAAAGATTTAAGGGATGGAAATCAGAGAACCGAGGAATTTATGAAAAACACAAACAAACAGAACAGCCTGTCATTGATGCTATTAATAATTTAGGTAAGAATATCAAAACTGTTACAGAGCAAAATCAAAATTTGATCACAGAGCTTGTACCTGTAGCTGCTAGGAACATATTAGATTATCCACTCACCCCACTTTCAAGTATTCATACACCTAGTCCTATTGCTCCTAGAAGAATTGAAGCTACTCAGGATCCTATTGAATTGGGTCTTCTTGCTCAAAAATATTTAACCACACCTAAAGACAACAAAGATGAGGTGTTTGGCTTATATGCTGACACAGAGCTTGATGGCAGCATCATACATAGAATTGGTAATTTCAGAGTAACTTTTATGGGGGATGATCTGATTGTTTATTCAGAATCTCGTCTCGGAGAAAAAGGTGCTTTTGTTAAGTACCCCGGAACACCTGGATTGTGGGAACTGATGACTAGGAAAAGGCCTGGCAGCTATACAGATCAAGATTATGAATATTACAAAGAAATATTAATAAAATCAGATGCTCTATACCAGAACAATGATCCCACACAAAAAAGAGTCAAGTCTAGCAGTGGAGCAAAATACAACAATTTAATCAAACCCATATGGTCACAAATCAAGACAGGTAGTGGGATCAAACAATACAACACCCTGCCTAAAGAATTTGTGTGGGTTGATGATGTCAGGAAACTTGTAGATAGGTTATTGGTGATAGCTGGGGAGGAAAATGCTGGCAACCACAATTTTTACAATGAAAAGGTTGGAATTATGGACATGATAAGCACAAAATTGTCTAATTTTATAGTGAATGACACTAAGGGGATTGGATATCTTATAAAAATTATTAATACTCTACCACCTAAATTTTGGAATATTTCTGAGGGTCGGGTCTTGGTTAATGATATTATAAACAAGCTGCCATTTGAACTACACATTCCAGGCTATCAGTATTGTGGTCCCGGTACAAAATTGGACCATAGATTAAACAGAGGTGATCCTGGTGTTAATCCCCTAGATGCTGCTTGTAGAGACCATGACATAGCATACAACACACATTCCGATCTTGACAAGAGACATGTTGCAGACAAAAAATTAGAAGAGGCTGCATTTGGTAGATTTGTAAGCAAAGATGCTTCTTTGAGTGAAAAAATAGCAGCATTGGGAACCACCATAGCTATGAGCACCAAACAAAAACTGGGGTGGGGGCTGTAAATATGTATATAATAAACCTACAATGAAGGCCAAGGGTGTTATGTATCAAATACCTTATGCAGGTCTCAAATCTCTTAAAACTATTGACAGTCTCTTGACCAAAAAGCAGCGCAAGAAAAAAAGCTCTTGTCTTGCAAAGGGACATGGTATGAAATTGTTGCTTAGTACCCCCCAATTAAAAAAATTACAGCAATCAAGAAAAAAATCACATGTGGGGGGTTTCATATTTACCATCCCTGCCATCTTAGCTGCTCTCGGGGCTGTGGGGAGCTTGGCTGGGGGATCAGCTGCCATAGCAAAAACAGTAATAGATGCCAAGAAAAATAGGGCAGAATTAGATGAGCAGAGGCGCCATAACCTGGCCATGGAGAAAAAAGGCAAAGGTCTTAAGAGAGCCATGAATAAGTTTAAAAAAAACAAGAGCCGCTTACAAACCAAGATATTGAAGCTTTAATCAAGCCACTGGGCATCAAACATTTTAGAGGTGTGTACATGTCTGATTCTTTGCCGGAACAACCACTCAACAAAGAGTGTGGCATTGTTAATTTGGATAAGTACAAAAATCAGGGAACTCACTGGATCTGTTATCTTAAATATTTAAAAAATGAGGCATTTGTGTTTGATTCATTTGGAGGTGTTCCACCTGAAAATTTAGTAAAATATCTAAAATCACCTAATCTTTATTACAATAATGCCCGTGTACAAAATTTCAAAGATGTTAATTGTGGACATTTGTGTTTATCTGTTCTTAGATATATGTCTCAAATAAATAAACCATCAATTGAAAATTTTCAAAAAGCCTTGTGGTATCTGAAACATCATGGGGGTATTCCATCTCACCAGCCAAAATTCAATATTGAAACTCAAATTGCATGATGACATAGTGTATCCCAAAACAATAGCTCTCAGAGCATTTTACGGCATGTACCTGATCCCCAATATTACGCACCACAACAATACAATTGCAGTAGGGGATCAAAAAATTGTCATCACTCCAGGGCAGTATAATCTATCCACTCTAAATGCTCAATTACCCAGAGGTATAGTGTTAAGTCAAAATTCTGTCACTCACAGAGTAGAGATCGTATCTGCTACAGAAACAGTGGATCTGGGTACTATAGGAGAGCTGTTAGGCTTTGAGAACAACACAAAACTTGAACCAGCCATCAAACACACTGCTATGAATATACCTAAATTCTTAGCCATAGAGACTCTGAATATTCACTGTAATGTGGCCGAGGGTATGATCACCAAATCAAATGGCATAGGCACTCACAAACAAACCGGCATCATTGCAACATTCAAACCTAATTCCGAATTCATGGAGCCCATCATCTACAATCCATCCCCAACATTATATTTTCCTGTGTGTCATAATAGAATAGATTACATTGAATTGATGGTCACTAATGAAAAAGAAGAATTAGTTGATTTTGCTGGAGCCACAACAACTGCTATCATAGAGATTAACATTTAAATAAAAATACATACAATGGAAAATATTGAGAGTTATGAGCTACAATCATTCCCTCCAAACAGGAGGACATTTGCAAATTTAAATCAACCCAACACAGAAATAGAGGTTGATCTTGATGTAGGGGATGGCTTTATACACCCCCACAGAGCAGATCTATACATCAAATTTGATGTTGTAAAGCTCGATGGAACAGATTATCCTGCAAATTCAAATATAAGATTGGTAGACAATTTTGTGCCGCATCTGTTCTCTGAAATTGAGATCAGAAAACATGGCGTTGTTATAAACAGAATAGATTATCCCGGCATTACCTCCACAGCTTTGGCCACATTAAAATTATCCAAAACCGAGGCTTCTTACTACAAAATAGGTGGATTTGAGGCTGGTGAAAAAATATTATCTAAAAACCACACAGTGCTGTTCCCGATGCGCCTGTTACCAGGATTCTTCTCGGATTACAAAGATATCATGTGGAAGGGTGGGTTAAGAATTACATTTAGAAGAGCTGCAAATGATAATAATGCTTTGATGAGGTACAGTGCAATAATCTCTACAGGGGAAGCTCTGCCTAATACCCTACCTGATGAGGGCAAGTGCATTATTCAGACTATGGAGTTAAGAATCCCGGTTGTTGAATATGAAGCCAGCTATGCTCTTAAATACAAAGCTGATATCCTAAAAAATCCACAGGTTCCTCTGCAATTTTATACATATCAATGCGTACAGAAGCCTGCCGCTGGTTCTTATTATGAGTTTGATGCTACAAATTCATTCTCCAGCATACAATACGACATGCCGGATTTTGTGGTAGTATTGTTTCAGACTGGAAGACACAACAATCAGGAAAAAAATTCAAGTAAATTTGATAACTGCAACATCAAGAACATATATCTTAAAAATGGCAGAAATGAGGTTTTTCCTAGAGAAAATTACAATTTAGACATTTCCAAGGATGATTTCCTCAAATTATATGAGGCATTTTCGGCTTTCAAAAGAGTCACTACAGGCAATACTGACATGTATTACACACCAGATGAATTCAAAACACGGAGACCCATGTTTGTCATCAATGCTTCAAAAAGGAAACAAGTTGTGGTGAATGACAGGACAAACATTAAAATTATCTGTGAATTCCATGAGGCATTACCTGATGACACCATATGTAGTGTTATTCTCATAGGTGAAAAATCATATGTTTATGATGTAAGAAATGAGAGAGTCACGGAGCAATTCTAGAAGAATTACATTATCTTAATACTAGATATACAAGTTGAGCCTGGTGGCCAATTGAACTCAAACCGGAAGTAGGCAAACCGGAAGTGGACCGGAAGTGGACCGGAAGTGGACCGGAAGTGAACCGGAAGTGAACCGGAAGTAGACCGGAAGTGAATATGCGTGGGTGGGTGTGGGTGGGTGTAGGTGTGTGTTAATACGTATGGCTTAGTTTTAAGTGTAGTCAAAAAAATATCAAGAGGGGCATATTTTTGACAGGTTTATGGACAACAATCTCACAGAAGTGCCTTCTGTAAGTGTAGGCAAATCAATCTGAGGAGGCTCTTCCTTTCTCATGGAATCCATAAGGGCATTTTTACAAAAATCTTGGATTAAACGGGATTCCACACTTGAGCAAAAAGCTCATATGGGCATGTTGAGCTTGTTTTAAGTGTAAGCAAATCTGCTCGAGGGGGCTCTTCCTTTCTCGGGTTTATAATATGGCCTTTCCCACTACTTATGAATGTGGTATTTTCTTTTAGTAACGTGTTGATAATATCATTGCCTCTTGGAATCATTGCGCATGTAAGTTGTTCAAAGTATACAATACTTGATAATTACAGATCTAACCGCCATTGATATGCACCAACAGAAATTTCGGAAAGTCGGCGCCCTTGGCCCTACCCCCCAAACGAGGGTAACGGCAATGGCCCTGGCTGGCTACGGCCCTGGTGTTCGCAGTAGAACAGTGTGTTGTTCGACTCGCGACCTCACCGTCGAACGTGACATGTTTCAGTCCTGTCCTATATCACTATATATACGTATATTGGTTGTTTACGACATATACTTATGGATCCTGTGCCACGGAAAACCTATTTCAATGTGTGTGTGTGCGGGGGGTTAGCAACATTCGTAAATCTCATTTCATTGGTGATGTGGCTTACGAAGCTTCGAGTTCCCTTTTTTAAGTAGTGCAAATCTATTGCAGTTGGCAACACTGCAGAACGGTGTGGGCCCGGTGCAGTTTGTACTCGAAGCAACTACGTCATGCAGAGGGAGGGGTCTGCAGTTGATGGAAATAACGAACTGAGACCTACTAGGTATCGTAAGACTGCGGGTACCCGCCGGGTCTACAATGCCTGCCAGGAACGATCTGTGCAGGTGGGCATACAAGCTGCTCAAGCGAGGGTGTTGCGCAGGTTGCATGGCATTTCAGGAGCGATGTCTCGCGAACGGGTCTGCTCCAGGTCTTGTGCAGGCCTTTAGTGCAGCTTCCAAATGCTGACAAGTCTCTACATAGTGCTCAAGTTTACTGAAAGCTCAAGAAAAGTTTACATGCAATATTATTAACAACAGTGTTATAGAACATTCTCCGTCTTGCATTGATAAATTATCGTCACATTATTCAAAAAGCAAAAATCCTAATTTAATCTAATGTAAACAGAAATATTTCCTGAAGGTCTGTGTGTGTGTGGGGGGGGGGGGGGGTTCGAGCCCACTGATTCCCACCTTGGATACGCGCTATTAACAATAACAGGGTTATAGAACATTCTTCGTCTTGCCTCGATAATTACTTCTCTCAAATTATCATCACATTATTCAAGAAGCCAAAATCCTAATTTTATTTAATGTAAACAGAAAAAGTTCCTGAAGGTGGGGGGTCGAGCCCCCTGATTCCCAACTTGGATACGCGCTATTAATAATAAGAGGGTTATAGAACATTCTTCGTCTTGCCTCGACAATAATTTCCCCTTAAACTATCGTCATATTATTCAAAAAGACAAATACCTAATTTTATCTAGTGTAAACTGAAACATTTTCTGGGGGGGGGGGGGTCGAGCCATCTGATCCCCACCTTGGATACGCGCTAGTAACAATAACAGGGTTATAGAACATTCTCCGTCTTTTCTCGATAATTATTTCGCTCAAATTATCATCACATTATTCAAGAAGCCTAAATCCTAATTTTATGTAGTGTAAACAGAAAAAATTCCTAGGGGGGGGGGTGGCTCGAGCCCCCTGATTTCCACCCACCTTGGATATGCGCTATTAATAATAAGAGGGTTATAGAACATTCTTCGTCTTGCCTCGACAATAATTTCTCCTTAAATTATCGTCAGGGCCTCCCCCATGGCGCAGTGGTAGCGTCATTGCCTTGTAATCAAGGGGTCCCGGGTTCGATACCCCGTGGAGGCACAAGTGGTTCGGATCCCACTTTAAACTGTAGGTCCAGTCCCGATTAGCCTTACTGTGCATAAAGTTGACTTAAAACACCAACTCAAACTCTTAAATTATCGTCATATTATTCAAAAAGACAAATACCTAATTTTATCTAGTGTAAACTGAAACATTTCCTGGGAGGGGGGGGGGGTCGAGCCATCTGATCCCCACCTTGGATACGCGCTAGTAACAATAACAGGGTTATATTTCCACCTTGGATACGCGCTATTAACAATGACAAGGATACAGAACATTCTTTGTATTGCCTCGATAATTATTTCTCTCCTTAAATTATCGTCACATTATCTTATTTCACACCACAAGAAACCAAAAACCTCATTTTATCTAGTGTAAACCGAAAACTTTCGGGGGGGCTCGAGCCCCCTAAAGCCCCTCCTTGGATACGTGCCTGCACCCAACCTAAATTAATGGGTACCTGAGGGGTAAATTCGGTCACATCACCTCCAAAATATTCGTGATCAAAAATGTGTGCGCCCTACTCCCACATCCCTTAAATGTGCCCACATGGCACGGGTTAAAATACAAAATCACATGTGAACATAAGAATAAATGGTGTTACCTCTCTATGAGGTCTAAAACTAAGCCATCAGCCCTGAACATGACGTTTAAAACAAACAGTAAACTTTTAATAAATCTAAATGGCCAAGAAATGAAAGTTTCTGCCTTGGTTGTTCCGCCTCTACCCACAAGTACTTTGAGTATTCCTTGCTCCCTCCACCCCCCTCCCCCCTAGTCACGCCCTAAAAACTTATCTTGGTTGTGAAGAATATTTGAAAAAATATTTTTGCACTAGATTTGTGAACGTGCACTAAAGTTTCCGTTAACAACAATAAGCACGTGACATCGCAGTCAGGTGTCTGCAAATCAAGTATCCCCGTAGAAATTCGCTGCTTCTGTTTCCAGTTTTTCTTTGAAACCTGCCCGGTTTTGTACCTACAAGTGCGCTCGCATATAACAATGCACCGGGGAGGGGCACAGAGGACAGCTAAACTTTAAATCTTCCGGTGCACTTTCCGAACACGAGCTTTCTTTAGAGATCCGTATCTGTCAAAAAGGCCATCGGCCATGAGAAAAGGTGCACCTTGAAAGTTCTTGGAAATTCAAGCCTAGGCTAATCTCTCTTTCCAAATTTAGACTTGGTCAGACGACCATGTCATTGTTGAGAGTAGAATAACTGCAGAAGGAGGCGTGTTTCGGCATTTACTCTGCAAATTGTAGTGATGAGCTTTGGATTTCCTTCCACACCAAGTGATATAACTGTGTTGTATATATAGTTTATATACATTTAAATCATTTGCAGAAAGTAGACGGACTGCAAGATCGCGCATCAGTGCACTGCAACTAGTCGCCTGATATAGAATCAAGAGATTGGTAAGTTTTATTTCTCTCCTTACGTGTTCTTTACTAATTTATATCTCCTGTGTTAAAGGGACTATTTCTTGGCCATTTAGATTTATTAAAAGTTTACTGTTTTATTTTAAGCGTCATGTTTAGGGCTGATGGCTTAGTTATGTTCGCGGGTGATTTATTTTTACGTTGGGAGGTTAGATTTAGGTGGCAAGGTCGAGGCATGATCGATATTTTAGACTTCTCGGGGTTGGAGGGATCGCCTTCAGTCTTAGGTTCTTCTCTCAAATCTGAATCATCTAAGAGGGGTCACTGATCTGAAAAGACATGTAAAGCTCAGACTGATTTCATTCAAACGCGATACCAAGTACCTAGCTGCTACGATAATTAGAGATCAAAATATCTAATTTTAAGGCTGTTGGCGTAGAGTGGCGACTTGTCCCATATTTGACACCTCGGCCCTCTCCATCCATGCACTATATTTGAAAGCCTTCATTGCAAAACTTAAGCCTACAAATACTCTAAAATTACTGATAGTTTCATTTCATAATCTTAATCTCTGAATAGCAATCTGGGATTTGAAAATATCAGTAAAAGGTGAAAGAATCGTTTTGTTACGCCATTTTAGAATCAGAAATATTTTATATGTTGAAATATGAAAAAAAAACGCTTACCGAATAAAATATACCATATTGCCCCAATCTCATGGACTGCCTTCGCGATCAGCCAAAAATGGTAGAAAAGTGAAGTAAAATAAACTAAATCTGTCATTAAATTATTTCCTTTTAACTCTTTCATTCATGTAACTCTTCTTTAGTATGCGACGTTTTTGTTAAAATTGTACTAAGATTTATAAAATGATGAAATGGTAAATGAGTCTACACAGGGTGACCTGTAATTAGATGTATCCCCTGAAAGGGGTTAAAGTAGAGGCAATTTGCAAAAATTTGACCATATGATACAACGTCCGAAAATTAGTAGTTTTCGAGATAATCGAATTTTTATTGTTTTCTTTTTAAATTACAATTTTCCACATAAAAAATACGAATTGAGAAAAAACAGCTCATTGTATGGCACATATTTCAGCGTTTTCTGATAGCTAACGAATAAGTGGTCCGTTGAAAAAAATGTTGTCCCAAATAACATTCACATGTAAGTAACGGGCGGATCTAAACTTACAAGTGATGATAAAAACAAATGCACTCTTAGTTTACTTGGCAACGTATTAATAACAAAAATGGTATGACACGAAGCGTACAAATTACTTAAGAGTCATTCCATACCAAATCAACACAGATATGTGCAATTTTTAACCTGACCATCCCCGATTTTCATGAAATTTTGGGAGTTGAAACTATGCATAGAACTTAGTAACTATGAAAATTTTTAGTTTCGTGCGTCTTGTAATTGTTAAATTATTCAAGGTCAAAGTTTGCAGAAATTCCCTTTTTTGAGCCCGCTTAGCTATACTAAATCTGCTGTAACTCCGCCCCTATTTCGTCTAGCAAGCTCAAATAAAGCTTATTGTACAGGGAATTGAACAAGCTTTCCAGTGATATATAACAAGCCTACCTTTGGATAAAAATATAATTTTGTCACAAGACCTTGACTTTTGACCTTGAATATCTCAAAACATGTCATCACCAAAAATCGTGAAAAAAATATATTTGGTCCCTCATTCCATACTATAAAACATATCAAAAAATCATTCTGGGACTGCCATGGGATCAGAAGATACAAAATAATATGTGTAACTATGTGACTGATAAAAGCCCCATTACATGAACTATAACGAGTCAAAAGTCCCTTAACACCCCCTACAAAATGTGAAGGAGTTATCCTGGGTATAATTGGTCATGAAAGAAATAAGTTAGGCACAGGGAGATCCCTAGCCGTGTGTGTCAATCGCAGATCCGGCATATTGTTGACCGCCATATTGAATTCAACGCAAAAATTTCAAAGGAAAGGGGGTTATGTGGTATATCAAATGAGGCTAGAATTTCACGAGAAATGAAGTGACGAAGGTTTATCCAACATATATTTAACAAGCAAAAATTTATTACTGCATGCTTGTAACCATTTTCTCCTTTTCGAGGTGTTAAAAACAAAGCATTGGAATGCTCCTAACGTGTTAGGAACTCATCGAGATCACGCTGACATCTTGGGAGAGAAAGAAGTATACGCACCATTGCATATGATTTTAATCAGCTACATTCACCAAATAGTTGAATAGTGAAGAATATTGGGAAAAGTATCTCAAACAATTACGTGACACTTCCTTTGGAATGAAAAATTCATCAGTGACGAGGCAAATTTTTATGTTCACGGTGAAGTTAATAAAAATAATATGCAATACCTGTGATTTACTCAGTCGAATGGTTGTTGCTGGTAAGCTAATTGTGGTATAATGTATGGCGAACGGAAATGGTTGGTCCATATTCAACAACGGAACCTTAAATGGTGAGGGCTTCTTGGATTTTTTAAGTGAACAGGTTTTTTCACCCTTGCTTACGGGATATGACACTTTTCCAGAGTTTTGAAACAGGAAAGAGTGTGACCACACTATGTAGACATTTTTGCAATTTCTTCATGGTAATTTTCTAGGTAGATTGATGGGCACACGGGGATCTATTAAAAGGCCTGCACATTCCTCAGATCTAACATCTTAGGAGGACTTTTACCTTCAGAAACATTTGAAGAGAATGGTGCATGCACTAAAAGTCCCTGATATTGACCATCTGAGAGAAGGCATAGTTGCTGCTTGCGATGTTGTTGCACATGCTACATTACCAAATGTTCTATGCGAGTGTGAGAGACGTCAACGAGTGTGCTCACAGGAACATTGACAACATTATAATGTGCATATATCGTAAGTGAAAGATATGTGTATAACTTTTTGCTGGCGTAAGATACGTTGGAAAATCCTTCGTCACTTCATTTCTCGTGAAATTCTAGCCTCATTTGATATATCACATAACCCCCTTTCCTTTGAAATTTTTGCGTTGAATTCAATATGGCGGTCAACAATATGCCGGATCTGCGATTGACACACACGGTAGGGATCTCCCTGTGCCTAACCTATTTCTTTCATGACCAATTATACCCAGGATAACTCCTTCACATTTTGTACGGAGTGTTAAGGGACATTTGACTCTTCATAGTTCATGTAATGGGGCTTTTATCAGTCACATAGTTACACATATTATTTTGTATCTTCTGATCCCATGGCAGTCCCAGAATGATTTTTTGATATGTTTTATAGTATGGAATGAGGGACCAAATATATTTTTTCACGATTTTTGGTGATGACATGTTTTGAGATATTCAAGGTCAAAAGTCAAGGTCACGTGACAAAATTATATTTTTATCCAAAGGTAGGCTTGTTATATATCACTGGAAAGCTTATTCAATTCCCTGTACAATAAGCTTCATTTGAGCTTCCTAGGCGAAATAGGGGCGGAGTTACAGCACATTTAGTATAGCTAAGCGGGCTCAAAAAGAGCAATTTATGCTAACTTTGACCTTGAATAATTTAACAATTACAAGACGCACGAAACTAAAAATTTGTATACTTACTAAGTTCCATGCATAGTTTCAATTCCACAAATTTCATGAAAATCGGAGATGGTCAGGTCAAAGGCTGTGTTGATTTCGATTGGAACTAACTAACTAACTCTCTAGCCTTCTTAAACCCGAAGGTTCATGGCTGCAGCAACACAGGCCTTCCATCTTTCCCTATCTTGAGCAAGTTCTATATACTCTTTTCCATTCCTACCCATTTCCCTTAGGTCCATCTCAACGTTGTCCCTCCATCTTCGTCTTGGCCTTCCTACAGGTCTCTTACCATCAGGATTCCCAACAAGAATCCTGTAAACTCCTCTTTCCTCTCCCATTCGTGCCACATGGCCTGCCCACCTAAGTCTTCTTGATTTAATTATTCCAATAATATCTGGACATGAATACAAATTATGTAGTTCTAAATTATGTAACCTTCTCCACTCACCTGTCTCCTCATCCCTTTTAGGTCCAAAGATTTTCCTAAGGATCTTATATTCAAATACTCTCAATTTATGTTCCTCTTTCAATGTAAGGGACCAAGTTTCACATCCATATAATACTACAGGCAAGATTACTGTTTTGTATATTTTAACTTTTAGTTTCTTAGATATTAAACGAGAAGACAAAAGTTTATGAAGAGAGAAATAACATGCATTTCCTGAATTAAGCCTACTTTTTATTTCCTCTTTAATATAATTTTCATTTGTTAATATTACTCCTAAGTATTTGAATTTGGAAACTGGTTCAAACGAGTTGTTATCAATAATTAGATTTTGATTATTACCTAACACTTGGTTTCGGCCTGTAAGCATATATTTAGTTTTCTCTTTGTTAACTTCCAAACCTATCTCTTTAGCAGTTTTGAAAAATATTTTAGCATTATTCTTAATTGTATTCACATCATCCCCCAGTAAGTCTACATCATCTGCATATGCTAACAACTGAGTCACACCATTTAATTTTAGTCCTTCGTTAGTTTCTTTTATCTTCCTAACAGCATATTATAAGGCAAAATTAAGGAGCAATGGAGATAATGCATCTCCTTGTTTTAACCCATCATGAATTGTAAATTTGTCAGACATATTAATACCCACACGAATTTTACTTTCTGTTTCACTGGTGCATATTTTATCATACTAACAAGCTTCTTAGGTATTCCAAACTCTACTAATATATTATATAATTTATCTCTTTTGACCGAATCATATGCTTTTTTGAAATCAATGAATAGCTGATGGACAATTTGATTATATTCCCACTTTTTTTCAAGTGTCTGTCTGATGTGAAAAATTTGATCTGTAGTTGATCTGTTACGTTTAAATCCACATTGATAATCACCTATAATTTCATTAGCATATGGTGTTAGTCTTGTTAAAATAATGTTAGATAATATTTTGTATGTTGTTGAAAGTAGATAAATTCCACGGTAATTATTGCAGTTCATTTTATCACCTTTTTTAAACACAGGAACAATTTTGTTTTCTTTCCACTGTTGAGGTATTTCTTCTTTATTCCATATTAAACAAATTAATTTATGTATTTGACATATTAACGAATTTCCACCATATTTAATTAATTCAGCTGGTATTAAATCAATGCCAGGTGCTTTGTTATTCTTTAGCCTTTTAATAGCATCTTTAACTTCAGTCAAGTTAGGTTTTGGAACTAAAGGTTCTGCTGTGCGGACTTCATTTACTTCTGATTTATCTCCTATATGGGCATTTAAAAGGTCATTAAAGTAGTTCTTCCATCTATTTAGAATATCGCTTGGGTCAGCTAGAAAATCACCATCTTTATCTTTTATCAAGTTTACTTTAGGTTGCCAACCCTTTCTAAACTCATTTACACCTTTATATAAATCTCTGATATTTTTATTTTTGCTGTTTGTTTCAATTTCGTTAATTTTGCTTTTCAAGTAATCACTTTTTTTACTTCTAAACGTGCGGTTAACTTCTCGCTTTATTCTATTATAATTGTTTAGATTTGTATCATCAGAGTTATTTAACCACCTACGTCTAGCCTGATTTCTTATTTCTATTAGATTATGACATTCATTATCAAACCATGGCTTACTTTTTCTCGGTTTATGGTATCCTATACTTTCTTTAGCTGCTGATTCTATTGCATTACGTATGAGCTCCCAATTCTTATTTACGTCTGTTTCATTTATATTTTCATCATCATTTAAATCCTGCAAAACATCAAATCTATTTGACAGTTTAATTTGGTAATCTTTCTTAATTCTTTCATCAGTAAACTTTCCTGTATCAAATTTTAGAACTTTTAGATTTTGTTGCTTATGATTTATCACTGCGAGTCTTTCTCTTAATTTAGCAATTACTAAATAATGGTCACTGGCACAGTCAGCACCTCTATGTGTACGAACGTCAATTATACTATAGTTCAAATCACAAACCCTGACACCTTCTGTAAACAAAACCACCTGCATGCAGAAAGCATTGCAAACTCATAGAAGTAAAATAATCCACACGAAAATCCAGCGTTGTTACAGGATTCATTACGTAAGGCAAAACAATGGCAAATTTGTAGTATGGGATATGCTGCCGCAAATGACGTCTCACTTTAAACCCAATGTTCTTTCTTTTTTTACTTATTGCTTCACCTTTATGGTTAACTCTTTGCACCAGTTATCATTTCCCATAAATTTGGCTTCTTTCTTTGAATATATTTTACTTGCATTTTTTAAACAAAATGATATAACATGGTAATGTATATTTCTAAGGTTTGATATAGATAGGAGTGTATTTGAAATTTGTTTGTAGATTTTATGTAAATTGTATTTTATGTAAATAAAATATATAATGGGCATAAACAGCCATATGCATTGCTGTAAGTCCAATAAATATATTGATGATGATCAAAACAAGAAAAAAAGTTCGTAAATTTATTGCGGTTGGAAACTTTGACAAGCATCCTAATAACGATTTTTGTTCCGCCAAATATAGTGCACTTCGTAAAATAACTTGGTGACATGGCAAGGCAAGATAAGTGTGAACATTTTGTAGTAATATAACTTTCAATGAGCTTAGAGATTTGTGTACATAATGATATTTTATAACATTGGTTATTTTCTAAAAATAATCATGTGAACAGCAAGGAAGTAGTGCAACTTAGTAATATTGCCTGACTTAGCCTTAGAAAAATAACATGCCGAGTTCTATGCGTGAGGGAAAGTCTCCGTTTACTCCGAGCTTGTTTTCAAAACACCAGCAAGGACAGCCTTTGAAAAGGGGTGAGAAACAGATTCTACTCAATATTTATGTAACGTTCTGTCAGTAGTATGCTGAGAAACCAGTAAATGAAGTGGTTAAGTTGGTATCCCAGTGCAGTGGTGTGCCAGTGTCTGCAGTTTTAAGGGTTATGAAAGAGAGAATGACCGGGAGAGTAACAATGTATGCGGCTGCATATTCGTCTGATGTTTTGAGAACGGGTTCTCACATTCAGAGGCTCTTATATAAAATGAATAGGTGCGGCGAACTATGAGTGTAACCAGGGACGTCGTTAGGGAGGGGCCTGGGGGGGCTTTGGCCCCGGCAGTTGTAACTCTGGCCCCCGCAAACAAAATTTTGATCGATTAAAAATTATCCTAAATTAATACTACATATTATTTTCTGGTAAATTTGTAGCAGAGTTGGAAACACTGTTCCGAAGAAAATCTTCGGAAGCAAATGTAGGACAGCAAAATTCCACCCTTTCCTTGCTTACCAGATTATAACCAAGGTCATAAAATCTGCCTGCTTAGAGGTTATTACCCTTGCCCTAAGTTCCTGGAAACCAGAGATCCGACCCTTTTGTTGCAAATGACCCTTCCAATACAGATGGAATCAAAGACTCCGCCGTGGCCGAGCGGTCAACAGTAGGTGGTCGAGCGACATAGGCTATGGAGAGAGTTCTCCAGTACTGACATTGTTCTGAGATTTAAAATTGCTGTATGCTTCAGCTTATGAGCTACAGATTAGCTTTGTGGCTATCGGGTTCCTACGGTCACTGTGTATTTGTTTGTGTGTGGGAAGAGTTCTAGCGTTGTTGTGCATTTCCATCTTGAATGGATAAATTTATCAAAACCGGATATTTTAAAACTATCTCAAAACATATGGAAGATGACGGCAATGAAGAGGGTGTTGGTCCAAGTTCTGACGTTCCAAAGTTAGACAAAACAAGTGAATGTACTAATGTGAAAACAATTACTGATCTTGGGGTAGATAATCCTAGGCAACCACTTTTGCAAAACTATCCAAATACTACGTTCGGAAAGCGAAAGCGGTCATTTCAAAAACACTGGTTTGCATCTGCGCCGTGGCTAGAATATAGTGTGGAACTTGACGCATGCTTTTGTTTTCCATGCCGTAAATTTGGCACAGATTCAGGATATGCAGAACCAAATTTCAGGAAAATAGGGATTCGCAACTGGAAGAAACCATGTGAAAAAATTAAGGAAAACGAGGAACGTCCTATCATCTAAAATACATGGAACTGTGGGCGAATTACAAAGTGAGTACCAATCAGTTTTGTAAAACAATTATGTGTGTGTGTGTGTGTGTTCGTAGTTTAACTTAAATAATGAAATATGTATATGTCTGTATATCGAGTGTTCAAATTGAAAAAATGCTGAGGAGAAAAGTCATATCAGCTTCCCTTTTCAAATTTTGAGATTTGTACCTAAAACATACGGACTGATGGTTCAAAGTAAATAACACAAATTTTCCAATTAATGTACAAGAGTTCAGTAATCACAGATGTCGTCTCAGTGGACTTTTATTTCATATCAGAATTATTTTTCTTAGAGGAAGGCAAATTAATCAGGAAATATTTTCTCATCAAATACATATTGTAATTTGCAAACCAACAGCAGTATTAATTTTAATGTAAAATTCAGTACAGAAACTGACAATTTATATGCTGATATTAATGTAATATTTATTTGAAGTTGAAAGAAATGATTACGTCAAATTCTTAGCAATAGCAAAATGTGATCGAGAATATTTAAGAGGAAAATTCTTTACCTGGTCAGGAGTTAAATTAAAAATTTCAATTTGAACACTGGATGTACTTTGATTTTCGTTTCTTGATTTTACATTACTTTACTGACACTTCTAGCTAATGTCAAAGATATGCAACGGTGATACAAGAAAGTAACGCATGGACAGTAACAAAAAAAGCGCCTGCCTCTCCAGGCGAGGACATCGCGTAGCGGTAATGTCGTCACCATATAATTAAGAGGTCCTGGCCTGGGTTCGATATCTAGTGGACGCACATAGTGGTTTGGATCCAACTTTAAACTGTACGTCCAGTCCCGATTGGCCTATCTGTGCATGAAGAGGACTTAATACAAAAACTCACGGACTCGAACTTAGATCAATTTGGGACAAAATCGTAATTCGGTAGCTAACGTGCTCAGCCACTGAGGCGGCTAGAATTCAATAGGTTTTCATTTTGGCCATTTTACCTTTTTTCCTACCTCGTAGGTTAATTTTTACAAGTCGATGTGAATGGATGAATGATGGACGGATGGAAAGGTGATGGGAGCATAGACAAACAGGATGAGTCACCAATGGCTGGTGGAGGTTTGAACATGGGATCTCTGATTCCGTAGCCCTTTACGCTTACCACTCCGCCACGAACACTGGAATAAATTAAATAAGTAGTGCCATTGTTTAGAATGGATGTCGGGGTGAGTGGAAGCCTACCTAATAACAATGTACACTAATGCATTGTTGGCATTGCTAGCAGATGTTAACGGTCTACTGATACCTCACACAACGGAGAAATAATCTTTACCTATATTTGCATTGTTTTAAAAAATATATATAGCACTGACGAACGAAGGAACAAAGCTAATCTTTATGGTGTAGAGCAGGAATTTCCAAACTTTTTCGTTTCGCCGCGCCATTAGTGTTTCAAGATTTTTTCACGGCGTCCAAATCAGAATGTAGGTATATCTAATACTTGCTTTGATTGATTGATTGATTGAATTGATGTTTTAAGTCCATTTCATGCACAATAAGGCTAATCGGAACTGGACCTACAGTTTAAAGTGGGATCCGAACCACTATGTGCCTGCACCGGGTAACGAACCCGTGACCCCTTTATTACAAGGTGGTGACTCTAACACTAAGCCACCGGGGAGGCCCTATCTAACACTTGTAACGCTCTGTTAGTGTGCATAGGTTGCTTTCCTTAAGTTAAAAAATAAACATATTTTTCAAATTCCGAAACATTTTTTATGTAAAATGTTCTAAATAAGAACATGTATTTGGAACAATCATATCAATGACTGAATTTCAGTGAAAATATTGGAACATCTTGCGGCGGCCCCGTACGCCTACCAGGGCGCCCCAGGGCACACTTTGGGAACCACTGGTCTAGAGATTACAATTTCTGTAAAACTGAGTCCGAGGTTTGAATCCTGAAGGAGATATTATTTTCTTTCACTATTACAATAACTGATCCCATTGTCGTCGTAATCAAAAATAGTTTAAAGTCCATTTTATGCTCAAATAGATTAATTGGAACTGGATTTATAATTTAAATTTGACTCCAACCCATTGTGCAATGCGTCTCCATCGGGACTTGAACCTGGCACTCTTTGGTTATAAGGCAACGTGGTAAACCACACCGAGGAGGTCCGCCGTGGTGAACGTGACGTTATAATAAATATGCAATATAAAGCAAAAACATGAATTTATTGTTAAGAATGTTAAAAAACAACAACAACAAGAAACAGAACATTTGAGTCGCCAATAATATTCTGCATATTACATATCATAATTGTGATGGCGATTTGTGAGTTTTCCTTCATTAATTGCCATTCATGATCGTCAACATTGCGATTAACTAAAAGTAACAGAAAAGCGGCACAACATTTAAAAAAATATAATATACGTAGATTAAAAAAAAAATAGGTGTGAAACTGAAAAAGAAAGGTAATAACAAGTTGATATTTACTACCTATTTTTTGTGCTTTTTGAAGTTGTCAAATTTTGTCATTTTTGGCGCCAATTTACCTGTCTATTTAGCATGCTTTGTGGCTATTATAAACCCACTCCCTACTGATAACACGAACTCAAGACAGAAATAAACAAGTGTGAAAACACCTACTTCAGTGTCTTTGTGCATGATACTTGCACAAACCATCAACGTCGTTTTGCGAGAATGCAGGGTGCAAGTTAAGAGGTGCACAATTTTCGAAATTGCCGCAAAAAAAGTGGCATGGATCTATCTTTCCTACTACATCTCGAGGCACTGGTGTATGTACACATGGGGGAGCTGATGCGGCTAGAACTCTCCCGAAATTTCTGTCTTTGAGCAACTTTCAAAAGGAAGCTTAAAAGTGGTTAATTATGAAATATGTTATACTGTCTCTCCCCCTCCCCTCTGAAAAAAAACCTGCACACGTTAGTGTCTAGAGGAGAGTTACAAATCACGCGCATAATTGAAAGTGCTGTTTGCGCTGGAATACTACTAAATGTGCTAGAATTTAAATTTGACAATAATTTCAATGTTAAAAGCGTCATTATTATTATTATTAATGTTTTTATAACGTCCTATTATTGTTATAATTACGTCCCTGCCTAAATTCACAGCCAGAAATAAGATTGATTGATTGATTGAGTTGTTTTAAGTCCACTTTGTGCACAGTAAGGTTAATCGGGACTGGACCTACAGTTTCAAGTGGGATCCGAACCACTATGTGCCTCCACCTGGTATCGAACCCGGGACCCCTTAATTACAAGGGAACGACGGTACCACTGCGCCATCGGGAAGGCCCAGAAATTAGAATAAAACGCGATCTTCTTACTTCAGGAAAGCAACATCTTGACAGGCGGCCCTAAGACCAGCACAAAGCTTGAATGGAGACAATACAACAAGCTTGTTCAACAAATGTTGGCGAGATGGTTGCGGACAACCAAAGGCGGCACTGCGTCCCAAATACTCTCTGAACTGCCCATCATAAAATGTTCCTGCGAGACCTATTTCTAATCTGTGGTCGTTACTGTATGACTAGACCCCTTTGTGTCGAACCTGACAAATTGCAGGAAGCGGTCTTTCTTGCTTTAAGGGATTAAGGGAAGGAAATGGCATTCAAATGGCAGGGAAGACTTATCCCTGGGTTGAGTTATTGTACCCCTGCTGTTTCAGTGCACCGTTTCTGTAAGGCAATACGCAAATACGGTTAAATTTTCCCTTTCCCAGTAAACCTTTGTTTTCGATTCATTTTGTTCATTCTGCTAGATTTTGCTTCTATCCAGGGTGCCAAGTTCCAGAACAGTCCAATGACCTCGCTGCCTTCGAGCAAGCAATAACTTTAGTGAGGAGGTAGGAGGGCTTGGGGAGGGAGGAGGGGCAGATGCAAGAGGACGAAGAAAATGTAGCAGTTTACTTACATGATGACTCGTGAAAGTATTTGTTATTGCCTGTTTGATTGATTGATTGATTTAGTTTATTTTACTTCGCGTTTTGTGCCTCTTGGCTAATTTGCGAAGATGGGGATGAGTGATGAAATGATGAAATTGATGAATGGACATTCACAAACAACCAAGCCCGACCGGGATTCGAACCCGGGATTATTGCCTGTTTGAAAGAATGAAAGGTATGAAATTAGTAATATTTTTTCTTGTTCGCTTCGCTTTCAATATAAGCATTTCTAATAAGTAACAAGTTATAATGGTTACCCCCAAAAAACTGTGTATATGTGTGCCTGTGCGTGTATGTAATATGATTTGTTAATGATGACGTACTGGATACCAAATAATGAAAAAAAGTAAAGTAATGTGCTCCCCTGAGCTTTTCGCTATGACATGAAAGCGTTTAGGGGTGTGTAGTTCGGGCTCCACACTTTCTTGATCACGGCCGAAGGTGGAGGTGATGTGATCAATCAGCACCACGTCCCTGGCCTCGTTTACCTGCCCGAGTTTCCTCCATGTACCCACTTTATACGTACGACGCTGGGTGGGCACCGGAGCCGCTCGAACAGGTGAAAAAAAATCCCGGTATCCTCCAGAATGAATAGGAAAGTTCCTACACAGAATAATTTATCAGTTTAGCACTTCCACAGAGGATATAGTTTCGATAAAAAAGAAGAGGTTGTCATTGAGACAAGCAGAAAGTAAAATACATTAAGGAAAACTGTAAAGTAATAGTTTAATAGTAATTACATAAATTGATTTGCTTCCTGAAAATTGTTGAACTCTAATTTTTATTTGACCTCCAGTATTCACATATACGTATATTATATACACTTCTTAGTAGTTTAATATACCAATGCACTATATATGTAGCAATATTATAATGTAATATAATATTATATATATATATATATATATCTGTGGTGTGTGTGTGTGTGTGTGTGTACATTACACACACAGAGTTTTTTACCTTTACTGTCTGGAAATATTTACATAGGAACAAATTTCAGATTTGGCCCCCCCGAACTGATCAACCTAGCTACGTCCCTGAGTGTAACAGCAGATGATTGTTGTCATGGATCAGCTGACGCGGAGTGATACATCGATTCGGTGAGACCGTTTGTTTACAGAAGGTCTCAGGGATGGTGATTTAGACCTTAGTATGCCTTCTCTTATCAATGAGAATATGATCTATCTGATTATGAGTTTTTACCATCTGGAGAAGACCAGGTATATTTATGGATATCTTTATGTTCAAAAGTGGTACTTTTCACAATTAAATTCTTTGAGGTTGCAAAAGTAATCAATCTTATACCATTATCATTACTTAATTCATGAAGACTTTCTTTACCAATCGTGGGTTTAAATGTCTCTTCTTTGCCAATCTGTGCATTACAGTCACCTAACAGAATTTTCATATCATACTGAGAAAATTTATCAAAGACCTGTTCTAACTCTGCATAAAGATCATCTTTAGTATTATCGTCTTTATCTTCCGTTGGTGCATGTATGTTTATTAAAATAATTTTACACCACTTACCCTGTAAAACTGCATATGATATCCTATCATTAATAAATTCTACTGTTTTAAGAGCCGAGATAATTCTATTATTTATGAAAAAGCCTGTTCCAAAATTATGATTTTCAGTACCACCATAGAAAAAAGTATAATTTTTAGTTTTACAATTTCCTTCTCCTGGCCACCTAACTTCCTGGACAGCTACTACTTCTAATTTATACTTAACTATCTCATTAACTGTACACTGAAATGCCCCAGGTCGGTAAAGGCTCAGAACATTCCAGGTGCCTAATTTAATATCATTATTCCTAATGTAGATCTTATCCTTAGTCCAGGGACCTCCCAAAGTAGTCCCCACCCGGAGATCCGAACGGGGGACTATTTTACCTCCGGAATATTTTACCTTGGGAACATCCATGGCCTTATATTGCTGTTTCTTGACATTTTATTTTTACAGTGCAGAGTTGTCAGCTCTACGCCTAACCCCCAATATGAATGGAGGAACTACAACACAAGACAAACACAAAGACATTAGACAGCACAACTACTACACAAGACGAACACAAACACATTAGACAGCACAACTACTACACAAGACACACACAAACACATCACAACTATAACACAATATGAACACAAACACACCACAACTACTACACAATATAAACATAAATAAACTACACACTACAACTACTACACAAGACGAACACAAACACATTAGACAGCACAACTACTACACAAGACACACACAAACACATCACAACTATAACACAATATGAACACAAACACACCACAACTACTACACAATATAAACATAAATAAACTACACACTACAACTACTACGCAAGACAAACACAAACAAATTAGACAGCACAACTACTACGCAAGAAGGCAAAACAAACATACTAGACAGCACAACTACTACACAAACATACTAGACAGCACAACTACAACACAAGACACATACATACACACCACCGATACTACACAAGACAAACAGAAACACACTAGACAGCATAACTACTACACAAGATAAACACAAACACATAGAATGACTCTTAAATTACTTCCTTGTGTCATCACCATCAGCTATCCAACAAAGTACAAATGTTGCTAACATTCACATTTGTGTACAAGAAATAATACTTCATTCATCTTCATGTGAATGGAATCAATGAACAATACAATTAAAGAACATTACACGTCTTGTTCAAAGTGGGCACCTCCGTTACGAATGCAGGCACGCAGGTTTTTACGGACATTTGGGGGGATGAGATTGTAAAAACTGGTTGATGGAATTGAAAGCCTGCTACCCCCCCCCCCACTCCAAAATAAGTTCCGACGTCCTTGATCCCGTTACTGTATGTATACATGTTAATGCATATGATTACGCAATGTTTCACAATTTTTAATCCGGACTGAATATTTGTGCGCACTTTTAATCCGGAGAAGCTTGTCGAATTTGTTTATTTTTTCTCTCTCTGCCGTCTCTCCGCCCTTCTTGCTCTCTCTCTCTCTCTCTCTCTCTCTCCCTCTAATTTCCTTCGTGTTTAGTTTTGCAGTTTTCATTTCCTAACAGTGACAGCGCTAGAAAAATGATTGGGAAGGAATTAGGGGGGATAGTTTCTTGGGCATATACTGTACCATTAAACACTGGCCTACGCAGAGGAGGAGGGGCTGAAGATTGTAATGAAGTTGGAAAAAACTTCCAATGACCACCGATAGCCATTCTTTTGTTTGAATAACATTTAAAACGAAGGTGTAAAATGGTAATTGGAGCTCATATTTCATGAAGAAAGAAAACACCAACAACAGGATATCACAGAAATTGATTTATGGCTCTGCATCCTATGATCCAAGCAAATGTTTAATCTGACTCTGTTCAGTAAATGCTAAATTCATGGCGCTGAACCCACGTTCACATTCAGCTGTGTATTGGTACAATTTCAATTGAATGCGCATAGCGAAAATCATATGCTTTCGCTTAGGGACTACATTAAAGCAGTGACGCAACAACAGGGGGGGGGCAGGGAGCATTGCTCCCCCCCCCCAACCTTGGTCGGAAATTAGTTATAGGGGGTCAGGGGGGGGGGCAAATATTGACGGCTAAGTGTACCTGCAAGGGGCAATCACCGCCCACAACTTCAAATTTTATGCAAATGAAAACACTTTTCGTAAAATTTTCTTGCTCGCTTCGCTCGCAATTCCTGCTCTTCTTCGTCTTATCAAGTTCAGACCCGTTGCTGGGCGCCGAACTATCTAAATGAAAATATGCTCTAAAATTGAGTGGCTGATTGATTCATTTCTGGTTTTAAGTCCACTTTACGCACAGAAGGATAATCAGGACTGGACCTACAGTTTAAATTGGGATCCGAACCACTGTGCCTTCTGCCTCCACCGGGTATCGAATCCGGTACCCCTAGATCACAAGGCGACGATCTTACCATTACACCATCGAGGAGGCACAAAAGTTCTAAAAGAGATAATGCATTGGGTGGCTGTAACATGCGTACAATTATTAGCCTCTAGAAATAGTATCGCTATATTTTGGAATAGGTCTAACAGGTGTGTCAAAATTATTTTCCTTAAGTAGGACGATGTTCAACATCTAAAGAAGCGTTATGTTTCATTTCTGTTTGTTAGTTCTTCATTCGAGTACCGACAATTGCACGAATGTTAGTGATGTTCTCTCTTTGATTCTGATCGTACTCGTATCTATCCTTATCGCTGCGCATATTCGAGAGGGAGAAATACGATGTTAGCAGAATCAAAGAGTACACAAACTACCCAGTTCTTAAATGCTAGGAATTGGAAATAATAAAATTAGGCTCCCAGTCGCGATAGTCTAGCGATAAAACTGCTGTCTTGATATCAAGGGGTCTCGGGTTCGATCCCCAGTGTAGGTAACATTTCATTAAGTGGTTCGGATTGCACTAGAAGCTGTAGCTCTCGCCCAGATTAGCCTCTGTGCATATAGTGGACCTTAATTCAAATCCATCAACTAATCATTGCAATATGGTGCGAAAATTCCTGGGCCTATTTTATTGCTCGCAGTCCCAGTCATAAATGTTAATTAATTATTATTTGTGAGGTTAGAAAGTAATTTCTGCAGTGCAGTCACAGTGGCCAAATTTGATTCTGTGCAGGGGAACCAATCTTTAAAACACATCTAAAACTATTGATCCAATTCTGATAAGTATTTATGCATAACTTATTCTGAAATAAAATTATAATCTTCAGAAGTAATTTTCTGTAATCAAAATGACCAGAGTTGCAACTATATTTATTGATTTATGTCAATGTATTTGTCTCCTACATAGTTCAGGTGAATTTGTAGTGAAAATGTTATTGTTCCTTGAGAGTGACACCTCATTTCTTGCATCTTCCCCATTTTTTGCCCTATATTCTGAATTCCAGTCGTTGAACAAGAAAACCTAAGATATTTCATCATGGCAGAGAAAATGGTATCATTAACACACTTTCTATTAAAAACTAGTATTGTTTATTTGATGCCTACTTTATTAAGTTAGTGCCGCTTTTCCGAAGCACGAAAAGCTACAATATTTCGCCGCTCTCTATGTTGTGATTGGACAGTTTAGAGTTATGATGACCCACTATGAGGCAGAAGAGAACTCAAAATAAAGACTCTTCAGCAGCTGCTTGCACTGGTTGAAACATTCAAAATTACCTTTTACGAACTTTATAACCTTTGTGCTATTGAAATGTTCATACCCCCTTCAACGGCTGCTTGCCGCAAATAAAGTGTTACCTTCTAGTCGGGTCGTCGACAATGTTAAAAATTGTGACACTGTCAAGTAGGGTATAAAGATTTTTTTATTGCATATTTTGATTAACTACAATGTACTGAATTAAAATCCGAATGATGCCAGTGTGGCATCATTGAGCATTACTGGCTATGACGTCATCAATGCACCATTTTGTCTAACTACATAGTTTACATCCGGTGTGATTAATCATTAATATCTCGGCAACTAATGTACCAATTTTAGTCATTAAGACACCGTTGTAAACATTATAAAATCCTTTATCACGTAGTATATTATCCATTTGTGTAAATTAATAAATAATAATCATCATACATGTTTTTTAATAATATGTCCTATCTTACACGTAGTAAGTCTGTATTTGAAGGAGTTTCATCTATGAGCGGACCAAACTTCAAGGGCCTCCCCCGATGGAGTAGTTGTAATGTCGTCGCCTTGTAATCAAGGGATCCAGAGTTCGATACCGGTGGAGGCAAATAGTGGGTCGATCCCACTTTAAACCGTAGGTCCAGTCCCGATTAGCCTTTCTGTGCATAAAAGTGAACTTATATCGCTTTGAATGACTACTACAAACATTACCGTCTTGTACTGCCAATCTACTCGCATAACTGGACTAGTTATCATTAACTGGTATTTGTTTCCAAGACTACAGGATTTAACCACATCATATGTTTTAAACACCACTTATGAAACTTTTAGCTGCTTTTCCCACCACTAAGCCAGACGTGGATGACTATAACGTCAGCGTTCTTGCCGTCGAAGGCGGTTGGATTGTTGTGCACTTCTGATTACTACTTTCGGCCACGATCTTTTTGGTTTTTGATTGATTGAGTTAGTGTTTTATGCACAGTAAGGCTAATCGGGCCTGGACCTACATTTTAAAGTGGGATCCGAACCACTATGAGCATCCACCGGGTATCGAACTCGAGACCCCTTGATTACAAGGCGACGACGCTACTACTGCGCCATCGGGGGAGGCCCTCACGCTCTTTTTGGATCTGTGTAACACTGTGTTACCATGGCACATAAATATGTTAACTTTGTTGAACATTTTGTGAACCATAAATGATTTTTACGGGCCTTATGAGGTTATCTTGTAGTTTTTATGATGATATTTTAATGACGTCATAACAGAAAATGCTCAAGGGTGCCAGGGTGGCATCATTAGGTTTCTGAGTCAGTAAATAATGTTTATCAAATAAAATCAATAAAAAAAAATGTATACCGTACTTGACGGTTCAAGTGAAATACTATTCGTAATCGTGCCGGTAACGAGAGGTTGAGTGCTCTATCTATTCTGTCCTCTGAAGAGCTTGCAAAAAGGTTGTAGCTGCTCATTAAAACAGACGTATCTTATAGTAGTTTCTTGCTGTGGTTCATTTTCTCAATTTAGCAAAAAAATACTGACAGTCTTTACATTATTAGAGTATTACGTGCACTGTAAAAAAAAATACACTTTCTGCACACTTTTGGAACACTTCCTAGAAACTACTTTTGATCACTTCTTGTACACATTAAATGTGCACAAGAAGTGTACAGGAAGTGCTTCAATAGTGTACACGAAGTGCTAAAAAGTGTACAAGAAGTGTACAAAAAGTGCAGCAAAAGAAGTGTACAGGAAGTGTGCAAGAAGTACTTCCAATATAAAGGTATCCCAAAAGTGTGTAAGAAGTGTGCTGCAGAAACTACTTTTGATCACTTCTGGTACACTTTACACATTTGGAACACTTGTGAAAATACTTGAGCGACACTTCTTGCACACATGAGATATATCGCAATTCAGTACTCATACTAGTGATGGGTCTTTCGTGAACGAGTCGTTCCTTTTGAACGACTCCCTCTTGGGAACTGTGAACTGCTCGCTCCTTCGGAGTGAACGAGCAGTTCCTCTGTGGTCGTTCCTCGGAGTCGTGAGCTTTGAGTGTACGTTGTCAACCGCTCCTGCAGTTCCAACTCCGTCGATGACTCATGACTGCGAGAGAGAGCGACGGTGTTTTGTTTTGTTTCTGCTGTGTACGTGCTCTGGTTTTCTTGTGGTAGGTGGAGTAGTAGGCGGAGTTCCCTCTCTCCTAATTCTTTTCACTCAAGCTAACTCCAGCAAGTCCTCCCCCACCCCCCCTCACTTCAGCTGCACGAAACCAACATCGAGAGAAGTTGATCGTTCCTTTGAACGGCTGCTTGAGTGAGCGAGCTCCGGTGAACTGCCTCCCGAAAAGGAACTGCCATGACAAGTGGTAGTTCCTCAGGAGTCGTGAGCTTTGCTTGTATGCTGCCAACGCTCCCAGTCGATGACTCACTCCTACGAACCTGCGCGGGAGAGAGAGGGGGGGAGAGAAAGAGAGAGCGCGAGAGCGAGCGAGGTCCCGTCTTTTGTTGCTGGTTGTTGATAGTGGCGGTTTTCCGCTTAGTTATGCGTGCAACTCTGTTTACAACAGCAATGCTGCAGTAGCTCAACAATGAGGGAGGGATGATGATTTAAGAAGTTCTTCAGTTACCAATTTGGTTTTCCTGATTTTTTAAAAAAATACTTTTAGTTGAAACTTTTGAATTTCTCAAAATTTCGGGAGGGAACTGCAGCCCCATGAGTCCCCCTCGACCCAATCACCCATTCAATATTACATAAATTCTGAATTCAACCTAAATTTCAGGATCTTCCTAAACATTCTGTAGATACTCTTGTGAGGATATCAGTAAAACACATAATGTTCGTTCACTTCCAATCAATATATAATTCACTATTTGATATCGCTGTGTAGACAACAATGAAATTAATATAAACTATAAAGGATGGATAATATTGAGTAATCGGAACTCAACGTAGCTCATCGTCCCCCCCCCTCCCCTCGAGAGAATCCACTCCCAAAAAGGCCAAGCACGGCGAAGCCGGTTGCCTAGGGGTAGCAAGCGAAAGCGTGGGTCTCCGCCTCCCTGCCTCTGCCTGAAATGCGAGCGAGCGAAGGGTGCATGTTGACAGGAAAAGATGTCCTGTACGACTGGACAAAAAAAAAAATCAGACTCTCAGACGTTTGGCAACACCGCTTTCGCCCCCCCCCCTTTTTCACACTAGCACAAGTGGAGACGAAAAGTCTGGGGTTCCTCAAGTCCAAACTCTAGCCGGAGTGACTTTAATAGCTGTTTGTTTTCTTCCATTCTTGCGCGAAGGCGGATTCCTCCCCTCTAATTCTTTCCATCCCCTCCCCCGCCCAACGAAACCAACTTGGAGCTGTGTTGGTATGGTAGCTCCTGTGAACGACTCTTTCAACGAGCAAGCTCCAATGAACTGCCTTTCTAAAAGGAACTGCCTCGTCCGAGAGCATGCTCCGTGGCCTCGTCGTTCCTTTGAACGACTCCTTTCGGTGAGCGAGCTCCGGTGAACTGCCTCCCGAAAAGGAACTGCCATGACCCATCACTAACTCATACTTAGTTTCTAGAATAAAAATGCAGTTGACTCACATTTAACTTGACAATTGAAGGAGGAAAAAGCAACAACTTTCAACTGTGAACATTAAATTTTGTGAGATGCGCGTTTGTTTTTCTGCGACACACGTACCTTCTACTTATATAGTCCAGAATCAAAAATATTGCTCATGGGAGATTCACTTTTATTCACTGCAGTACATTTTCTTCTTTAATTTGTATCTTAGATGTTCACATATTTTTCTAAGAGTGTTAAAGCACAATTTTTCACTATGATTACAATCAAACGTATCATTATTTGTTGTACAAAAACTTATGTTTCTTGTACACATTTTGACAGAACCATCTAGCGGCCGATGTAGGAACAACCAGCCCCCCGAAGTTAACGATCTGTTTTGGTGTGCTTTAAAGATGAATAGTTCGATTTAAGAAAATCTATTAATTTCCTCGGAACATTCAACTTGCTCCTTCTTCAATTTTAATGAGATTTATCCAATTATCAAATTGGTACATTAAACAAAAAAGTATTGATAGTTTCATGATGCAATGCGATTTCCATGTGTTCCAGGAAAAAAATAGTTATATTTTGTTATTGTTTAATGTTGCTTGCTTTCAAGTGTGTTACTGCTTTATATAATGAAATTGATTTATGTTCATAAGATATTCATTTGTCAAAAAAGTATAAAATAACAATCGATATGACCAACAACACCAAATGAAATCATGTGCTACAAAAGTGTACAAGAAGTGTACAGACTTACTTTAAACAAAAGTGTACAGAAAGCGTTGAAGAAGTGCACACAACTTTGAATGTGTCCCCAAAGTGTGCAACAAGTGTACAAAATTTCGTCATTTCGGGTCGCACACATCTAGAACACTTTAAGTACACTTTTGCAACACCTTCAGTACACATCTTGTGCATATTATATGCAAGAAAGTGTACCAAAAGTGTACAAGAAGTGTATTTTTTTTTACAGTGTGTAGTATTTATACAGGTACGTATATCCAGCGAGTTCGTAATGAGTGTAGTTTTATGGTGTATTTTGTACTGTTCATCTGAACAGTAAGTCTGTGATATTATTGCACTCAATAATGCCTTAGGAACAGAAAACAATATTCTTATTGCATTGTATTTGACATTAAAGATTCGTGCCTAAAATGAATTTTGTATATTATGGGACAAAATGCAACATCTCGGTTCTGACTTGTTCTGACTTTAAAATATGCCGCTGGTAAAATTATACCGTAGAAAACTATTAAGTAAATACCTTTTAGCCGAAATTAGTTAGCTCCCCAAGAATTTGACTCCGAAATCTGTAGCCTCCCTACTGATTTCAAGCTGGCGCCGCCACTGCTCGGGGGGATCGGTTCTAATATGATTTTTTGGTAACGTTAGGACACCTAGAGATGGAAAATATGTGATAGCATGTCGTAACTCTTTGCTTTCTCTGTGTTATCACTCCACTCCTCAGATACCTTCATATTCTGTAAATGGAAAGTTTTGATAATTTTTAATATTTTGACTTTACTATTAGAAATGACAATTACAGTAATTCTGATATAAATTAATAATAATGATGATAATAATTAAGTTTATAATAATTACACCAATTAAAATATGTGAATGTTTTAATAATTTAATTGACAAGTTGCATGAGATTTAACATCATTACATGATTCAATTGGATATTTGCCCATCATTAATACCGATATATCTGAATTGACAACTGAAGTGCGCAGCTGTGAGAATGACAGTAACAGTCCAAGGACAGTGTAAGAGTCCATTGAGGAACGTTGGCAAGTGGTACAATGCCTCTAAAGTGCGATTTACCTGAATCAATGTCGTGAAGAACCATAGGAAGGATGGAAGCTGGACAGGCAGCGAGAGGCAAGGAGCGAGAGGTATCTGTAGCCAGTGGAGGGTCTCAAAATGCCATTTTTCGCCTGTAGATTCGGTTCCAAACAACGGTAAATGTGCGACGAAGGCAGGGTCAATGCCGTCCGAGAGCGACAACAGCAAGAGATAACGGGTATCTCTTGTTAACAACCGATTGGAACAGACGACAGAATGCAACGAATCTACAACATGCCATCCTCACAGCAATTCGCGATTAAAATTACCAGCTGAGCGCTAGTGTCGCTTCCAATATGGCCGCTCTACGTAGGATAGATCTTTGTTTACAACATTCAGTAATAGTACGTAATAGCAGCGTGTTGTCATTGCTGGTATGGAAGAAACGTTTAAATTACGCGTTATATTTAAATATTGCGAATGCGATGTGAATTCCAGGAACTATAACGAAGGTGAAGCTGTGCTGAGAGCGAAGCATTTAATTATGATAATAAAAATAACACACGCAAAACGTACCCGAAACTAATGTATACGCACTGGTTTTTCAAAGCGGTGCTGTTTCATCTGCACTGCACCTCGGTCGTAACTGCCTAACTGTGGCTCTCAGAAATGATTTGAAAATTTAAAAATTCACCTGTATTGCAAAGCTTGGGAGGAAATAAATGAAAACATGCTGTTGCAGTTTTTTCCCCAAAAGGCAGGTTGGTTTAATAACAACACCGGTTAATGATAATAATAATAATAATAACAACAACAATTTCATTGAGGCTATTTTCAGTCCACTGAAAATTAACTTACTGAATGAAACAGCAACATTAGTATGCCAATTATGTTTTTCTGACTTACCTTTATGATTATGGACATTAATTAATTCTCAAACTATTTTCATCTTTGCACTTAATCGACTTGCACCTGTTCCAAATTACATACATAATACATTGTTTTCGAAAAATGTTATATTCATAATGAGTAATTTAAAACTTACTTTCATGGCAAAAAAACATCTTTCCGAAAGATTATTTCGGAAAATAGAGTGAACAGACTCGTATTACATTCTTCGTAATTTCCTTGCCGCATTTCAGTTATGCCAATCTTGTCAATCAGTTCTGTTTTCCCTGATTTATTTAAACATTTCATTTTGTTGATTCCACGGGGTTGAAAACACATGTAAGCTTTTCACTTGTCCTGAACCACAGAACGATTTAGAGCAAAAAACTGAACAGTATACGCCACTTTTTCGCAAGTTCCCCATGCTTTGAACGGCTTCAACACGGCGAAGAGCAGCGAGGTGTCCTACGTGGAGTGGTTCCTGAGAATCTCACCAGATGGCATATCGGATAATTTTAATCGCGAATAGGACGCAGGTGTAATCTCAAACTGTCTACAATTGCCTTCATAAGATGGCCTCTATGCATATATACTCATGGTGTGTGTTCTAGCACAATACAGCTTTCAGTCCGTAGAAACTTGGCTGAGGAAAATCGGAATTGTGGCCACAACGAATGGGGTTGAGCGGTGCTCTCCGATGAGTTGCGGATTAGCCCCCACCCTTACAGTAGATGTGTCTAATCTGGAGGGAATGTGGAACACGCTATAACTCTGCATTGTGCAAGAAACATTTGAAATAGAAGTGATGGACTGATGGTGTGGGCTGGAATCAATTTGGCTGGAATTGTGGGACGTACGGACCTCCATGTCATCCAAAATGGCAGTTTGACGACTCTTAGATTTAGGGAGGAGATCCTCAGACCTCTTACCATGCCGTGCGCTGATGCAATTGGTGATATATTCATTTTCATCGACGATAATGGTAGTCCTCACAGATTCTGTTGGTGCACAACGTGCCAGAGGATGAGAGAATCGAGAGTATGGAGTGGCCAGTGGGATTACTGGACTTAAATCCCATAGAGAATGTCTGGGATGAGCTTGGCAGTCGCATTGAAGGTAGGATGACACCTCCAACTCTTGCAGAGCTGAAATTGCCCAAAGTGAAGAGTGACGAGGAACCCCCAAGCTCTCATCGTGTCCATGCCACACAGATGTGCAGCGGTGTTGGCCGTTTGAGATCACACACCATACTAGGAGAGAGTTACTGCTGTGACCCTGTCCGTTCGAGCTGTTCTATTGATACACAGATTGCTCTATAGTGACGCACATCATGTGAGCATTGGTTCAAGCGACTGTAGGATTTTTGTTATCTGTACTCATCCATAGTCTGCTGTATCTGTTCTCTGAATGTTATTTCAATTGCATTAACATCGGCTGAACATGGATTTCGTCCATTCTTTCTGTTTCTCTTTTGATCCAAGAAGAAGACAGTGGATAGTAATGGCAGCTCAATTATCAGACAAGGCACTATTGTGACAGCACAGAATTGGAATATGCAAATGGGCTTTCTTCTAGAACCACTATAATGGTCTTTAGAGGCATACTTGTAGAAAAATGATATCCGCCTCTGAGAAAATATTTGGAATTCAGCCACGGCGATTGATGGTATGGCTCTTATTCAGAGAGTAATAGAAGAGGAGTCAAACTTTGGTAACCCCCTCTTCTGAAAATCCTGGGCACATGTATACGGATTGCATATTTGCATTGATTTTATAATACTGTATAGTGGCGGCGATTAGGTCGGTCTGAGGGAAATTTGCTCCCCACCACTTTTTGCCTTCTAAGCCTTGTCTACGAAGAGAAAGTAAACTGTCCTTGTCCCCCCACTTCAGTTTTGGCACCCAATCGCCTCTACTGGTACTGTACAATGTGAAATTAAAAAAAACTACACATCAGAACACGTCTTCACATTTCACAGCTTAATCTACCCCTCTGTTTCGGTTATTTTACGTCGGATTTCTATCTCATGTTTAATCGCGACGACAAGGATGAACCATAAACTAGTGAAATGATGATTGGACAAAGACAATGATACACCCATGCCTTATCCAGAGTTCGAACCTGGGACTTCTGGCTTCGCAGCACGTTATGCTCACCACTTCGTCACGAGGCAGATTCAGCGCTCGATCAAAGAAAAAAAAGAAAGAAAGAAATTGAGAGAGAGAGAGAGAGAGAATTCCAAATTCCAAAAATAAATGAAGATTTTCATGTAAGGGGTCATATAATATGAACTTTCAACGCTCATACGCTTATAGGCGTAACTGGTGGAAGATCTGGTAATCTTTTACTTGCCAAGGCACCATCCGCGGGCCCGTCTTTTCACTTGTAAATTTAGGAATTCTCCAATTGACACATAGCCACGTAAATAATGCGTACATAAGAATCGATAACCTTGCACCCTCCATAAAAAAATTCTAGTTACGCCTATATTAGGAATAAAATGTCTCCATAACTTTGAAATATTTACCTTGATTGATATGGTGAAAAATTAAACAAAATTTGAGAGAACTGAAAAAGTTATGTCAGATATTCTTCTCATGTACCGAGTAGAGGAGTCTGCTGAGGATATAGTAATAATAATAATAATAACAACAACATTTTTAAAAAAGGTGAAAGGAACCCCTATGCCTGCATCATGCCTTGAGCACGTAAGTGGCATTCAGGTACAGGCTCTATACATTCTCGATCTCATCCATAGTGGATTTGATGTGGTCAGTAGCACACTCCTGTCGCCTTTACTTTCTGGTGCTCATTGATTAGAGGCTGGATGAACCCAAGAGCTGCTTTATACATTGACATCGGGAAATTATCACCGAGATCACTCATTTATAAACCCGAGACGAGACCGAGAAAGCGCCACCACCACAGCTCATACAATAATAGCAATTTATTAGTGCATCTGCTATTCCATTGGAAAATGTGAAAGGAACCAGTGACAGTCACCTGTGTTTTCTGTTATGCTCTATTGATTAATGGTGAAAACAGTAATTTGCATGTTTGCATGCCCCGTGGTTTGACCTTGAAGATTTTATGGCTAGCACTGTTACAAACAATGACGTGTACAAATTATAGTTGTAGCCTTGAATTATAGCGATTTCTTTCCTGTAAATCTGAAGTTACTGACAACTATGCTTCCCGCTTCCAGCCTGAAAATTGAATGCCAGGTGGCAGTGGCGGCGATTGGGTTCCAAAACGAAGGGGGGGAGGGCAAGATGCCAAAACTGGGGGCCAGAAAAGTTTACTCTCCTTTGATATTAAGGTTTAGTTACCATAGTGCCGGAGCAAAAGTGGCAAAATGTGGGGGCAACTACACCCCTCGCCCCCATAATCGCCAGGTGGCGTACTACTGAAGTTGGAGTCCCACCCAAGCCCTCTCCTCCAAATGTACGAGCGAGAGAAATTTGTGTAGAACGGAGAATTTAGTAATTACATGCAAATAAGTCATTCATAACCAAGACCAAGTACTTCTTTAGAATAAAAGAAATTGTTTTGAATCATTCATCTTGTAGGCCTACGTTGCACGAAAACAAATTGTTACCAATTAACCTCAAAGTAATAGTTGTGCAGCTTCCTTCTGTTATCTCCTTTTGTCTCACGTTATCACTAGGGCTCGGAAGTTGAAGACCTATAAATTGCCAAAAGAAGACCTATAAAAAGACCTAAAAATATATAAAAAAGGACCTAAAAACGGAGAAAAGTACGTATAAATGTGATCCACATTAATTAATGACTTCAGTTTTAATTACATATTTAATGAATAAAAAAAATACAAAATTCTGGTGGCATGGAACACACAGTGCGAAAAAACTGTATGAATGAAATGCATCTTCTTTCAGACATTATATATTTTTTTAGATTAACATAATTTGAAAAATCATATTTGAAGAATCATATTTGGCTTAACCACACTAGGGTTACAGAAATAGGACTTCGGATCCTATTTCAGTCGTCCAAAAATGTTTCTCTGTCGTTTCAGGGATGGTTCAAATATATTTATTATTATTATTTTTATTTCTTTACTATAGAAAGGATGTTTAAGAGGTGATGAATTGAACTGATGATGATTCGAATTGAGAATGAGCAGTAAAAACTTAGTCGAAAGAAGGTGAAGTTGCAAAAAAAAAAAAAGCCTCTAAGACCTAAAAAAGGCTAAAAAAGGACCAATAAGCCAAAAAACGCCGAAAAAGGCAAAAAAGGACAAATAAACCCCACCTTTTCCTGGCCTACAATCACCCAAAATCAACATATATTATCTTGGGCCTCGTCTTCGGACACTAGGAAAAAAAATGATTTTTCCTCAGCTTCCAAGCCCTAGTTATCACCAGCGATGTACGTCTACGTACATACAACGTTCTAAATATAGACAATATAACCAGGGGCGTATCCAGAAAGAAAATTTGGAGGGTGTCCAGCCAGGGGGTGTCTATCGCCCAAGGCTAATGTTGCATCTCCCCTCCCCTCTCTATAATAGTACGAGGAGAGTTATCTCGTTGTTTTTTTTTTTTTGGTGGTTTGTTATTCTTGGAATCGTAATTTCAGAATAGAATGTCTGTTCACACTTTTCACACACATTATCAATGTCGATTTAAACGTAACAGATCAACTACAGATCAAATTTTTCACATCAGACAGACACTTGAAAAAAAGTGGGAATATAATCAAAATGTCCATCAGCTATTCATTGATTTCAAAAAAAGCGTATGATTCGGTCAAAAGAGATAAATTATATAATATATTAGTAGAGTTTGGAATACCTAAGAAGCTTGTTAGTATGATAAAAATATGCACCAGTGAAACAAAGTAAAATTCGTGTGGGTATTAATATGTCTGACAAATTTACAATTCATGATGGGTTAAAACAAGGAGATGCATTATCTCCATTGCTCTTTAATTTTGCCTTAGAATATGCTGTTAGGAAGATAAAAGAAACTAAAGAAGGACTAAAATTAAATGGTGTGACTCAGTTGTTAGCATATGCAGATGATGTAGACCTACTGGGGGATGATGTGAATACAATTAAGAATAATGCTAAAATATTTTTCAAAACTGCTAAAGAGATAGGTTTGGTAGTTAACAAAGAGAAAACTAAATATATGCTTACAGGCCGAAAGCAAGTGTTAGGTAATAATCAAAATCTAATTATTGATAACAACTCGTTTGAACCAGTTGCCAAATTCAAATACTTAGGAGTAATATTAACAAATGAAAATTATATTAAAGAGGAAATAAAAAGTAGGCTTAATTCAGGAAATGCATGTTACTTCTCTCTTCATAAACTTTTGTCTTCTCGTTTAATATCTAAGAAACTAAAAGTTAAAATATACAAAACCGTAATTTTGCCTGTAGTATTATATGGATGTGAAACTTGGTCCCTTACATTGAAAGAGGAACATAAATTGAGAGTATTTGAAAATACGATCCTTAGGAAAATATTTGGACCTAAGAGGGATGAGGAGACAGGTGAGTGGAGAAGGTTACATAATTTACAACTACATAATTTGTATTCATGTCCAGATATTATTAGAATAATTAAATCAAGAAGACTTAGGTGGGCAGGCCATGTGGCACGAATGGGAGAGGAAAGAGGAGTTTACAGGATTCTTGTTGGGAAACCTGATGGTAAGAGACCTGTAGGAAGGCCAAGACGAAGATGGAGGGACAACGTTGAGATGGACCTAAGGGAAATCGGTAGGGATGGAAAAGAGTATATAGAACTTGCTCAAGATAGGGAAAGATGGAAGGCCTGTGTTGCTGCAGCCATGAACCTTCGGGGTTAAGAAGGCTAGGGAGTTAGTTAGTTAGTTAGTTAGTTCACACTTTTCAGAAGCAGTTTGAAATATTTGGCTGAACTCTTCATCTGAAATCTCCCCAAGTCTCTGAAGCAGTTCTGTAACGTCTCTTGACTAAGAAAGAGCAGAGGCTAAATAGTGATGACTGATGAGGGCTCTAAATAGTTTGACAACTGTACAGCAAAACTGAAAACCTTTTCACGGATAAAGAGTACAATTAAGAGAAGAGAATCCCCTTTTCAACTGGGGCTAGAAGACCACTTGCTTGGGATGGTTCACTCGGTATCAGTCAGCCAGCTCCACTTAACTGAGAAGGTTGAAGAAATTTAACAACAAAAATGAAGTAAATCATGTTTTTCTAGAAATCGAGTTTCACACACTGGCAATAGTTTGTTTTTACTGTCTGCTACGTATTTCACCTCTGCATGCAACATTTGAAAACAAAAAAAACAAAAAAAAAAAAACACAAACAAACTTCACTTACTGTACCAAAACAACTCGCTGATGCCAGGTTTTCGGCTCACATATCACTACTTAGTGTGAAACTTAAAAATACTTTTAGTGGATGTTATTGTCAGAATCCAGAAACAGTGCACACAGAGGGAATTTTCTATACCTGCCACATGAAATGTCTCATCGGAAGGTATGCTGAATCCACCTTAGTATTTTCAAAAAGAAGAAAGGAATTTGGAAGGGGTCCGGACCCCTTAGACCCACTCCCTGTATATGCCCTTGAAATTTGAATATAACGTATGTAAACAACATGATCGACAGCAGTGACGGCGATTTGGGGGAGGGGCATTTTTTGTCTCTGCACTATGACCACTTACTCCTAAGCCCTGTCGATCAAGATAAGGTAAACTTCCCTTTACCCCCCTTCCCCCACCTCAGTTTTGGCACCCGATCGCCGGCACTGGTCGACAACATTAACAACAGGTATCAGAGATGCAGGGCCGACCCTGGGTGGATGCTGAGCATGGGATATACAGGGCTGTAATTAGATGTATTCCCTGAAAGGGCAATTTGCAATAAATTTGACCATATGATACCCCGTCCGAAAATTAGTAGTTTTCGAGTTAATCGAATTTCTATTGTTATTTTAAAATGACAATTTTCCACATAAAAATACGAATTGAGAAAAAACAGCTCATTGTATGGCACATATTTCAGCGTTTTCTGATAGCTAACAAATAAGTGGTTCGTTGAAAAAAGTTTATCCCAAATAACAATCACATGTAAGTAACGGGTGGATCTAAACTTACAAGTGGTAATAAAAAAAATCCAATCTTAGTTTACTTGGCAACATATTAATAACAAAAATGGTATGACACGAAGCGTACAAATTACTTAAATTAAATCCTTGTGTCCCCACACCCCCTATACGCCTTCATGGCGTGGTGCTAAGCACAGGGGAGCACTTTACCTTTTTTTTTTTTTTACCTTGTGTCATCAGCTATCCAACAAGGTACAAATGTTGCTAACATTCACATTTGTGTACAAGAAATAATACTTCATTCAGATAGTTACTGATATTTCATTAATAATATAAATAAATAGGAATGCTGTTTTATGAGTATTATTAATAAACTTAGGTTTGTTTACATGAACAAAACTGACAATTCAATACCTTTATTTCAATAATTTTACCCTGGAATGCGATAACATACCACCTCCATTGAAGGGCTATATTTGGAATGTATGAATATTATTTCAACTCTTTGCGTTTTTCAGTATTTTGTTCTAAAATTTACAACAAACTAGTAACTAAATTCATAAATAAATAATAATTAGTACGAGAGAGTTGGAAGTGAAATGTACATTATAAAATTTTAAATAACCAAGTGGAAGGACAAGCTATGAATTTGTAAAAAATATTGAGAAATATTTTACTGCTTGACACAACTCACTTTCACAAATAAATTACCGAGTTTACAGTATCATATAATGAAAAGACAGCAAAGGAAAACTATTTGTGCATACATATATCAATAAATTCCGTAAACACCGTTTATAATGTGTTGGATCTGGTTTACACAGACGATCACAGCTATATGGAAACAATTAAAAAATTGTTTACCATGTTGTAACTTTTTAAACATCATGATTCTAATAACTTGTATAGTTCTTCAGAGCAACTTAATTTAAATTGTCTCATCTTGTGCAGGATATAAAAATTAACATTCACAAGAAAACACGTTTGCATTTACGTCCCCATGATGTAGAAAATTTAACACTGTTATCCACACCATGGCAAGGTTAACAAGAAAAATCTACATACAGGTAATACTAGACCCGCTAAAAATATATTCAAGATGAGGTTTCTATATAGGAGACTTTCATTCTACATAACATAATGACCATGTAGAGGTAATCATTGTTCTCAAATACCATAAACTATTGAGTCTTAAGAGATTCCTACATAATAACTAAATTCAACTAGAATTGTGTAATGCTTGTGATACCTTCTTTTCAACTAGATGTTTGAATATTGTTTTGCCTGGTGTTAATCTTACAGTGGATACAACACAATGTAGAAACAAGGTCAGGAGAGGGAAGAAGTTGAAGACTCAAACCTATCTTAAATTAATTAAAATAAAAGTGTTAGGAAAAAGCTCTCTTTGATGTATTACCTCAGAGAACTTCTCCATTCCCTCCTTAGCTGCCAACATGGGTATAAATCTTATTAACAGACTTAATTATTTTTGTACAATTCAGTTATATTATATGATACACGTTGTATACTGACTATGCAAATAAAGCTTACTGGAACAACATTTCTGTCTACACATTTTAACTGAATCCATTATTTAACAACTTATTTCCCCATTAATACATTCCAGATGTCCAATGCCTGCCATACCACTACAGTCCAGTAAGATTTGCAATGGGTATAGCCCACTTTTCACTATAGGTTCATATTATGAATGAATGATGTGCTACACCACATTTCTTATGCATGTGTATTGTAACCAATTCTTTTAAGTTCTGGATGAGTGTGTATTGTTTTCGTCACTGCTGACTTTTACTTGTTCTTGTGTCCAAGCAGACTATATTGTGGAAGGTTACACAGCCTGCTTAGATTCTCAATAGGATGAACTTTCAAACCTGTTGAAACCCCTTCCAAGGTGCATGAAAACCAGCATGAAAAAATACTATGGCCTCAGACAGAAAAATATTATACACAGAGTCATTACAAGTATATGTTTTATGGGATCGAATATAGATTAAATCTATACACTGTGTCCACCACTGGTGGGGGTTGGGTGAGCATAACATGATACAATCCATATGTCTCAGGTTTGAACTCTTGTAAAAGGGGATAAAAAACAAACAACACAAGGAATTAAAAGGTTGGAAAGGGAATTTTAGTCTGAGCCAGGAACAACACTGGAAAGAGGATGACCAGACATGAAAGTGAAGAGAGGGTAGGTGAGCTGTGATTCTATGAATAAAATATGTTTTGTGCAAGTTCCAGGAATTTCAAATGTGTGAAAAATCTAGCTCGAATTGCCCCAAGTTGGCAAACAGAAAAACTATTGGAATGACTTCTCCCATATTGCATTCAAAATTATTTTTTCCAACATTGCCCTACACAGAACTGTATACAGTGTTCAAACATCTAGAAGAAGGCATTACTGTAAGTTAGGTTGGGTTATACTGTATGTAATTTTGTGGACTTTTATATGTAGAGTATTGAAGAGCAGTTCTAAATTCTAACCTACAACCCTGATTTTGGGGTTGTGACTACAAAGTTATTAAATGACTTCTAGGAAGTCAATATTTTCTCTTGCTGTGATACTAATTAACTTGAAGATGTAATAGCCTTACTTTATACATAGTTCTAAACATTCAGATAAGTTTCTATATAAATTTTTACCAAGGAATCTCGTGTTAGTTGGATATGCAGTATTACATATATGGCTACAATTATACTATTTTATGAGATAGAATGGAAGATTTTATAACAGGAGACACAAATATGGCTATAATTTAACTAGACACAATGAAGAAATTTGGTACACAGGCACACTTGTAGCTGCCTATATGTTTTTGTCTTCATTAGAATAGAACAATGATTATAGAAAATCTCTTCATGTGATTTTATACTCCTAAAACAACCTTACTATTCCTACTTGATCTGTTTCTAAAGACTGTTAGTTATAGCACTTCTTTAACCATGAAAACACTTTTCAAGAATAATTGTACATCCTTTCATTAAGAAACCTCTGTTCCTTATACTATCAAGAAACTATTCCTACGGTACTGCACATCTTAATGCTTTGAAGATTGCTCTATCCCACAAAGCAAGAAGTGTACAGTGAGATGTTGATTATTAGTTTTTAAAACACTTGATAATTTAACCATCTAACAACATTATTCAATATATATATTTAAAATTCAAAATACTAACAGTTTTCTGACTTGAAGTCTAGATTTATGAATGTTTTTAATTTAACTTTTCTGAATACAGAACTGACCTACACAGGGCCACTGCAATATACAGGGTGAGGCAAAAGTCAGGCACCACCCTTTTAATTTGAAAACTACTTTACGGAGGGTCATGAAATTTCGGATAGGGGTAATTGGGGTGGGGCACACCAGATGGGGCTAGTGTGTATCATGGCGGCCATCTTGAAAGCTGCAATCTTGGAATTACATCCAGATTTTCAAATGGGAAGGGTCATATATCTTATCGTTTTACATGTGCGTTTTCTCAGAAATAAGAATATGCCGTTATTTTTCTCCTAACTTTATTTAGTGAGGATATTTTGACGGTTGAAGTTCACATTTGGTGTAATGTAATGGGTTGTTATTTGTTCCAGCTGATCTAACATGGCTCTAACCCTCCAAGAATAGAACTAAATTCTTGTTATAAGTGCAGTGTCAGGGTCATTGCAGAAGATTTCAATGCCCGGCATCCATCTCATATACCACAGTGTTGCGTGTAGAAGTTTAAGGAGACAGGATCCAAGTGTGACAGAGACATAGTTGACGGCAGAGAACAACTACCGACGAAGAAACAGCAACGACAATCGTGGCATCCTTGGTCAAGAGCCTGAAACGCAGTACCCGGCATTTGACTTCAATGTCAGGAGTCAGTCAGAGATCCATACTTCGTGTGTTGCATACTAACAAGTGGTATCCGTACAAAATTCAAATGCAGCAGTTCTTAAGTGAGGATAACCCAGATAGGCGGTTACAGTTTGCAGACTGGGCTCTGGCTCGTTGTAACGAGGATCCCCAGTTCCCGAAAAGTGTTCTGTTTAGCGATGAGGCCATATTCTTCATGAACGGTAAGGTAAATAAGCAGAATCATCGTTATTGGTCAGATACCAACCCATCGTGGACAGATCCTCGTAAGGAAGTAAAGGTAATGGTGTGGTGTGGGATATGGAACACCCGAATTGTGAGACCTGTCTTCATCCATGGCAACCTGAATGGGAAGAGATATCTGAATATTCTCCAGGAAGATGTGTTCCCCTCACTGATGAACCCAGATGGCGAATTACCAGCTTATTTCCAGCAGGATGGGGCACCTCCACACTACGCGTTATGTGTCAAGCAGTGTTAGGATGAACAGCTCCAGGGTCACTGGATTGGTCGAAGAGGGCCCACTCCGGACAATACACAACTTGACTTTTACCTTTGGGGGTCATCTAAAAGCCATTGTTTATCAAGAGAAAATCACTGATCTCCGACATTTCCAGCACTGGATCCAACAAGCATGCAACTCTGTCGACCCTGCAGTGTTATTGTGTGTCCTTGAGGACTAGCTGAAACGTCTTACATTGTGTGTAGCACAGAAATGGCAACACATAGAGTACATCTTGAAGGATGCCAAATGTGGACTTCAACTGTGAAAATTTCCTCACCAAATAAAGTTAGGGGAAAAATAACGGCATATTCTTATTTCTGAGAAAACGCACATGTAAAATGATATGCTACATGGCCCCCTCCCATTTGAAAATCTGGATGTAATTCCAAGATGGCGGCTTTAAAGATGACCGCCATGATGCACACTAACTGCATCTCTGGTGCGCTTCCACCCCATATCTGAAATTTCATCGCCCTCCGTCAAGTAGTTTTCAAATTAAAAGGGTGGTGCCAGACTTTTGCCTCACCCTGTATTAACATTTTCCCCACTAAATTTCATTGACACATGCATAAAATTATGCACGAATAACCTTTTTAATACTAACTTTAGGATACAATGTAGATTTACTGTTCTATAAAGTTCCCTTGAAAATACAGTTTATTTCGCTTCATAGATAAGGATTAGCACAGTGCGCAAGGCAAAAGTGGCGACATGTGAGGGCAACTGCCCCCCTCGCTACCGCTAATCGCCGCCACTGATCCTAATTAAATTATATCCAAAAAAAATAAATGGGAACATTACAGAAAGAAAATAATAAAGTTTTATTTTTTTTTAACATGTTGCAAATATCAATATCTCTACCATGCATCACTTGTGCTAACTCTCATATTTCCAATAGTTGTGTAATGCTGAAAGACAACTTATCAATTAATTTTGATCAAATGCAAATCTTAACTTATTTTCCACCTTTGATTTGAGCAATGCAATCCCTCTCAATGCTAAATATAGTGTTGTGTATTTTAATTTGAAAATCCTCAAAACATATATGTCATCAGTTTGAGGACATGCATATTTCAAAGGTAACTAGGTTACACAAATTTGAGTTCCCACCATAATCAAACCTATGTCATTTGGAAAGAGTGCAAAATGTTTGGCTACATGAGAGCTCCAAGTTATTTAACAATATATCCATTATTTTATTCATGACGACAAAATCATTAATGTAAATAATATATATTACTAGGAAGTGTTAGATAAAGTGATGAACTTACACAATTTCAGTTAAAAAATTAATTACTTTTTAAATAAATATCTGAGTACAAATTCCCCAAATTATAATCATACAAATATTACTACATTCTCCAAACATACCTTTCCGAGGAGCCAATTTAACTCAAACTTTTTTTTTCTCAATTTCGCCTGTAATTTTTCATTTGTCCAGCTGAAAGATATATTTTCTTAACGAAAATTATGTGATGCTCGAAATGTAAGACATTTATATTTTTTTCCAATTTTTTTCCTCTGACATAAGACTAAAGAAAAGAGCACATGTGGTAACCCTAATATCTATAACGCAGCTTTGCTGTTGCACTTTGGGTACAATCTACTTCCGCATTCACAGGTTTTTTTTTGTTGTTGTTGTTTTTTTTTACCCATTATGTTTATTTAAACAAGGTTGTACTGTCACCAGTACTCGAAGTGGAAATTACTAGATTGGGGATGCTTGATTGAACTTTGGGGATATGTGGGTGACAGTGCTCGAAGAGGGTGGGGGAGGGAGACATTGGGGCATGCTATCCCACTAGCTAAGAAACTTTTCATATAACCTCTTCCCAGCTAGAATAATTTTCGTAAAGATCCCCCACCCACCCACTGCAATATCTCCATCTTGATCCATACTAGCGTCATCCCACTTATCCCCAAATTTGACCAAGCACTTTGAGCACTGGTAGGAGATTCTTGTATATTTCTACATGGTGGTAATAAAGCAGGGGTGCTTATGACAAGTGTGTTATTACTATTTTAAAATCTCATGTGAATATTGTGAAGATTAAACATAATGTTAATAATACATTGTAGCTGATTTGAAAAGAGTAATTTTTAAGGATAAGCTACCTTTCAATCAATAAAGCAATGAATTATTTATTATTGTTTAATGTACTTGCATTATCTGCACATGTCTTTATTTAATAAATACATACACAGGTAATGTGTGTTTAATTTTAAAAAGTTATACTACTTGCTTAACAATGAGATTCTACAGGAAGAAACTAATGTGAAAATAAATTATTAGATGCACAACTCAAATAAATAAAAAATGTGAATTGATACAGAGTTTAGTGAAATAATTTTGAACATTGGCAATCATTTGTTAAACCACATTCATTACAATTCTGAGAAGTACGCCATTTTCCAAATAGATTATCAGCTTTATCTTTAAAGTAGCAGCTCACACTACACAGTTTTTGTTTGAAGTAAAGTAAATGGCGAACACTTTAAATGTCTGGATAAAAGTATTCATTTTATGTCTTTCAATGCAGGTCAGGCGCGGTTGGCCCTATATCGCACAGGATCAGTGAACCCCCAGTAATATACGATAATCACCTCGAGAATGAACAATGTCTTTAAATTTTCACATTATTTCGCTAAAAATTCTACACAATAAGTCATGTATTTGTGCCCGTAACACGGCGAACTCTCTTGCTGAGAAGAAGAAACCGCGAATTGGCCGCCCTGATACAGACCCTCAGTTGAACCCCCACAGGACAGCTCGTGCCATTGTGAAAGCTTCGTGCGGGAGCAGAAGCGCGAGGAGGGTATAGGACAAAATACATGGGAGATGAGATTCCAGAACCTATGTCTCTACTCAACGGTCATGCGCAGTTCGTTCTCTCGCAGAAGCCGCGGGACAAGGCTCCTTTCTCGCTGCTTCCTCCCTTCCAGTGTTGCTGTGTGCGGTTCAAGTTTGAAGCGCACACATTACATATTCAATCTTCTCTTGTATCATTTTTGCACCGAACTTCTTGGAATAAATGCAAGATTGTGTCAGAGATGGATGAGTGGAAACAAATAGAAGCTGGAATTAGATGCGATGAATTAAAATAAAGGAGATACATTACCAAAATACCTTGTGCATGCATTCAGAGGTTTTTTCTTAAAGGTGGAAACACTTCGGGTTCGCGAAAGAGAAAGAATGGCGCGAAGACGTGACTCGCTGTCGCTCGGTGTCAAAGTCTCAAGTTTTTTTAGTTTTTGAAGTGCTTGGATACTTGTTGGAAAGTATTAAGTGATGCTGCGAGTGAAACGAGGGATGGACTTTACCTAGGTTATGTCATTTGATGCAGTGTAGGCGTTGCTGTCCGTGCAGGTAAGAAATGACCGATAAAAATGCACATAATTAACGTAAACAAACTTCCTTGTCCACTGAAAAAAAGCGTGTGCTGGTCGACCAGCCCCAAATTTGAACAAACCTGTCGCGTATAAATGAAAGGGTCTCAGCAGGGACGTCGTTAGGGGGGGGGGCACGCGGGGGCACTGGCCCCGGCAAACGTCTACGTGGCCCCGGGAAACTGTTCTGTATTTGCTGGAAATTTTACTTTGATGACAAATATTGCAAAATAATTCTTCAGTAAATTTTGCTTGCAGTTTGAAACACTTCTTCAATTTTCAGTAGCACGAACCCAAGCAATTCATTTCTTTCTTATTTCCCTGTTTCTTGCTTGTTGAACACAAAGAGATGTATAGGAAGGGGATGCAGTTAATGGTTTTGTGATCCTCCTCGGTCAGGGAAGTCTGAGACCTATTAAAAATGCACTTTTCCTCCCTGCTGCACACCAGATCCAGGATCCCCCCAAAACCCGCACTTTCTCTTCATCTGGCCCTGCACTGGCACCATGGCCGCCGAAAGGACGACACAAACAGGAAGATTTAACTACGGGTGGCTAGAACTTTCTGGATTAATTATTTTATGGTTCAGAAAAGATATCCCCATGCATTTCAAATTCCAAGAACAGAATTCTATTGCTTGTCCCTTTTTCGGCGCGGGAATGAATGACATTGCGGTTCTTCTCACATGCACTCAACCCTCCTGCTAATGACCTGCCCTGCAAGGAGGGAGAAGCCACTTTCTGAAAATTCGGAGAAACATCGAAGCGGTTGGTTCATCTGTTGATTTGGTGGACAATTGATATCTGTCAGATAGTTGAAGTAGGATTTGTTGTCCGAGCGGTGGTAAACTTCTGTAAACACGAGAAGATAGCATCACGAAGTGTTTGTGATCTCATTTTCCTACATCGCGAGTAGAATGTCGAATGAGAAGCTGCCAGATTGTCTTCCTCTGGAAACAATGGATCAGGATCGAATTATCGACCAAATATCAAATATATTGGGATTCTAAAAGAGAGTTTGACTACCACACAAGATCCTGGGTTCGGCTCCCAGGGTGGTTGATCTCATGTATAATGAAGAATAAACCACGTTTCAATTAAGGAAGGAAACTAGGTATGTAGCAATTGTTTTTACAGCCGTCTGCATACTCTATAAGTAATATGTTACAAAATTTGTATATCTTTCTGTGATTTTTCTTCATTTAGCGTCCACCTGCAAATGTGGAAGCTGCTGCTGCTTAGGTGGTTAGGTTGGCTAGACATACAAATATAATTAATCTGTAGTCATACAGCGAATAATACTTATAATATAATCATGAGTTATGGAGAAGCAAATAACTTATAAAGCATTTTCGGTTTCTATTTGTTGTGCAGTGGTTAACTAGGTGCATTACGATGCTAGGGGTCATGGCTTCGAATCCCGGACTGAGCGTGTGTGTTCTTTATAATGGTCCTCTCATCAATTTCACATCACTCATTTTCATCTTCACGATTAGCCAAAAGTGTCAGAAAAGCGAAGTAAAATAAACCAAATCAATTATTTATGTATTTCTACATTACGCCGCTTTTCTACCTCTTGGGTTAAATGCGACGATGAGGAAGAATGATGAACCGATGGAATGGCGATGGGACAGACATGATACAACCATACCTGTCCAATGTCCGAACCTTGGACCTCTGGCTCAGTGGAATTCTTAAGGAAGAAAAACTGTAAAAGTAGGGTGAAAAGAAGCAAAGTTGTACGATGAGACCCGGGACCCCTTGATTACAATGCGGCGACGCTACCACTGCGTCATCGAGGAGGTCGAGAAAAACTTACAATTAGTCAGTAAAATTAATATTGAGGGACAAGGCCTGCGAAGAGTTCTTTCATTCGGTTGCGCGCGGTCATCACATCCAGTCCCATAGTTTCCAGAGCAGAATTTTCTTCCATATCGTTTTCAAGTACTTCTCAAATTGTCCTCACGATGTTGGAACAGGACAGAAATTTTGGAACTAATACTAGCAGGCACATACCCAGGGAAGGGGCTCGGGGGCTGCAGTCCTTTCCCGAAATCCTACAAATATCTGATTTTAATAATGTGTAGTAGTGATCAAATTTACTTCATTAACAGGATTTAACATCTTGTATATGGTAAGTTGTTGCAATATACCAAGAAATTCATCTTCAGAGCATTTACTCCTCCCCCCAACCATTTCGTCTTTAGATAGCAGCTGCCGATAAGGGATAAGCTCCTTCCGAATTCAAATTCTGCTTACCGGCCTGACCACCAGGGATCGAACCTTGAACCTTTCGATTGATTGATTAATTGAACTGGTGATTTAAGCCCACTTTATGCACAGTAAGGTTAATCGGGATTGGACCTACAGTTTAAAGTGAGATCCGAACAACTATGTGCCTCCACCGGGAATCGAACCCGGGCAGGTTGTTGAACCTGCCGAACCAAAGACGAGAGCGTAATAATTTGAGCGTGTGCGAACTATGTTTTATCCAGTGCCATCATATATTCAGTTTTCCACACACAAATAAGATTAATTTTAAGAAATTAGACGTGTGCATATAGTAATTTCTTATCGTCATCATTTCCCAAGTGAACAATCAGATGCCATAGAAGACTCGGGCCCGCCCTTGAACTAAGAGATACCGGATTCGATTCCGATATAAACTGTATACATGAGATGCCTAGCTTGAACTCATTACGCAACTATATATATACTATGTAATGTATATAATGTATGTATACAGTATAGGCCTATATGGTGTATAAATAGTTTGATAGACAAAATCTTACGATTGGGCCCCCCCAAACTGATCAACCTAGCTACGTCCCTGGGTCTCAGGTTCGATTTCTAGTATGCGCATGCCATTAGTTGCCATTTCCCTTTAACAAATGTAGGACCAGTTCTGATTAGTCAGCATGGACGTCCGGAAGGGGAAAAGGGGCCCCCCCCCCATGGAAATTGAATGTAAACCAAAAATTATATATTACACGCATATAATTTAATTTCAGTCACAGTAATTTTTGGTAATTATTATAAAAGCGTTGCAGTAACTTCAGACTGAAGGAGTGTTTTTTGCTCCTCGTGGGGAAAAAATATATTACTTGCCCCTACTTGAGGACGTCCATGATATTCCAACAAAACTCAACTTTTTTCATAAAGGCACAATTTATTGTAGTTTCAGCCCTAAATTTATTCGCACACCCCTACAACAAAACCTTATACTCCCAGATAAAAAGAATTCTTGACAAAGCTTTTAAACCCTCCCCCATCCTTTTGTTGGGCGAAGGAAGTATATTTTGCGGAAAGTGAATATATGTCACATCACTTCAGTGAACCCCCGGATAAATAATGCACGAGCCGCGCCTGATGCAGGTTTACATGTTTACAATTGCTTTTAGATTTCCCTACAAGATAAATCTGTGTTGTGAAAAAAACTAATACTAGTTGTTAAGAGATTATTATTTCAGTACTAGTTGCTGTTGTATTCCAGCTTCATCTTAAAAAGTAACAGAGCCACCCAAAAATTATCATGTTACTTCCAAACGTTAGAGTTACCAATTAAGATAAACTTCTGGTACAGTACAATCTGATTGGCTTCAAGACTTGATCAAGTAGGATATTATACTTTATATACATAAATGCCAATTTTCCTTACTTTATCTTAGTTATCAATATTAAGAAGTCAAAAGTTATCTTTTGAGATACCAATAGTTTAGTGTGTGTGTGCAATATGCTTAATCAGTGATTAATAATCACATAACAATGGTATCCAGCACACAGCCTTTTAACAGTCTGTGCAGAGAAACCTCATCTCAACACAAATTTGTACTACTTTAGTCCCTGAGCTTAGAAGCAACTCCATTGCGAGGTTCTATAGAGTGCCTTTGCCACCGTAAGTATGAAAGTTTACACACAACAACTCTCTCACTTACTAACGACACAAAGTACCACAATGGAGCATACTCTAATGTGATCAACCCTTGAATGTTGTACGAAAATAATGTATAGTCCCATGGACAAGCATTGAAATATCGGAGAACAAAACCTGTTGAAAATTCCCACATGTATATCCAGGTCACGTAGATCAGTCCTCGCACAATCACGTTAACTCTGTCTTTTAACCACCATTTGTACATATTTTCCATTATTATTCCTGAGATTCCATAGATCAGAAGGGACCATACGCTGGAACATCCTGTAAAATAGAAGAAAAATAGTAACAGGTGCAATGTAGTACATTCTTCTCGTTATTTCATATAGAAATGGTTACATTGCTACATGTGCTCAGAAAATACCATTTTAGAATACACAGATACTCCTTACGCCAAGTGTATTTTCACAGGTTTTTTTTTTTTTAACATTTGAGAACATATACAGTAGGTACCCTCTTAACCGGTCTCGGTTCAACCAGTCGTCAGTTTAACCGGCAGCTCAGCTGAGGAAAAAAATACTGACTTCTTCTACATAGAATACAGTACAGACTTCCTTAAAAACATATAGTACTGTATTTATTTTTAAAGATATAGTCTACAATTTGCGATTAAAATTATCCGATATGCCATCTGGTGGGATTTTCCGGAACTACTCCATGTAGGATAGGAAGTTGTTCAAAGCATGGGAAATATATTCGAAAGAGTAACGTTTACTGTTCAGATTTTTGCTCTAAATTGTTTTGTGGGTCAGGACAAGTGAAAAGTTTGCATGTGTTTCCACTCCGTGGAAATAACAATTTGAAATTTGTAAATAAATCAGGGAAAATTGATTGACCGTGGATTGTCATTAGGGGATAACATTGAAATGCAGCAAGGAAATTACGAAGAATGCACGTGTCTGTTCACCTTATTTTCCGAAAGATGATTCTATTACCATGAAAGTATGATGTTCTAATTGTTAAAATTAGAATTATGCTTAAATTGTCGGTTACATAACTAAGTTAGTTTTAAATTATAAAGAGAGGTTCTTGTTATTATATAATATGTATTATATTAAATTAAATTATAATTAGGAATTATTGTTCTTTATGTATAAAACTTTATTTTTTCCAAAACAATGTATTATGCATGAAATTTGGAACAGGTGCAAGTCAGTTAAATGCGAATATGAAAATAGTTTGAGAATTAATTAATGTCTGTAATCACAAAGGTAACCAGAAAGAGAAAATCAACATGCTAATGTTGTTGTAGTGACAAGAGCCTCGATGTATTCTGAATTTGTTATTATTAAACCGGCCTGCCTCTTTGGGGGAACAACTGCAACGGTATGTTTAGCTACATTTTTCTCCCAGGTTCTAATCCCGCTCGGCCTTGGTTGTTTGTCAGTTTCATCAATTTCATCATTTCATCACCCATCCCCATCTTCGCAAATTAGCCAAGAGGCACAAAACGCGAAGTAAAATAAACTAAATAAATCATGCTTTGCAAATACAGGAGAATTGCTTCATTTTAAAATTATGAGAGACCCAATTACAACCTGAGCTGCAGTTGAAACAGCACTGCTTTGAAGAACCAGTGCGTAAACATTAGTTTCGTCTGCATTTTCCGTGTTATTTTTGCCTATCGTAATTAAATGCTTCGTTCTCATCACAGCTTCACCTTCGTTATAGTTCCCGGAATTCACATCGCATTTGCAAATATTTAAAATATTGTGTAATTTAAACATCTCTTCCATACCAGCCATTGCAACAAGCTGCTCTTACGTACGTACTACTACTGAATGTAAACAAACGATTTATCCTACATAGAGCGGCCATATTGAAAGCGACACTAGAGCTCAGGTGGTAATTTTAATCGTGAATTGTTTAGTTTAAAAATGTGCACATACTGCACAGTGATACATATACAGTAAGTTTTTATGTACTTCTTTTCTGCTCATCTTGTGAAGTGATGTAGTGATGTTTACCGTATTCCATTACATAATTCAGTTTAACCGGGCATTTCGATATCCGGCCAAGGCTCTATTCTCGTGGTGGCCTGTTAAGAGGACACCCACTGTATATGAACATTATATAACACTAGATATTAAATAACATGAGAAGTCAGTAACAACAATACTAGAAGTACAGTAGTTATAAAATATTCACAAAACCAAATTAGTAAATTCTTAGATATCATTCATGCTTTAATATATGAATTTCATCATTTGGAAAGTTCATAGTCAAATCGCCACCCTAATCTCCCCTCTAAATCTGGGTTTGTGGAAATGTGAGGAATTGTCACATAACAGCTAAGATAATTGCATAGGCATATCCCTCACCAATTCCAAAGCTAATCAAGCACCCTCTTACTAGCGAATTTTCCACTTCAAGCCATGATGGGTGGAGCTATCATGTATAAAATAAATTAATAATGAATAAGTTTTGAGTGTATCCTTTCTTAAAGAAACATGCCCTTTAATTAAGGAACACAAACAACAACACAAACCATTAAATACAACCGAGAGAGATGAGAAAGATAAGATTAATTGCCAATACAAATGTAGATGCTGGGTGTGTCCATCAGCAGCATGTAATTAATTATACTTTCGAGTTCATCCCAAACCACAATATGACCATAGCGTGTACACAACAGAAGGTAGTTTATGGACCTAATTATTCATTATTTTTGTTGTTTTTATACACACCCATATTTGCAAGTGTTCCCAATTAAAATGAACAGATTATTTTGTACATAGATAGACACTAGCTGTTAATTCGAATGAAAAGGCTGATGGACATATTTGTGTTATTAATATAGGATTGCACCAGTACACAAGGTTATATTTGAAAAATTTCGAATTGGGGGAATGGTTCCAGTAAATTCTTTCAAAGCACCATAATATGTATTATGTAAATGACACATGCAGCATCACTCTCCCTGCAAAGGGAATGCTAGCCAGAGAAGTGCAGTTTCCAAAGGGCGATTCCACATCTTTCCTCCAGGGCTACCCTACCAGACATCCTCTTTTCACTGATATGTCCTACATTTTAGACACTGGTCTGTGAGGAATTTGAAAATAAAATCTCAAATGTTTCTACATTTTGAGGATCACGTAATTTGCCTTAATTACATATTTCTTTCAGTTAGAGAAACAGAAAATCAAAGGGAAATTATTTATCTCCTGAGGGAATATAATACCCTACAGCTTAATATATGAAACCTTATAATTTCTACGATTGCTAAACCGACTGAGCTACAGAGCCAACTGATTTTTCGCATCTGCTGTTTTACCTGTGTGAAATCGTATCTTTCAGCGATGCCAGTACATGATATTAATTACAAAAATGTAAAACTGATTTTGCAATGTTATAATTATAAGTTTTTGCCATTCCCTTGACGAAAACCCTTCGGAGCCACTTGTTACCATGGGCATTCCAGAGGAGGGAAGTCAATTTTTTTCTGGGGGGAGAAGGGACAAGCAAGGCATTCCCACACCCAAAACACTGCTTCATTTTGAAGTTTTCATGTCCCTGCAACATTCTGCCCTTTGTAATTGTCGATCCTTTATAATAATGCGTGCAAATTATTATGACAAGCGGATATTTATATGTGAAATACATAACTTTAAGACTGACATTCATTTTCCAGGAGGGGGCACGCCCTTGCCGTCTTTCCGGGCGCCCTTGGTTGTCCCAGGTATCTGTAGAGCAAACTGCGCAAAAAAGTAGAGAAAGGGAGAAAGTTAGTGGGCTGAGCGAAACAGTGTGTTTCCCCGTCCGTCACTGGCGTACGCAGGATTCTTTCTCGGGAGGGGCTGAACTTGTTAACTTGAATGTTGCATATGTGCGTTCAGTGGCACAGGAGCATACACATACATACATACATACATACATACATACACACACACACACACACACACACACACACACACATATATATATATATATATATATGTGTGTGTGTGTGTGTGTGTGTAAATTGGGGCATGGAAAACTCCATTTTAGAAGATCACACACGGATTTCCTATTTTTTAATCGAAAGTTTACATAAATACATTTTACTTCTTTATTTTTTTTAGAATTTATGGTTATTTTTAAAAGCAGATAATTTTGAAACATATAAAGAAGCTCTAGGCCACGTTCTGGGCCTCATTTCGAATGTGATGGAACGGAAAATCAGAATTTTGTAATTGCAAAGTAGTATCTATTCTCCCACCCTTCCCGTTTTGAAACATCAAATCTTTGGTTATGAATGACACATCTCAACCAGGGATCATTATTTCCAACCCACTTGTGGGGTTCCGGGTTCGATACTCTGTGGAGGCACATAGTGGTTCGGATCCCATTTTAAACTGTAGGTCCAGTCACGATTAGCCTTACTGTGCATAAAGTGGACTTAAAACGCCAACTCAACTCCAACCCACTTGTAAACTATATCGTACTTCTGGTGTTCCAAATGAATTCAATAAAGTTTATCACACCCTACTTAGCTACATACAAAAATTTCGTTACGCAATTTATGGCGACTGTGTAAGGTGGCGCCAATTTAGTTGGGTCCGTGGGGTCCGAGCTCACCCAGTAATTAATGTGATTGTTTTTAAACTAATAATTCAAGTGTTTGAGCTCATCCAATGTTTTTTGAAAAATTGGCACAAAAGGCTGTCTCTCTTTTAGATGCCATATATTCGATATTTTTTGAGACTTCTGATAGTTCTTCTGTATCGGATACTAAAACCTGGCTGTGTTTTGACGTATGTTGGGTCGCTTTGTCGTTTAATTCTGTTCGAGCGCTTGTTGAGATCTGTAGATTTTTGTTGCGTATTTAAAAACAAATAAGTCGAAATGGTACCCTATAGACTCGTGGGAGGTTCAGGTTTGAAGGTTTGTTTTGGTAAAACATTTTACAAAGTAGTTATTTATGATAGAATTTGCTATATTTTAATACTCTATACAAGTACTGAAAGTACTAACATTGTATATGCAAAACCAAAATGCTTTAGTTCTTAGAGCAAAGCAAGAAATTTACATGGCTACTCTTGAACATTGAAAACGATTGATTCACGTGTAGGAGAACGGTAGTTCAGGAGTTAGAGGAAAACCAGACGTTCTTTGGTAGACAATATGAAAAGCCGGTTTGAAGACTTTGGTTTCTTTTCGCATGTAGTCCTATTAAATGCACACAGGACGTGTGTTTTATCGAGACACATCAGGAGAACGTTAATGTAAGCGAAAGCGTGTGTGCGTCACTTGAATATTTTCACATCTACAAAGAAAATCCAAAACACATTTCCACCTCACTCAAGGATTATGTGAAATCAATTGAAATTGTACCAATGTCTATAGCTGAATGTGAACACGGGTTCAGTGCCATGAATCAAACTTTTACTGAACAGAGTGAGATTAAATATTTGCTTGGATCATAGAATGCATCGCCGTAAATCCATTTCGACGATACCCCGTTGTTGGCGTTTTATTTTCATGAGATATGAGTTCCAATTACTATTTTAAATCTTCTTTTTAAAAGTTAATCAAATACAAAAATGGTTATGGGGGGGGGTCATTTTAAGGATATTTTTTCCGACTTCCTTACTGCCTTCATTTGAATGTTATACGTATTTTCTAAAAAATTCGGCATGGGCTGTAGCCCTTCAGCCCCCTCTGGGTACGCCAGTGCCCTCCGTGCCCCGCCTTTTCCTCTCATGCGTTCATTCGTAGAGTCATTACTTGATCCACATATTTCTGGGACAGAGTATAGAGGCACAAAATACAATGTAAAATAATCATGGTACAGTGGGAAAAAGTCACCTTTGTCAGATTTAATTATTTGAGTTTCCAGTGAAGTAGGCTCTACAGCCCTCGCAAAAGTTTCGTAGATCTTGAGTCTTCTCCATAGACTTGAAGATCGTTATAGATTCGACCGTGGAACAAGATACAGTTATAATGAGATGTCTAGCCATTGTCGTCTTGATTCGATGGAGGGATGAGATGAAGATTAATTTGTTCCCATCGATTTCCTTTCGACTAAATATCAAGACGCAGCAGCGCCTGACGTCACTACTTCTTAGTTTATTGACCTATTAGGAGAATGGTTTTCTGTTCATATGGCTTCGCTGATAAATGTATCCAGATGCAGTGGCGTCCCCACTGTCGTTTTCTAAGCAGCCAGTTCTATATCTATTCATGTATCCTGCTTTAGAAAAGAAAGGGTAAAATCTCCATCAGCCCTTCCTACTGGTACGCCAACTGCCCATATGATGTTCTTATCCAGTAGCAACGGATTATTTATCCAGAAATAGTTAGTGAACATATTTTTTTAGAAGGTTGTAAAGACTGGAGGAAACCTTGGAACAGTTCCTCACAAAAACGTGAAAAATGGGGTTTACATGTGATGATCAAGTAGACACATTACACGTACTGCAGACTGACTGAGATTGCCTATAGTTTTCGTCAGTCACTCCACGTGACTGTATGTTTAATAATTTACTTTTGCAATTAAGTAGTTACTACCTAGAGCACTAAATATCTAATTCATGGACATTTTGAACTAAATAATTGTAATTCCGTTATTTTATCGACTACATAACTGTACTTTGATTTAATTTACAACTCAATAACTAACCCAGTAACACAGTCAACCGATTGTAATCCTTTTACGTTTTCAACTAAATAATGATAATTAAGTCATTTTTTTTCCAATTAAGTATTGTGGGAACTTTTAAGAGAAAATATTCCGAAGTAATGGGAAACTATTTTAAATCTTGAGGGGTTTCCGTTGTAGGCGATGCAATTGTCGAAGGGAAAAATAATGAAATATTATATTATCTAAAAGTGAAAAAGAACCTACCTGGAAATTTCCAGTTATTATTAACAACGAACTCCCATCCAGCTGTGAACATAATCTCTATGAAGTATCCATGGAGACCATAGATGTAGAGTTTCAGCCATGGGGAAAGTTCCTCTGTGTTGCTGTGACTACGAGCCATCTTGTCCTGCAGAACAGATAGTACATAAATAATAATAGTAATAATAATAATAGTTGTAATGAAGGGGATGCACAGATAATACAAATTCCATTAAACTGTTGGTATGATTATACCAAACTCAATTACGCTAAATTTTCAAAATACATGTGAGGGCTCAATATTGTAACAGTACATTTCGTAGTAAGTTGGTTATTTCCTTAAGAAAAATACCAAGGCGACACATGACGAAAGTTGGCCCGATGTCGTCTCCTTCGGTGAATGGGGAAACCATGATATGGAGTTGTAAATGCCTGTCTCGTTACCCATCTCATCTCGAGCGTCTGGTCCGTAGCCTCGTCTTAAAAGAGAAACTTCAGTCTCGGTCTCGTCTCGACAGAGAAACTTCAGCCTCACTATCTTCTCGATAGAGAACATTCAGTCTCGGTCTCGCTTGGACATAGAAAATTCCAGTCTCAGTCTCTTGACGACATATAAAATCCAGTCTCAGTCTCGCCTGACCCTATGACCTAGTGGTTAGCACATCGCGCTGCGAAGCCAAGGGTCCCGGGTTCGAATCCCGCTCGGGCTTGGTTGTTTGTGAATGTCCATTCATCAATTTCATCACTCATCCTCATCTTCGCAAATTAGCCAAGAGGCACAAATAAATAAATCAATCAAACCAGTCTCAGTCTCGACCCGACAGAAAATCCAGCCTGGGAATCGTCTCGACAGAAAATCCAGTCTCGGTATATTCTCCATACAAAATAATCAGTCTCAAACTCTCAAGTCTAGTATCGATAGTTTTACGTCGCTTCGCTGTATATATATGTAACACACACAGGGTGTGGTCGCTACCAAAGTTTGAAACATTCAGACAATTCAATAGTTGGAAATAATATAAACAATAAAATAATAAATCACAAACATGGGTAAACTATTTTAGTGTTCTGTCCGGTCTAGAGTTTCAAATGTCCTTGTAACGAAACTTCAGTCCTGACTTTCTCTCGGACCCGTCAGTGTCTCGAATAAAAAATAATTATTTTTATTATAATAAAAGCGACTAAATTAAATCAAACCATTGGATAATAAAATAACAAATAATGCAATAAGAGGAAGCGTGTGATTTTCTGAGTCTCCTCTGAGTTAACGAATGACTGACTTGTCACGTACTCGATTCGTCTGGAATTGCAAAAATCCTATGTCATTCGAGATTGTACCAAGTCCCGTCTCGGAAACTTGCCTACAATGCATAGAGTTACCTTACCTTCAACGATAATACGCATCGAATAACTCTTCCACGCTCAATCAGACACCGTGCAAAGTTCACCACTGCCGAGTAGAGAATGACGTGGAAACTTTACGCATTTTTTGTAATGCAATGCGTGTTGAACCGTTTCCATGGTTGCGATTTCAAAGAAACGGTCACGCCCACTCTACTTCTGAACCTCCCAACTTCATTTCCTTTTTAATGTAATGTGATCGGTGGAGGAAATATGAGCAGTTTCCTTAAACAAGGGATGAGGGGGCGGATTCGCCCCTCAATATTCCGCATCCCATCTCTCGGGTTGCAACGTCTTGCACTTGGACGGCGAGGAAACTATATATAGCCTATATAATTTATATAATATCCAGATGGTTCGGAACAAGTTATCGGGATCCCTCTTTCTACCGGACGTACTTCTGAATTTGTATTATTGCTATTTTAAGTCGCTTCGCTGTATATATATTGGAACAGTTCTTTTCCACCACTGTTCATATCTATATTTCATTTCTAATTATTTTCTAATATCATTCAAGAATTCTATAATTTCTTCATATTCCTACGTTTTCCAGCATTTCTCTGATTTCGCAGCAACTTCTTGCCAGTATGATGTGAGATTCCCCCTCGCAAACCCTAAATCGCCACACATGGCCCATGACGGATTCGCCCCGAGTCTAGCCTCGCATCACAGCCATCTTTACTTCTGAAATCCCTATGTCTTTACACTAAACGTTCTTGCGAATATCTTAAATCTGGCAACTATCGGCTAACCTAGCTCTCTCTTCTATTCATCTTTCCACTAATGGCCCAGAGGCAGCCACTGCTATTGTCAACTGTGTGTCTCTCTCCAGCCATTCTGGCGACACAAGTCATAAAACTCATTGTCTCACAATAACCCCTTTTATACGTCCCGATCATCTGGTCTGCATCCTCCTGTACTGGTTGCAAACTCCAAAGATGTGTCACTAGAATTATAGTAATATGATAATATGGTTGGATACTTTGCTTTGGTGTAGCGGGAATATATTGCCTGAAGTCATAGGAGGTTTGACATCACTGCAAACTGTCCTTTGCTGCTTGTAACGTTTCCCTCCAAATTTCCACCAATAGAATTCAAAAAGTCAACTCAATTTCGGCATAACCTTAACATTCTAAATTTTGTGGAAACAGTTTTGGCTCGAGTACGGTGAAAGACGGAGGTGTCGAATACCATCGAGATCCGTCGGTGACCACTAAGCAGTACCGAGTGTAAGAGATATTATGGTGGACAGTGTTAAGATACCTAAGTGTGTGAGGTGACAAAAACAAGTTGACGTCCAAGTTGTTGTGCTTATTTTCAGTACAAGTTTAGTGTGTGGACAGTGTTATAAAATACATAAGTGTGAGCAAGGAACTAAATGCACCAATGGATCGATTTGACCAATGCAGAACCGGTGTTTTGATAAGGCACCACAGGACGCAACAATAGGAGCTTCACCACGGCAGTGTCGTCCAGGAACCCATGAAAGGGGTAAGAAAACGAAATTAAACAACAGTGCGCCAGCCCAGGTGATTCAGTAATCATCCCCTCTCGGAAATGTCAATCAGAAAGAACTAGAACTTGTGTATCTAAAAACTTTCTTATTTACTTATCTTCTTATCAGCATTAAACTCAAGTAAAATTGTTTCCAATCTTTTTTTTGATTTAAGTAATTATCTTGATTTGCAATGAAAACCTTCAGTGGTGTCCCACCCCTACCGACTAGCTAGCTGGAGGCGGACTGTGGTGATTGTTTCATTGGTATTTGGTTGTGTCTACTGAAGGATTAGTCCTTAATCCTGAAGGTAGCGGCACCCTAATATCCGTGCCTCTTTGGCAGTGACCACTGTCCGCCGATGCAATGGAAGAGACCATTGCATCCAAGGATGTTGAATTGTACCATCGCATCTTTCATGACGCTCTCAACGTGGGGCTACCATCTCTTTCATTGCATCTCCAGTAACTTTTTCACGGCGCCCAGGCAATTTAATCACGTTTCAGCAGGGGGTTATCTGGCCATATTAGCACTGTGTTATGATATCATTTAATTGTAGCATGTTTGTTTGTTTAGTTTTGTGCATGTCTTTGGTATGTTGTTGCAACCATGTTCTAAAGGGGCTATTTAATTTATATTATACTTGTGTTTGCATAATCTTCATTAGCAAATTGTCAAATCGTCAGTTGACAACACTGAACTTCCGTCCGATTTTGAGTGAACAGTAGGGAACTTTTCCTTTCGTATCCCGTTATCTATTGACCGTTTTGTTTGGGAAAGCGATCACCATGCCTTTGACGCGGCTACAGAAAAATCTCGTAGAAGAAGCCGGTTTGCATGCCACAAGCTCAGCAGGGAACCTCGAAATGGAAGGCGCTGAAAATGAAAACGCCGTGCAGCAAATTTCTGTGCTTACAGATGTTGGGTCTTCGTCGGAAAATGTCAGTCTCTCACAGGTCATAAATCTTGAACAGCCGCCGACCACTATTGAGGATATGTTTATACGTTTAACCCAGATAATTCAGATTCAAAATGAGCAAATAAATGCCAATATTAGCAATTTGCGTAAAGAGCATGCTATTAGTATACAAGCGCTCAGGGAAGAAATGGCAACGAACAGGTCAAATTTGGAGGCTAGGATTGATAATGTAAGGGAGGAAAATAATCAAAATGTAGAAGGCTTACGTAAAGAAACCGCTCAAAATATTTCAGCTTTGAGAACCGACATTGAAGACGCTAGAGAAGAAACGGCGCGAGATATTTCGTCAATAACAGAAAGGATTACGCGAGTAGAAACACAAGTCAACGTTCGCGTCACTGATTTTGAGAAAAACATTGCGCAAGATGTATCCACGCGGTATGAACGTTATGAAAATCAGTTCAGTGATCACTCACGATCAGTACAAAAGGACTTATTAGAAATTTCAGGGCAAAATCAAACGCTGCAATCCGAAATTAGGATAAATAATGAATCTATTAATGAAATTAGGCAACAAATGAACGGTTTAGACAATGACTTGCGAGAAATTCAGAATTCGCCTCAGCAATTATCAATTCAAATTCGTAAGGAATTACAGGAATTAAGTACAAATTTAAACAAGAAAATTCAACAAGAAGTGAGGAATGTAGAAAATAAGGTTAACCGCGACGTGAGAAGTTTGGAGCAGCAGGTTACGGAGTTACGCAGTCAAAATTCTAATGGCACTAATAGTGAACAAACGTTTGATGACAATTTCGGAAATGTAGCTCAGAATGCATTTGATGTCCCAACTACTTCGGAAAGTAATGACCAGATAAGTTGCGCTGTTGCCAAACAACTGTTAGATAGTAAATTGATACAATTACCATATTTTGATGGAGAAAATGCCGAGATTAATGTGCATGCGTATCTAAGAAACTTGGAGGAATACTTGTCAATTATGAACATTCCAAGGAGGCTATATACCAAGGTGTTACGTCAGACGTTAGGCGGGCAGGCGTTAACCTTCTTTGAAGTGTTTGAAGGCACCATTCAGTCTTTTGACGATTTTAAGGCATTATTTCTGAATGAATATCTCTCAGACCACCAATTAACTAACATCAAGCTTACATTGTATACGTCCAAGTACGATTCGAAGAAATCTGAGTCTTACGTCCAGTATGTAGTGAGGATGGCGAAATTGAACACTGTCTTAAATCCACCGTTGCCAGAAGATGAACTTATCAGAACATTAGCCAGACATTTTCATCCTGGTCTGCAAAGAAATATCACTGCTGCGAAGCCGAAGACGTTATCTGAGCTTATATCGATATTGAAGGAATTCAGTATGATTGATGAGGAAAGAAATGTAACAATAAACAGGAACAACAGAAACCAACCTCAGAACAATACTCATGGTAGGCGTGGCCAGATGCATGCCGTAAACGCAGCTCAGGTGATGACTGAACGTCCATGGGAGGATAGAATAAATGTAGGACGTCGCCAAGCACGAAATGAATATATTCCAAGGTATAACCGCCAATACAACGACAACAGGAATGAATATCAGCACTTTTCGAACAACAATGAAGCAAGCGCCAACCATGAAGGCAGAAATGAGCAACGTCAAGCTAATGTAACACGTACCGATCAGGGAAACGCCACAGGCTCTCTTCCTCGCAATTAGATGGGGGAGAGAAGGAAATTCACAATAGATTACTAAATGGCAACAATGCGAACGTATGGATGGAACAATCAATTTCACAAAAGGAACTTCGTTCACATGTTAATAATAACAATAATGGAATGAAAATGGACGAACCAAGAAAATATGGTGGATCTGGCAACAATGAGCATGGTGAAGTAGCCGACGATGATAACAACGTGTCCATGGCCCTCTCAGGAGTTATTGATGTAACAATGAATAAAATGACGACGAATGCCGACAGTGGAGCAACGTCACAAGAAACTTTAGATAGAGCGATAGGAGCTCTCGAAGACGAATTCTGGGAAGATGGAGGAAAAATGTACCCATCTTTAATAACGAAGATTCGTGCTTTGCCTGAGGCCAATTGTACGGTTAATAATACCGAAAGCATTTGTTTATTAGACACAGGATCTACGTCATCAGCTATATCACACCTTATGTTACAAAGGATACAAGAAAATGAACCTCAAACATCGGTTATCGGCGTATCTAATCTTATTATTAGGACAGCCACAAAAGAAAAGCCAGTGCGAATTAAACAACAAATTCTTGGTGAAGTTAGACTTGGCAACACTGTTATTATTCATCCATTCTTAGTTGTTCCGCACTTGAGATTTGAAGTTATAATCGGAGCTGATTTCTTTCATGAATATCAAGCCTATATTGATTTCGAAAAGAGACTTTTGAATTTCACGAATCAAGATGAGAAATGTGCAGTTCCATTTCGCAAGAGCGATGTTTCCATTCAGCCACGTATTGTTACATGCATGATTCAAGAACCTCTTTTGCCAATAAATGATGCGGATCATATTAATCATTCATTAGAACCATATTGTGATGACGTCAACATAAACGCTTGCCAAACAATAAATAAGGAAGCTCTAAAGTTGCCTACGCGCACGGAATATTATTCCGAGGAAGAAATTAAAAACATTGTTTGTAAACAAGATGATTTAGATAAAACACAACAAGGTAAACTACCGAAATTGCTGTTGAATTATCAGGACGTGATGTCAGATTTTCCAGGAGACATGAAGAAATATGAATATAAAATTAAAGTGAAGAATATAAAAGAATTTCAGGCGAAAACAAATTACATTCCTTTGGCTTATAAGGAATTAATAGATAGAGAAATAACTACTATGCTGGAGCAAGGTGTCATTAAACGAGGATATTCTGCCCACACCTCACCCTTATTGATTGTAAAGAAGAACGATAATACACCTAGAGTATGTCTCGACCTACGCTTAGCGAACCGATTCATTGAACGAGATGCAGAGAGGTGTGAATCAATTGAAGATATATTATATCGACACCAAGGTGCAACTTATTTTGCCACGCTTGATTTGTCACAATGTTTTCTATCTATTCCACTGCACGAGAAGAGTAAGAAATACATGGCTTTCGTTTATAGAGGGAAAACTTTCGTCTTTAACAAGATTCCGTACGGAATGTTAAATTCCTCGAGTGCTTGCGCACGCTGCGTAGAACAGGTTTTGGGGAGCGAAGTTCTCTCATACACATCTGTTTACGTCGATGATTTACTGTGTAGTGCCGACACTTATGATGAACTTTTGTCAAGAATAGAAGCCATTCTGGAGAGATTGAAAAGAGGAGGATTTCATGTAAAGCTTAGAAAATGTTCATTTGGAAAGAAGGAGATTAGTTATTTAGGTTTTAATTTAACCGGGTCAGGAATAAAATGTCAACCTGAACGGATAGAAGCCATTCAACAACTGCAGCCACCGAAAAACCAGAAAGAGTTAAGAAAATATCTAGGATTCGTTGGATTTTATAGAGCATTCGTGCCTCAGTTGTCATCGTCAGAAGCTCCATTGTGCGCTTTACTGAAGAAGGACACTCGTTGGAAGTGGGGTCCGTTGCAGCAGTCCGCCTTTGAAGAGATAAAGGAAAAATTCCTGAACACAGTTATGCTTTATTATCCTCTGAAAGGCAAGACATTTCATTTGAGTGTAGATTCGTCAGCCTATGGAGTTGGGGCATGTTTGTATCAAAATGATGAAGATGGAAATCAACATGTTATTGCTTTTATTTCACGCACTTTAACCGCAACTGAGAAAGTATATGCTGCGACAGAGCGTGAGATGCTCAGCCTAATTTATGCAATCAAGAAATTAAGGCATTTCCTCGAAGGAGAACATTTTATTGTGGAAACAGATTGCAAGGTATTGACACACTTGTGGAAATGTTCTTTCACTAACAAGAGAATACAAAGATGGTGTTTACAAATACAAGATTTGTGTTTTGACATTAGATATGTGCCAGGGAAGCAACATATTGTGCCAGATTTTTTAAGTAGAAATCCGGTTAATACTGACACTGGAGTGACGGAATGTCACACTGAGACCATTGACACTGAAGAAGTGATCGCAGCAATTGATTATGACATTGATACGAGGGTTGTCCCTGAATTGAAGAATATGACCGAATTGCAGGAAGATGACGAGAAGTTGAGAAATATTATTCACGTTCTAAAGCAAGATGATAACAGAAAACTTAGTCTTAAAGAGAGAAAAATCAAGAATCTTCATAAGATTGAAAATAACATTGTATTTAGAAGAACGAATAATGGTGCAAATGATTGGAGAGTGTGTGTACCCCAATCGATCATTGCGAAATTGATTTGGTATATTCATACCATTCGTGGTCATTTCGGAAGTGCGAAAGTATTCGCAGAGATTAGAAAATCCTTTTATTGGAAAAATATGGCTCGGCACATAAGAAAAATTTTAGCCTCGTGTGACACGTGTCAACGTGTGAAGGCACCAAACAAGAATTTCCAAGGATTACCGATTGCCATTATTCCCAGCCGCGAGGACAACCCCCCGCAAGTACAATATAAAGGGACCCAGTCAAGGTCAAGGAACCATCGAACCCAAACAAACACACCCACGAACCTGTCCTAAACTTTCCCTTTTGTCAACCATTTCCCATAGAAAGGAAAGGATTATATTTCTTAAATTATACTCAATATATTATTGCATATCTTATTATATTTTCTAATATATACCATTTACTCTCATTTACATTTAATCTTCGATTTTATATTGTGTTAACCAAGTTATGTTTATATGTATTTGATGTAGCTTATCAATTATTAATTATATTTTCATTATTCACATATTTACTAAAAAAAAAAAAGTGAACTCAGAATCGGACAGATTTTTCCTTCTCTAAGTTCAAAAGGGGCTTTGGAACAGTTCTTTTCCACCACTGTTCATATCTATATTTCATTTCTAATTATTTTCTAATATCATTCAAGAATTCTATAATTTCTTCATATTCCTACGTTTTCCAGCATTTCTCTGATTTCGCAGCAACTTCTTGCCAGTATGATGTGAGATTCCCCCTCGCAAACCCTAAATCGCCACACATGGCCCATGACGGATTCGCCCCGAGTCTAGCCTCGCATCACAGCCATCTTTACTTCTGAAATCCCTATGTCTTTACACTAAACGTTCTTGCGAATATCTTAAATCTGGCAACTATCGGCTAACCTAGCTCTCTCTTCTATTCATCTTTCCACTAATGGCCCAGAGGCAGCCACTGCTATTGTCAACTGTGTGTCTCTCTCCAGCCATTCTGGCGACACAAGTCATAAAACTCATTGTCTCACAATAACCCCTTTTATACGTCCCGATCATCTGGTCTGCATCCTCCTGTACTGGTTGCAAACTCCAAAGATGTGTCACTAGAATTATAGTAATATGATAATATGGTTGGATACTTTGCTTTGGTGTAGCGGGAATATATTGCCTGAAGTCATAGGAGGTTTGACATCACTGCAAACTGTCCTTTGCTGCTTGTAACGTTTCCCTCCAAATTTCCACCAATAGAATTCAAAAAGTCAACTCAATTTCGGCATAACCTTAACATTCTAAATTTTGTGGAAACAGTTTTGGCTCGAGTACGGTGAAAGACGGAGGTGTCGAATACCATCGAGATCCGTCGGTGACCACTAAGCAGTACCGAGTGTAAGAGATATTATGGTGGACAGTGTTAAGATACCTAAGTGTGTGAGGTGACAAAAACAAGTTGACGTCCAAGTTGTTGTGCTTATTTTCAGTACAAGTTTAGTGTGTGGACAGTGTTATAAAATACATAAGTGTGAGCAAGGAACTAAATGCACCAATGGATCGATTTGACCAATGCAGAACCGGTGTTTTGATAAGGCACCACAGGACGCAACAATAGGAGCTTCACCACGGCAGTGTCGTCCAGGAACCCATGAAAGGGGTAAGAAAACGAAATTAAACAACAGTGCGCCAGCCCAGGTGATTCAGTAATCATCCCCTCTCGGAAATGTCAATCAGAAATAACTAGAACTTGTGTATCTAAAAACTTTCTTATTTACTTATCTTCTTATCAGCATTAAACTCAAGTAAAATTGTTTCCAATCTTTTTTTTGATTTAAGTAATTATCTTGATTTGCAATGAAAACCTTCAGTGGTGTCCCACCCCTACCGACTAGCTAGCTGGAGGCGGACTGTGGTGATTGTTTCATTGGTATTTGGTTGTGTCTACTGAAGGATTAGTCCTTAATCCTGAAGGTAGCGGCACCCTAATATCCGTGCCTCTTTGGCAGTGACCACTGTCCGCCGATGCAATGGAAGAGACCATTGCATCCAAGGATGTTGAATTGTACCATCGCAATATGTAACACACACAGGGTGTGGTCGCTACCAAAGTTTGAAACATTCAGTTTTGTTTAATTTAAGCAAAATATAAGCTGTACAGAGCATTTAATATTTAGAGTTTGATAAGAACAACGGTACACTCAAAAAGTGAAAACACTAACCTAAAAATTAATTGTCAGAAAATTGGACCAATTTGTTGTAACGCGAGTGTTGTAAACTTGTTCTATTATGGGAGAAAAAAGTAATTTTGGTAAAATTTGGTTAATTTTGAATTACATCCAGGCATCCTTTCATGCTTTTTGTCCCCATAATAAATACTATCCTATTAGTACACACATATAGCTCAAATATTAGTGGAGCTGAGAAGCAAAAATTGTATATTCCAAAAACTTCTCAAAGCAAGCCAAAGGTCTCAGGTTCGAGCCCTGAGTAATGCATGGATGTATCCTTGTGTTGGTCCAATCATCCATTTAATCTGTTCATCATCCATCCTCATTGTTGCGATTAACTTGGAGGAGAAAAGCGACGTAAATTAACAAAAAAGAAATATTTGCGGTGAGTATAACATTTCAGTATATTTTAACAAAATATTTGTGATATAATTACATAATCTAGTCTATTAAGAAAAAGTGAGAATATTCTTCATTACATAGGCCTACTTCTATTTTAATTTACTTAGTGCCACATATTTGCTTTCAAACTGTTTTAACACTACATTATAATTGAATAATAAAAAATAGAGCTTCATACTCGTACTTCAGACACGCCCTAAGAGACATGCGTAAGTTCTCGAACAGGAATATGATAACTTTTCCAATACTTTGAACCTGTAACACGTCACAAATTTTCATAATCCCTGTTATGAAACGAGCCCGAAACTCAGTTGTGTTTGTTGCTAAGGAACAACTGACCCTATTCATTAAGGCCACTCATGGTGCACAGTTTTTTATGCTGAATTGTACTTTTTACAGGCTATTTTTAACATGCAGCAATTTCTGTACGTCAATACATTTGCCAATCTCCTTCAACAATGAAATATGTCTTCTGCATGTCAAGGACGCCAATTGTATCATCTAAAGTTCTGTTACGGTAATTTAAAAGTCCGCCATCTTTGAAAAGCGTTGGCCGATTTCGCTCCAATGCAAGCTTGGAACGTCAAAACAGTTCTCCAGAGTTGCTATCAAAATTTCAAATTTTTAAAGTCCTAATTTCATGGCAGTTACGTGCATTGCACTAGGGGGGTGTAGAGGTAGGGTTCCATACATTGTCTATTTCGTCCATACTGGAGGTGATGTCGCTACGGCCGCCTTTATCAGTGGCGAAGCGTAGATTTGCTAGCAGGGTAGGCACAAAAGTGCGATAATATCCATTACTTGGTTAAATATGTAAAAAGAAAGGGAGGGGGGGCTATGTCATGGAGAGTGGTTCAATGTCTCTCCAGGCGCTTCTTTACTTGCCAGTGGCGTGACGTTTTCAAAAGTTTAGTTACCGGCCATCAGTACGATAATTATGTCTTGGGCGTTCTCCTCCCGCCCACCAGATGCCATCGATCTAGTTTTTTGTTAATTTCGATTTTTTTTTTTTTTTGTATTTTTTCAACCCCTGATTTATGCACGCACCTCCAGAAAGAACTACCAATCATGAGACATCGCAGAAATCCAACGAATAGTGCTCGAGCCCTGTTGTCAATTCTTCATCACTTTTTTCTAAATTTATTTATTTATTTTGCAATGAGGTGAAAAGGGCCAGAAGAACCCCATAATTTTCGGGTCAGTATGACGTTTGTGCCGTGAGCAGACGACAGAATTCCGCACTTTCAGCGACTGTCAGTTTGGTACGTTCTACTGTTGCCAACTTAGTTTTTTTTTTTTTTTAGCAAGACTTCCTCGCACCAAGGGAAACACTATTGTTATCTGTTGTCTAACTAAAGGAATGGTTGTAATTAATTCCAGTCTTGGCTTTCTAGATAAATGTATTTCTGACACCTGTATGTGCAAGTAAACATAATTTAAATTTTGGATATTTTCGTCTCAGTTGTTCTGATCTATGTTAATCGTGACGATGAGAATATATGGAGAATGAAATCAAGAGGATCAGGAAACATTGACATGGCCACAATTAGGTCACCTGGCTTCGTAACGTGTTAGGATGACCACTACGGGGCTTTCAAGAAAAAACATACGTAAAGGTGACCTATTTCATTCAGTGTGAATACTTCACATCCTAGTTTGTTCTATCCACCTTTACGTGATAATAGAACATAGGATCCTTGTTTGGGACCCTCCTATGATGGCTACACGAAAGGTTACTATGTAACATATAAACAGGTTATAATAAATGTAGTTGCTTGAGAGAATAGAATCCCAATTTTTAGGAGCAATTTAGCTCTTTTCTGACAATCCAAAGTGACACCACTGACCTGTTCCGCCAGACCTGAAACAGACCCCGCGATAACCCCACAACACTCCTTGTCCTAAACACAAAGAAAAGACTTCCCTTGCATTGTACTCTCATTGACCACCCTCTTCTCTTGTTATCCCTTCAGGGTAAACGAAACTGCCTACCTCTTCGCTTGTATCGGCTGCATAAAAAATGTCTGCTTGTAATATCTATTCGACGACAGTGTTAACGCATAAAATAACGTTTCAACAACTTTTAATTTTTTTAAAAAAATTACTGTCACTTGCCACTGCTACTTGCAAAGGAAAATAGAGTTGAAAACAATTTAGAAGTTATTCTTATAAGAAGGAAACATGAAAGACCAAAAGTGGGTCCTACCTTACCTATGACTACATCTTCACTCAATTAAGAACTCAATTGTTCTTGCATTTTAGTCCAGCACTTCCTTGCATAAATCTGATCGCTGTACACGACACGAATCACAAACAAAACTATACCGCCACTAACCTCGCGCTCCCAGCCTTGCAGCGTCCTGAGCAGGAGGCAAGTTTTCACAGAGAGGGAACAAACAAGCGAGGGAATCCCCGTTCACGATAAAAATAAATTATTCTATTTCCAGTGAAAGTAAAACTACTTTGTAATATAAGGCGTAACTAGCATTTTAATTTACATAATTTGGTATGAAGACTTACTTTAGAAATATAAGTTCTTTAGACTTTCTGTTTACGCTACGGTGTTGGGTGAATCGACAAGACCATCAGCACTCTGACCAGAAAACGAAGTCAGAACTACAGTACTCAGTAATTTTCAATTTCACTTACACTTGTCGATGAAAGGAAGGAAAAACCTAAGTTTCGTACAAAATATGGAGAATGTACAATGAAATAGAAATCTCTCTGCACGAACACAAGCTAATGTTTATAAAAAATGCTGGTACACCACAAATTTCCAACCCTGGCGGAAATGCAGTGTTGCTGACATTCTGTTCGTCCTAGTGAGTAACACCGCGAGGCCGGCCTCAGGAGCACGTTATAAGCATACGTACAGTACTCGTAAGATTAGGCTTCCCGCATATACGACCGTATGACAGAATGTGAAGAGAAGAGGCCCCAGAAAATGTGCCTCACTCCGTGGAAAGTGCGTATACTAGACAGGGTTAGAACTTTTTTGTAATTATCATAAATGAAAATTCCAAACTTTTGCATTTCATTACATATGTTTTGACGAAATAAGTAAATACAACTTTAAAAGAGTAATGGCGTGGGTAGGCCCGGCCTCCTGGCCTCATAGGACGCTTCGCCACTGGCCTTTATATCTCACCGTCGGGGTTGTATCGAGATACGGGAAAGAGCTCGATTATCGGATAGTACCCTAATATGGGATACCACTGTTTCTCGCCAACTAAGTGTTGCACTCGAGCGGCAATAAGTGTAAAGAATAGGTATGACATCTAGTGTTGCCCACGGGACGAGACGGGACAGGCTTTTAAAAATTCGAGACGAGATTGATCATGTGTCCCGAGGCAAACGAATATTTTCGAGACGAGACAGCATTTCACAGCATTTCCACGAGACGAGACAGGCCAACCGTGGCGCCAGTCTGTGTGCGAGGCGACTGGGTGCTATTGTCGTGTTGCTTTTGAGAAAAATATCGAATTTACTATTGTTGAGTTAGTAACATGTTACTAACGCAGGTGCCGAGAAAATAACGCGTTAATAACGGAATTGCAGATAAAGTAACGCGGTACTAACGCAAGTAGCGAGAAAATAAAAAGTTAGGTGAGTTACGCTTCTTTGAAGTATTCGATTTCCCAAACTATGAAATCACAGAGGTTTTGTTCATATATTAATGAAGGTCAGAGCTGGCGTGCTAAGTGTTACCTATATTGAAATTCGGGAAATCTCAGCCACATTTGAACTTGAAACCACTTAGAGCTCGGATAGGGAACACGGAACATTTCTACTTCAGATCACGAGATCATTCGCTCAGAACACTTCCCACGAATTTCTGCCCCCGATTTTTTTTAAATTTTTTTTTTAGCTAGTTCCTATTTTGCATGCTGTTATTTTCGCGAAACATATTTCATGGCGTGCGTGATCTTAGCTCAAAACTCCATTTCCGTTCGTTTCATCTACTGGTGAGTATTTCAATGTTTGGTTATTGATTTGGGCATTCTCCCAAGGATTTCCATTACAGAGAGATTACTCATACACTTCACGAAATCTGAATCCTTTCAATTCTAGCATGAAACCGGCAGAGATTTCTAATAAATATCATTTAGATATCTAAGATTGCTGTACATCTAAATAGGCTATGCCTAATATTTGTTTTTTTTAAAAAAAAAAAAAACGATTCTAATCGGGACTGAACCTACAATTTAAAATGTGTCTCCACCGAGTATTGAGCCCTGTACTCTTGAATACAAGGTGACGACGTTAACACTACGCCATCGGGGAGACCCTGAAGCCAGGGCCGGCGGAAAAAGGGGAGGGGGGCGAATCGTGCCACCGCCCAGAGCGAAAAATTTCTAGGGCGGCAAAATTGGAAGAGAAGAAAAAAATAAGCCCATTGAAAACTTGGAATTTGGAATATTACTGATAAAACTTGTTAGAAATAGGCTCAATTTTATTCCACATAAATGTAGTGAGCAAATATATAAAAAACATTAATCTCGATGTGATAGATGCTGTATATATAAATGCAAATATATAAGAGCACTTTGAAATAAGAAGAAGTGATGAAAAATTCCAGTTATTTAGTCAGTGGCGGCGACTGGGTTCCAAAAACAGGGGGGGGGGGACAAGGTGCCAAAACTTTTGGGGAGGAAGATAGTATATTTCCCTTTAAAACACCATTAAGCCTTGTTTCCATGATTATGAAAAAATATAAATATGCTGACCAAGGCAGTAATTTATTTTATTAAAAACATAAACTAAACGTAGTTATTTCCCTTTGTAGATAAGATTTAGCATAGTGCGGAGGCACAAGTGGCGAGAACTGGGGGGACTTCCCCTCTTGCACCTCTGTACTTAGTTGATGCGAAATAATGGAATCAAATTTACATATAGACGATCCAAATATAGGCAGTACAAGTCCGAAATCGAAAGAAGCACTAGTTCCAGTATGACGAAACTTGTTGAAGATCCGGAAACACGGTACAAAGTCGATTTTTTGCTTGATATTAGTAAGCTTAAAGACATGCCATCTGAACATGGGCGTCGGGAGGGGGTTCGAACCGGTCCGTCCTAGAAATTGGCATAGTTTATTTAAAGTTCGAAAAAAAAGTTTTGTCAGATCTGGAGGGAGCTCGTTACTTTCATTGTTAATTGAAGAAATAACGACCAGTTAATATTCGAACAGAATAACCAGTAAAACAGCGTTGGATCGAAAATACAGTAGTGTAAAATACAATAACCAGGTTATGTTTTCATATTTTACCATTTAAACTAAAATAATAAATGGTCCTGCAGTTTTCAAAATTCCAAAACAGTGAGTTATATCATTTCTATGGGATGAGGTGAAACAACAGAACTTTATTACTAACATTTTCCCAAATATTTATATTTTTTTGGACAAGTTATGCAGTTAACAAAATAAAATATCTATGCATTTCAGTACACTAACTGTATGAAGTGGATCGTAACGCAACTCCCATGCTGCGTTTAGGATCGAACCAAGAACCTCTAGATTTAATTGGGTGATGTAGCTATTCCTCATTCATCCCTCAGGTAGTTATCACTCGCTTGGCCTAAATGTGATAAATGCAAGAGGTTACCTTTTACAGGAATGGCGATAGAAATTAGCTTAGATTAAATATGGGTTTTATACTCTCCATGACTGAATCGATATGGATTGGTTAATGAAAGGATATTACTTGCCTTACAAATATATGGAGATTGTTCCTAGCTTGTCCTCTCAACTATCACTTGTCTGACCTCCCTGTCAGACATCGAATCTATCACACACCATCGTCCAATAATCGTTCTCCACTTTGTCCCTCTCTCACAATTCGCAGACCTTGCTCTCTCTCCTATTCTCGCCAACTGATCACACCTCCTGACAATTCCAACCCTCATGCCACATACGCCTTCCAAGTCAATCACCCGACCTTTGCCTGATTACTTATTCAGCATTCCTTTCTCTGATACCTGCTATGCTAAGACTTTATACTTCTTGCCCAATACCTTGGGTACGATACGCTCCTCTACCCCCTAAAGAAAATCTTTTGATTTTCACTTAAATATGAAAGATTTAAAGTTGCATTCCATATCGATCCTTTCTATAGAGATATTTTTTTTATTATAAAATATAGTCCCAAAATTATTGGATTAACATACCATAACCAAAAATATGTAATTTGATTAATATAGTTCTTTAAAAAGAAAAAAAGGAATGGAGAAAAATAACCAATAAACAAACAAAATAAATAAACAAAACTTGTCAGCATATGAAAGGTAAACACTGACATGTGAGTTTGTTATGCTAACTCGTCAATCTGCTCGTGCGCGTATTCATTGAGAGTCTTACGCTCCACACCTAAGTTCCAATACTACATGATGACGTCAGTGTTTACCTTTCATATGCTGACAAGTTTTGTTTATTTATTTTGTTTGTTTTGCAACACTCTGACACCACGTGAGAAAATTATAAAAGCATTGTTCCACAAGAATGGATCTTGTCAAAATTGATGTCTCAATGAGACACTAGCGAAGTAGTATGTAATTGATCCTGTAAACACTGACACTGCACAACACTATTAAATATTTTGAAGTTAATATTTACAAAATCAGCAACGTTTGTGATACTCATCCGAGTTACACTTGCACACATATGTCATATTATCGATGTAAATTTCACCGTCTCTTACTTTAGTGTATCATGTAATTATCGCTGTTGTTTTTATTTATAATATATGTCAAGTATCACAGTAAATATTTACTTAGAAAACTTGAAGTTAATCAAAATATATACACTGTATCAGTAACTGTCCTTGAGTAATAATGTATGTACATGAATTTATGTATTTGAAAATAAGAATATAATAGTGTTCGATAGATAAAATCACAGCACTAACATTTGTCCATAAAATTAATGCTTGAGTGATTCTGATTCTCACAAAGAGTTCAAGTAAAATACCATAATTTTACTCTTGTTAACATCACTTAATAGTCTCTGCGTATAGCAATGAAGTTTCTTCTTGAACCAAACCACGTATATATGTATATAGTAGTTCCTTGTGGCCGTGAAAAATGTTTTTCACTTTGATGCATTAACTTTGCAGCTACAAATATTGTCATTGATGAAAAACGTACAGTAGAGAACTGCATATCGTCGAATTGTGAATGTGAAGTATTTAGTTGTATGTAAATATTCCTTCAAATCGATGTATGTATTATCAGCGTTGAATATCGGGTCTCACTACTACTTGACTTCAATAGGAATTAATTAGAATAGAATGAAGGAGATCCGTGTTAAACGATTTGCTGCTTATCAACTGATTTCGCTGAACTGCGTAATTAAAATTGATGAAAGGTCGAATTGTAATTCATGTTTCCACGTGTCGAAAAAATAAAAGAAAAATCTCAGAAATAAAAATCTTGAGAAATTCTCAAAAAAATCGTAGATCAAAATAATTTATCTGCGTCCTTCAGGTGTAAATCGTGTTGATTTCTTATTTCTCCAAGGTTTTAGCTGGTGACCATCTCTGGAAGCTGACATCTGTGAAAAAGCTGAACTGAGGACTGTTAACATGGTTCCATAATATTGTTAAAATGTTCATTTCACCGTTAAAATTTGAATTATCTGTGAGGCAATTCAGGTAGGTTTTGGAAAGGAAATTTGCATCATATACCGAACAGGCATTTCCTCCTGATCGTAAGTGTAATGTTGTTTGTGAGAGAACTTAATATGTCGGTATGTGTAGAGGTTTTGTTGAGACAAGGGCGCCTCTAAGTCACCCTTATTTTTTAAAAAATAGTGCTTGTAAATATTACAAGTATGAAAAATCTTGTAGTTGAGAGTTGTTACATTTTAGGAAATGGAATTTGAAAAGGAGTACCGATTCAATCATAACATTTACTCTTACTATAAATTACCCAAATTCTAATTAATGCCATCCTTTACACACCAAATATAATTACAATCTGGAGAAAATAAATATAACTACTAATAATTACTAAAAGCAAATTGAACTTTACATATGAATTGAATGTAATGCTGTAAATACTCTTGAAGATGTTATGAGTGTATACTGTATACTACTGCGAAATTTAAATTATAATTGGTTTCTGAATATATATGAACGCTTAAATTGACTGAAAATATCTATAAATAACAATTGAATTGAATGAAATACTTCAAATATTACCTAAAAAAATAATGTGTCGAACGATCGTCCTTCTGTTAGTATAATATTGTTAAAAATAACGTCATTAAGAAAGATTAATTGTAAAATATCCTGTGCACTTGCTAATATTGTCCACATAAATTGAAATACGTAAAATAATATTCTAAGAATTCGAAATCTCGTTGTCCATTATTGACTCTTTCCCCACTAATGATATTGTTATCAGTCTAAGAATATTAAATATATATATACAATTGTGTATACAAAAGAATATGGAGACAAAAAAAATGAAAGTTGACAATTGGTAGTGTTAAGCTATATATATAATCACCTAAAATTAAATGACATAAAAATGAAAACTTAATTGCAATTTATATTCCAAATGTTGCCAGATGAAGAAATATCGTTCTGAACGGACATAAGGTTGCATGTTCTTTTGTATCCTTGAAGTCGATAGCCTGAGTTGAAAGAATGCTCTGTCGGCAGTTTATTCAGTTCCCCGGCTAATGTGGAATGTGAGATATATGCTGTTTAATTTGCAACGTGTTGGTTACTTCATGTCAAGAGAGAATTTTGCTCCTACCGATGTAGGTAGATATCGTTGCCGCAAGAAACGAATAGAATGCCTAACTTGCATATTTCTTCAGTTGTTCGGTCTTTCTGAATGTAACTCAAGTTTCCCCATTGCTTAAAGAGGAATGATTTCCGTTGCATCCGAGTTGAACTTTATCCTTTTGCTGACGAAAGACATTTTACCATGAAGGCATTTGAAGTTGACTTTGGATATCGCTTCGAGAAGTATGAAATACGTGTGAGGGAAATTTTAAATAGGAATTTTACAAGATGGGAAATTTCTACCATGGGGAAAGAAAATGTTAGGAAGTACTCTAAGTAACTTGATTATAACATTCAATAAACTAATTGAGTCGTATTTGGAATGAAGTATCCCAAATTAGATGGATCAAAGTAATGTACATGTTTAATGAAAGATATTTTACTCCTTCAAGACTGTCGTAATTCATCTCATGACTGTGTCGTTAAATTGTTAATAAAATCTGACAAGGCTGCTGATAACACATGATCGTAGCTGTATGTTTAAAATACTACTTATTTCTCCTATGCTCTTAATTGACTTATTAATCTTCATATTAGATTTCAATCTAGCTTTTATGTAAAGTTATGTAAGAAAGATATAAAAAATAATTAACTCTTAACATAGAATGCATAAAATTATAAAAGTAATCTTAATATTTATATTATTTCCATGTGATACATTTTATTTGAGCTATATAATTATCCAAGAACCAAAATATTCACTATTCTCTTCGTATTATTATTATCTATATTATAATTCTTATTATCGCAATACTTATTTAGTTATTATTGATCTGTAGCTCGTTGAATTGACTAATTAACTGGCTGTATGCATATTCAGCTTCTATTATAACTGTTCTCTTTATTTTAACATTATTTAAATCTTATAAAACTGATAATCTCATATTTCTGTCATTTATTTAGTTATTAAAATTATAAATGTAATTAACTTAAATTTAACAATTGAAATATTAAAATGTGTACTTGTTTAAACCCTATTTTGACTAACCACGCTAAATCATAGAGAATTTTAATTCTCATTTTCCTTTCCGAATGTGTTTAACACATTTTATTCATAAAAAATACTAAAGTCAATTATTGACTTACACTATTTATCTTTTGTAGTTCACAAAAGATTATTTCCATCAGTTCTCTGCAGGCCTACAGAAATCTGAGGAAAATTCCTTGCGCGCAATTTATATTCATCACCATTCCCTTTGTTCACTATCCGTGAATACAATAATATTAATTATTATTATTATTGCGCGTTACTGTACTTGTTGTTCATTATTATGAAACCTCGATGTCTACGTGTTGTAACTAAAGATTTTAGTGTGGTAATAACTAGTTTTACACTTCCGTGCAATTATTAAGGGATAAACAATAATATTTCACATAATTTTAGTGTTTGTTAGTTTAAAAAAATATTTGCAAGATGTAAAATTTATTTAGTGCATCAGAGTACTGAAAAGGAAGTTACGTACAGGGTAAAAGGTATGTTCTCAATCATTCACTCCTGACTGTTCCTGTTCTTCAGTCTCATCATCACCATTTACATTCTCATCGCCGCTACCGTGTTCCGAAGCGTAGTATTTTTTCAATCTCTGGATCGAAATTGAGTCCACGATTGTCTGTCCTCGTTTTGTCTTATATTCCACTTTGTAAACATTGGGATTTTCTTATGCTATAATTTTACAAGGTCCTTTATATACTCCCGAAAAGCATTTAGCGGTGTGTACACGATGACTGCCATCGTATACTAGAACCAATTCTCCTGGTGTAAATTCAATGGACTGATGACGTTTATCGTAGTACTTTTTTGCTTGTCGGTGGCGTTTCTGTAGACTCTCATAAGCTGCTGCTCGTGCTTTTTCGAGAATCTTGAATCTCATCTCGTTGTTTACATTCACACTGGGCGTTAAATGTAGTCCGCTCTCCCAGACTAATCTAGGCGTAAATCCATGAAGAAGAAAAAATGGACTGTTCTTCAAATTCTCCTGGTAATTAACATTGTACGACCACACGGCCGATTGCAAGTATAAAAGCCAATCTGTGTGTTTTGAGTTCACGAAGTTTTTCATAAGTCCCTGTAAAATAGCATGTGATCGTTCCAATAATCCAATTAAATTGTGATTAGCTGCTGGAGCGAATTTATGATGGATTCCACATTTCTCCGATAGTTCTTTAAATAAACTAGCTGTGAATGAAGTACCTCTGTCCGTATCTATAAGAGAGGGACATCCAAAGCGTAAAATTACATTTTCAAAAAGGAAGTTAGCTGCTGTCTCACTTGAAGTATCTGCTACTGATTGAGCAATTAAAAATCGAGTACCATGATCGATTGCACTTAGTATATATTTATGGCGGAGCAAACCACTTGGTGGATACGGTCCGCTAAAATCTAAAGCGATTCTATCGAATGGTTTCTGTGAGTTGAACGTTAAAAGTTCTCCATATGGTGCTCCTTTTATGCGCTTATTCTGCTGACAAATTACACGCTCCTTGACCATTTTCTGAATATGGTTCTTCATGAATGGAAAGTAAATCCTATCCAACGCATTCTTGTATGTTTTAGTGAAGCCATAATGTGCTCCTCCAGCTGGTAAACTATGCAATGTTTCAATAACAGTGTTGCGAAGTGACTTCGGTATGCATAATAATTTTTTAGTCGTAGCCCCCAGTTTATGTTGTCTATAAAGAAGTCCATTTTCCATAACATAATAGCAAGCTTGCCTCTGCAGGGAGGGGTTGGGTGGGTTGTTGCCCCCCTCGTCTTCTTTTCCTTCCAAAATATTAATGATATTTCCAAAAAAAGAATCCTCTCGTTGGTGTATAGCAACATCAATTGTCTCATCTAACAATAACAATGTACGTGGCTCTGGAAGCTCCTCGTCTTCATCCTTTGGATCATGTTCTGTTTCCCTGCTGATAGCATCCGCCATATTTTGTGTAGTTTTACAGTGAATTGGCGTAAAATCGAACTCGGCCATCAACGTGTACCATCTAAATAATTTGTTTGAAAGTTGCGTTGAGGAGCGAATGAATGTGATTGCTTGGTTGTCGGTAAATAATTCGAAATGTCTCCCAAGTAAAAAGAATCTGAATGACTTAAATGCGTATATGATTGCCAACAATTCTTGCTCGATGGTTGAAAGTCGAGTTTCATGGTCTTTTAAAACTCTACTGCAATAGGAAATAGGCTGAAAATCACCGTTCGCATTCGGTTGTAAAATCACCGCGCCAATAGCCTTACTGCTTGCATCCGTATATACCCTTACTTCTTTTGATGGATCATATGCCATTAATACAGGAGCTGTAAGTAAAGCTTCCTTCAACCTCTCAAACGCAGTTTGCTGTTCTTCCCCCCAGAGAAATTTCTTCTTTTTTCCTATCAATTTTTGCAAGGGAAGTGCCATCTCGGAATATGATTTTAAAAACTTCCTGACATAGGATGTTAATCCGAGAAATGTGCGAACTTGTTTCACAGTTGTCGGTGTCTTATATTTCTTGATAGAATCAATGATTTTGTCATTGATCCGATAGTCAAATTTTGAAATTTTATGTCCTAAAGCAATAACCTCAGTGTAGCCGAAGTGACATTTTTCTATCGCAAGTTTTAATCCCGCAGCCTGTAAACATTGTAACATTTTCTCCAGAGTTACGAGCATTTCTTCAAAGGTATTTCCGAAGCAAAATAAATCGTCCACATAATGGGCAAAGTGATTGGGATCCAAATTTGAGCACGCTAGGTGAATGCAACGAGTCATCGCACTTGATGAACTGACGTGGCCCTGTGGCACGACGTTCATTTGATACTGTGACATTCCTGGTATTGTAAATGCTGTATATTTTTTACTGTCCTCGGTGAGAGGAATATTAAAGAATCCGCTCTTCAAGTCTGCCGTACAGTAGTATTTCTTGCCCCCCATATTGTATAATATTTCATTGATGTTATTCACACCCAGAGCGTCAAATACAGACGAAACATTCAATCTGCGATAATCCTGGCATAATCTATAACCCCCCTTTGCCTTCTTTACAAGGATAATTGGAGAGTTAAAGGGTGATTGTGTAGGAGAAATAACCCCTTGCTTTAATAAAGTCTCAATCTGATCTTTAATTTCATCACGAAGGTGAACTGGAATTGGGTAGGATTTTAAGTGAAATTCTGTATCATCTTTTAGTTGAATTCTATGTTTATAATTCGTGGCTCTACCTATATCATCCTTTGACCACGCAAAAACATGTGGATATTTCATTAAAACAGCCAAAAGTTGCTCCTTTTGCTGGGGTTCTAAATTCGGATTCACACCAAACCGACTAGGGTCCGCCCGTGCGTCACTGACGTTCCCTGACTCTTCCGTCGCGAAAACCTGTGCCTGTTCACCAATTTCATCCTTATTCTCATCATTATTGTTACTCATGATTGGCCTATCCCATGTTTCAGCTTTCCCGATAATAGTGCCTTTCTTAATTGTAACATTATAATTTAAAGGATTTGTGATCCAAATGAGATTCGAATCCGGATTAATAATTGCTCTGGCAACCATCAATCCCGTTTTCTCTTGAAACTGTAGGTCCGGTTCCAAGAGTGTCCTATCTTTGTCATATGAATTAGCCAATTTCAATGGAATGCACATATGTGTCCTGGGTTTCACTTTTATCTTTTTAGCAGCTACAAATTCTGGTTGCAAAACATGATGTAACAAATGGGAAACTTTGATTGACACGTCAAAGGCTTTCTCATTCTCATTTTTAATTTGGTTTCTAGGAGGTGTGCCAAATCTATGCAAGGTAAGCTTATTTTCCTCAAAATCTAACTTAGCCTTTTGTCCCTTCAAGAAATCATTTCCTAATTTGCGATAGTAATTTGATTAAAATCCTTAACAATTCTAAATGGATGAACAAATGTTTGGTTATGTATAGAAAATTGTAGTAACACAATTTCCTTAACCGTCAGTTGACTATTAGTGACCCCTCTAATCGCAGTATTTATATTAAATCGCTTGGCATTGACTGGTATGTTCTTATCTCCAGTTACCGAAATTTGACTTCCACTATCCAGGATGAACTGTCGAATTTCCCCATATACTTTCACATTGATGTAAATCAGATCTTCAGAAGGAAAAGTAGAGACCGTTAGAGTTTTCCCCGAAGGTCCTACACCTAGGTCGTCGTCATATGTAGGTCTTACTCGTTTAAAATTGCTTCTGTTCTTACGAAAAGTAGAGTGATTTGTATTTACAACCTGATTGGTATGGTTATTTGGATCTTCGCGCCCCTGTTGTTGCTCCAAAAATGTTCGCGGAGATGAAGATGAAAAGTGCGAACTCTGAAATCGAGGGTTACTGCCATTGCGCCATCGCCCCCTAGGCGAACGTTGTGACTGTGTGTCGAGATTATTATTGTGGTTGTTATGCCAAGTATTTCTATTCTGAGCTCTATGATTACTATTATGATAATAGGTTCTCCTATTGTTTCTGTCTCTATGTTCATATTCTCTAACTGTATATGAGAATGATGACTCAGTGAATGAATGTTTTTTCCGATGTTCTGCAAGTGCATTTACTTTAGCCTCAAGATTCTGAAATTGCGAAACTAAATCTGACTCATGAGACTGGAGTCCCGTGTTCGACTGTAATTGATCAAGGTCTTGTTGCAGTGCATTTAATCTTTCCTCGATCTCCCGATTAGCCTTAGAATAACTTATGTCAACATGACCATTGACCGTGCGCTGCAACGTGATAGCTTGCTGAGTCGGCATGTAGGCTCGACTCGATTCAGAATACGACAGAGCTTTCATTGTCTCACATTCAGTTTCTAGAATTTTACGTTTTTGCACAAGATATTTGAATTGTTCAACATGTTTCAGGTCTCGTAACATTTCATGCACTGAATCATATTCCCTGTTATAAACTTCTTTCATAAAGTTAGGTTGTAAAACCCCGCTTATTTGCTTAATTTGCTCACTAATGTCCATGGCAGGATCTAATTTTAATAACAATAACTGTTTTTCTCTCACATACTTTGAAACAGGTTCATTTTCCTGATGGAAGCGTAATCTGATTTGTTCTTCTAATTGAAAAGTGTCCCCCGGTTCCGTAAATTCTTCCACAATTTTAGTTTTTAAAGTTACAAAATCTATATCCTGTGCTTCCTGAGTTCGACTCCAAGTATTGAACCATTCCAATGCTGAATCAGCCAAAAATGCCGGTAGCATTTGCCTTTTCTTTGAGTCATTCCACTCATTAAGAATAGCTAAACTTTCAAATTTGTCAATGAATTTTAATACATCCTCGTGAATGTTACCTTCAAACTGGATAGTTTCGAGAATGTCGGGGTGGATAAATCTAGATTGCGCCATGATTCTATGATTAGCCTATGCGCAGGAAAAATGCTTGATTAGCTTAAAATTAGCACTAAGTTGCTTGTTTTCTTTTCTCATCCCCCCGTGGCTTTGACAGGACATTATCAGCAATTCAATTGTTTACTCTCCCGGAAATTTGATAAGTTAGGTTCAACAATCGCGTAACAGAGTGACGACAGTACCGAACACATCTTTAAAATATTTAACCAACCTTTATGCAACATCCTAATGTTAATTCTCATCTTTTCACAAGCCAATCGCCGAATAACCTAGTTAAAACTCTACTCTTATGTATTTGCGCCTTACCGCGTAGCATATTGCTAGGCCTCCCTTTTGCTTTCTTTTCTTGATCTTTGGTAACAATTGATAATTAACACAACGTGAAGCGCTAACAAGTGAAAATTCCGGCGCCATATCGCACGTACGTAATTTGAAAAGCTAGAAGGCTCTATTATTTTCATCATATTTCGGGATAAAATAGATGAAAATCGCATTATATCACGTACTGCAGTGTTTTCTCATCGCATTTGCAAAAAAAATGGATGAGAAGCCCAAAGCACTTCTACCACGTAACGCAACTCCCATGCTGCGTTTAGGATCGAACCAAGAACCTCTAGATTTAATTGGGTGATGTAGCTATTCCTCATTCATCCCTCAGGTAGTTATCACTCGCTTGGCCTAAATGTGTTACAGGAATGGCGATAGAAATTAGCTTAGATTAAATATGGGTTTTATACTCTCCACGACTGAATCGATATGGATTGGTTAATGAAAGGATATTACTTGCCTTACAAATATATGGAGATTGTTCCTAGCTTGTCCTCTCAACTATCACTTGTCTGACCTCGCTGTCTGACATCGAATCTATCACACACCATCGTCCAATAATCGTTCTCCACTTTGTTCCTCTCTCACAATTCGCAGACCTTGCTCTCTCTCCTATTCTCGCCAACTGATCACACCTCCTGACAATTCCAACCCTCATGCCACATACGCCTTCCAAGTCAATCACCCGACCTTTGCCTGATTACTTATTCAGCATTCCTTTCTCTGATACCTGCTATGCTAAGACTTTATACTTCTTGCTCAATACCTTGGGTACGATACGGGATATTCACTAATTCGGTGGATCAATTAGAAGTCTCTCCCCAACGATATAATAATAATAATTTTGGAAAAAATTGGGTTTATTTTCATTGGTTTATAATAGGTATTATATCATAAATATCAAGACAATGATAATAATAATAATTATTATTGTTGTTATTTCTACTATTCAAGTTCTATCAATGGCCTGACCGTCCCTATAAAAAATTCTGGCGACGCCCATGCATCTGATCTTTTGTCTCAAAAGTGTACAAAACTTGCCTGTATATTAACACATGAAGGCTCCAAATATATTTACCCTACTGATTTAAAAGATGAACTGAAAGTACTTTAGGCTGTCATAAAACAGAACAGTGCACCAAAGGAGACCATACGAAAAATAACATTACATGTATTTTTTTTAAAAAAAATCCAATCGTATCATAGGCCTTCAATGGTAAAAATATGAGCTCAAGTCTTCAAGGCATTTCTTTCCTAATACTTGTTAGGTTGTTACATTTAATATACGTATAATGAAATTGTAATTTAGTGTCGTATTTTTTAAAGTTATGATGTGGTAGACACATCCGCTTGTTCAATAGTGTAACATTATTTATTTTATTTATTATTTTATAGCTTGATGTTTTACTTAGGAATATATTGATTTTGATTTTCAATTTCCCGTTGCTGCGTAATGACGGGGGGTCGAAAGGGAGCGGCATTTGCCTCAGTTGCCCAGGGCGGCGAAATGGCTAGCGCCAGTCCTGTCTGCAACGAGATGATACCGCGATGTATCTCGATCGCGAAGGGCAAGTCCCAGGATTCTTGAAAGGTTAGGTAGGGTCACGTGCATTCTTCTTTAGTAGTTAGGCCTCATTTTCCAAGCCTTTCATGTTCCTTTTTAGGAATACTGAGCCGGGTGGCGTAGAGTAGATGTGGAGAGTAGATGTGTGGCAACACTTTGCGTTGAATGTGATTGTTTCAGCTGGTGGGCGCGGTCCTTGAACTTCAAAGCCACCCGGTCGTTAACGTAGCTAACGCGTCTACTATACCGTTCACCGAAATTTTCTGACACGCTTTGCACGCAACAGTGCCTTGCTTTTTGGACATCAAATTAGCATCAGAGATATTCTATACTGAATTATGTAAAGTTAGTAGCGATTCCGGACAAAAAAAGTAAAAATAAAAGCTTGTCTCTTTGCTGTTCACGGACTCCTTAGCGTAACATATGAATAGTGACATGGAAAATAGAGTTGCAGTGTATTACTAAATAGTTCTAAGCTTCTAAACTCTCCCCAAGAATTCTTTGTGTACAATTTTTTAAAATATAAATTATAAAGCACATTTTGGTACTTTTAAGTGAAAGCTTTGCCTTTTGTAAGTGCATGTTTTACCGTTTGTAAGTGGTAGCTTTGGCATTTTTAAGTGGCGACTCTACGCCATTTTTAAGTGTAAACTTGGCCACTTTAACAGCATTATGAGCCCGATATTGATAAAAATATATACTGTAGTTTGCTTAGTAGACGATATTAGAGGAAGATTCAAGCCCGATAGCCCCTCCTTTGTACACCGTTGCCTAAGACGCAGGTGCATTCAAGTGGCATGGAGAAACATGAATCCTTGTACAGTACTTAATGTTTTGTCATTCTTTGTACACAATATACCTAGCTACATGCTAATACCTTACCTTCAACATGTTTGCCTTCCAGAGCACACCCAACCAGCAGATCTATTGTAATCTCGATTAGATATACATGTTTACTCTATCACGATAAAAAATTGCAATCATTATATACACACCGAATACAAAGGAGTGAGAATATGGAACTGCATTATCAGATACCTAATCCCTCTTTGTGTTAGTAGATTAGCCATTATCTCCTTCCAACCAGTTCATTGTGTTCGATTATAATCATAGATAGTAAATATTGTGGGTTGTTGACTTCGGGGTTATGTTGATAAATTTTCACCTTGTAAGGGCATGGACCTAATTGTTACTTACTGCTGAGTGTCTAGAAGTTCACTATCCGATAATCGAACTCTGCGCACTATTTAAGGCATGTTTACTAAAACCAACATACAGTGGCGGATCTTGGGTGCCAAAACTGGGGGACAAGGACACTTGACTTTCTATTGGTATACAAGGTTTAGCATTAAAAGGTCGGGGCAAAGAGGGAAGGGGGAAACTTCCCCCAAGGTCCCTCCTAATCACCGCCACTGGAAACATATCATTTTCATTTTTAAAAATACAGTGTTTCGGATTCAATTACAAGCTGCGGGTCCAATTCCAAGTATCTGAGAATAAAATAGACTTAAAACATATGGGGCATTTAAGTCATGCAAAACCGTACTGTCTCAGGTAAATTAAGAATTCATGGCAATTAGGGGCAAGCAATTATAGGCAAAGTAAAAACCATAAATGCTCCTTTAATTGATTGATTGATTGATTAACTGAATTGCTTTATTTCACTTCGCTTCTTGTGCCATTTTTTGGCTAATTTGCGAAGATGAGGATGAGTGATGATTGAATGGACACAAACATCCATGCCCAGGCCAGGATTCGAACCCGGAACCAAATGCTCCTTTAAGAACGAGGCATGTGGCAACAAGACATTTTCCGCTCTAAATGAAGCTCGTACAGTGGGATGCACAAGTATTGTACTGCAAATTGTCCATGACAATTTTCGTTAATTTTTTTTTCTTGCATCGTATGTATCTTTAAGAAGTAGATTTTAGAGTATGTTGATGCAGATGCAGTCAGCAGCTTCTTTGGTGTTTTGTTTCAATTCTCGAATCTCTCATTGGATAAAACAAAGAGCATGGTCGTAGTGATGGACAATTTGCTTGGTAATACTTGTGAATCCCACTGTACACGTAACGCAAAAGAAACAGTAGGCGAATTGTTCATCTCCATTTTCATTCAGTATGTTTTCCACAATGTGATATCGTGAATTGAAATAAGAACGTCAATAAGTGGAGGCTATTATTTGCTTCCAATCAACAGAATCCCAAAGGATGTAGAATAAAAAATAGTGAAAATAACTATGGACAATTTGCCTACTATATGTATAATATCGTCGCAACAAACTGGGAAGTTCTGGGAATGTTGAACTTCGATCACTGCCGTTCTGAATTTCAATGGTTTCCGATTCAACCAGGTCACTCGTGCAGTGAAACAGGTTCTGTATGTAAATGCTTGACTGTTTGAGATGCAAATGGTGAACGGACCTTGAATAAGACGGAGGAAGGGGGGATTGCTATCAATTCCATAATTCATCACTTTGAATGATTTAATTCATAACGGAATATTTACTCTGCAATGGAAAACAAACGGAAGCTCTTTCATTTTTAGTCTCTTCTTGAAGAAACACAGATTTTCTTCTCATCTAGTACATCCTTTTATCCCGTGACAACGTGGTGCAGTGGTAGCGTCGTCGCCTTGTAATCAAGGGGCCCAGGGTTGGATACCCGGTGAAGGCATATACTGGTTCGGATCCCACTTTAAACCGTAGGTACCGTCCCGATTAGCCTTACTGTGCATAAAGTGGACTTAAAACACCAACAATCAATCAATGAACGTGTCGTGGAAGTTTACCGTCGGACTAACCGCGACGATTGGAACAAATGAATGATTTATTTATTTGTTCTTTTTTACGGATGAATGGAATGAACACTGACGATCATGGACAAGACACATTTGTATACTTGCCATGTTAGGTGCACGTTAGTCTTTAAGTGCGCACTGCTACTTTAATTGATTGATTTACTTTATTTTACTTCGCTTTTTGTGCCACTTTTGGCCAATTTGCGAATATGGGGATGAGTGATGATCTGATGAAATTGATGAATGGACACTCACAAACATCCATGTCCAGGCCAGGATTCGAACCCGGGACCCCTGGCGTCGTAGCGCGATGTGCTAACCACTCCGCTACCTATGACTTAACGTCAGGTTATATTGTGCAATTAGTGACGACGAAAGAACAAAGGACGAAAAGAAAGAGATATGGAAATACTATAACGGTAAAGAAAATCTTAAAGTACTAGTTTAGCATTCTGACGAAGCAACTGTGTAAAACGACTGGAAAACGCCAGTTGCAATGCGGTTTAAACCAGTAAACTCCCAAACATGAATGAATCAACCTCTAATACAGCTCATTGCGTTATCTTAACTGTTAGACCATGCATTAAGAACAGAATGTCCTTTAAATGTGCATTCGATCATGTTTCTTTAATGATTTTAAGTGTAAATAATAGAATATTTAAGCTGCCTATACAATTGATTTCATATTAATACTGATGTAAGACAGGAAACTTGTTCGTATGAAAATATATCCATTGGAACTCTGCCCAGTATTAGTATAGGAAAAATTGTCATTATTAAGTTGAGCTGAGAGATTCTACAAACGATGTACAAAATAAAACTTATTAACTATTGAAAGAATAATGTCCCTATCCTCTCGTATGATTCTGTCTGTCTCTCTCTCTCTCTCTCTCTCTCTCTCTCTCTCTCTGTCTGTCTGTCTGTCTGTCTGTCTGTCTGTCTGTCTGTCTGTCTGTCTGTCTCTTTTAGAACAGAAAAGTCAGAAAATGATTGGTCCAAAGGTCAACACACCTTCTAAGTATGTTTTACATTTGAAAATGTATTATGTACGAGCTACACTGTATGACGCCTATTGTGTGGAGCATAATAAATAAATAAGTTATAATCTCTAATCGCTCGGAGAATAGTAAACATTGGCGTGCCCAATGGGGGATTAATGGGGGGTCATAACCCCCCTTTGGCTAAGCAGTCTTAAAAAATAGAATGACAGACAGGAAATGAAGGCAAAATGAGGATTGACTACTAAAAAATTTACGTAGCTCCTCACCCCCCCCCCCCCGTCTTTTCGAAACCCTGGGCACGTCAGTAATAGTTAAAGGGTACTGTATTTAACTATACCAATTAACATGGGCGTGGACGTTCGTTCTACTCGAAATACTAGGATCAAAAATTACAGTTTTAAAAATGAACAAATACTGCCTTAGTCTTTAAACTACGGTTGTTAAAGGCCCAGGGACCCATACATTTTAATGGGTTATATTTGGTTCCGTAACAGCACCGGAAACTTTTTTTCTTCTCGCACAATTTAAATTCGGTCCAAGTTGAGTTTTCTTTCGTTTCAGTATGGAACCTGGGCCCTATTTAAACTGATCCGGAAAATAGGTGCCTTGACCGCATTTAAATTCATTGTGAAGAAAGTTTCCTGTACCGAATTTAAATTGAGCCGGAAAAAAGGTTCCTAGACCGTATTTAAATACTTTACAGATAAAAAGGTTCTTTGCGGACCAGAACCAATTTACGCTTGCTCATTTTCTCTCCTGGACTGGAATTGAATTTATTTAAAATTCCTGGATCTTTAACAACCCTGGTTTAAACCACTTTATGCCCCCTTCCCGATACGTTCTTACTAGGTGTACTTACTTTGCTTAAATCCGGGAGGTCTTGCGAGCTGGATGAAGTCTTTTGGAGATATGAAACTGACAAGATTTTTAATTATAATTTTTCAGGGACAATTGTACCAGAGATAGCCTATGGACGACCCGTGCGGTAAAAATATCCCTGCGCTATCAGTGACGTATCAAAATATTACACATGAACTCAGGATCGCTAGCGTCAAAGGGGAGAGCGCTGCACAGAAATCTCAAGAGGGCAAGGAATTTGCAAATCAGATCTGACGTAGTTGACCTTCTGAGACCGGCAAATTCCGTTCGTAAGAGTTCAACATGTTGCACGGTTGCACCAACACTGAACGTTATGTAATTGTTGGGCAGTTGCTTACAAAGTTATTTATACTGCTGATAAACTCAGAAGAGGAGGGGAGGGGGTACAGAATTGCTAAAAGTGCCTTCACGAACCAGAATTTGATTCCGCTTGAGTTGAACTGGTTTGTAATCTTTCCAATAAGTCTACACAGTGCCTCTACTTCAACGAATGGACGATGTCTATAACGAAATTTTCAAATGCCTTCTTCTGAAAACGTGCGGGTGAGTGGTCAGTATAACGCATACGTAACACATTCACATGAAGTCACGTGTCAGTCCTACTAAAAATGGTCACTTATGTGAAAATAAAAAAGAACTTCAGTTGCAAATATACCAAATAGGCACTTAAATACAAATAAGCACATACACGTAAAATATGCACTTACATGTGAAATAATCTCTTAAAATTTAAAATAAATATTTGAAATATCGATTAACCACTTAAATGCTGAATATGCACTTGAAATGTCAAATATGAACCTAAAAGATTAAATAAAAGATTATACAGTCGATCTATTACGAAAACTTTGTCCTTGAGATATCACATGAACGTTCATTTGTAAATGTGTGACGTAGTTCATCTGTGAACTTGCGAACAATTGGAATTGAATGTAGTATATCGGTTGTTACAAGGATTACTGATAACACCCAATTTATGATTTTCTGACTTTCACACCGTCTGTGTTCCATTGCACCTCTTGTGGCTATTAATAGAGCGGCATGTACGTTTATGTAGTGCAGCAAAAATGTTTGAAATGCTATATTGTTGTCAGGGTCAGTGGCTACGTCTTTAAAAATAAAATAATTACAATTATTTTAGTAATTTGATGTGGCTTTCTAACTCTGTATGTCACCCACATACACTTTTAAAATTGTAAAAATGTATCCAAGTTAACTTAAATACATCAGAATTTTAATTAAAATCAACATATGCTTTTTGTGAAAAGATGCGCTCTCTATTGAGAAGCCCAGTAAATACACTGGGACACAGCTTCATCAATGTTATTCCTCGCAACTAGGGCCGTCGCTGCCGATGGGCAAAAGTTAACTCTAACCTACCCTTCTGCCCACCCAAATAGCCTATATAAATTTTCAGAATCCCTTATTGGGTAGTAGAGCATATACAGGGAGTGGACAGAAAAGTGGCATAGATATAAAGAAACAGATGAAAATTAAACCAAAGAAGTAAAATTTAGAGAAACAGAGGAAGAAAGAAAATATAGACATAGAGATAGAATGGAAGACAAATATGGAAAAGTGAGGGAAATGAAAGAAAAAACTGGAAGAAAGGGGAAGAAAGATAAAAGAAAAAGGAACCAAGATAAAGACAAGCAGATTACAAAGAAACTAACAAAGAAAGAGTAAGAAAGATAAAGAAACGGAGAAAAAAGAAAATAGTGAAACAGGATAGAAGAAAGTAAGGAAGTATGAAGAACATTAGAAGGAAGTAAGGAAGAAAGATCAGAAAAACAGGAGAAAAAGGAAGAAAGAGAAACGAAGTGAAAGGAAAGAAAGATACGAAGGAAGAAAGAAAAGGCAGAATGAATTATGAAAAAGAAAGAAGAAGGAAATATAGATATAAAAAGGAAGAGAGGGAGAGAAGAGATACATGAAGAAGAGAGGAGAAAGAATGATAAAATAAATATCAAAAGAAGGAAAGGAAGAAATATATGGAGAAACAGATGAATTAGAAAGGAAGAAAGAGAAAAACGGGAAGAAAGATATGGGAAAACGGAGGAAAATGAAGAGAAACAAGAGTAAGAGAGAGCCATGACAACAGAAACAATCATCTGAAATTATTTCTCCCACTTCAAATAAAATTCTCTGCAGGCACCATGGCTAGCAACAGAATTACAGTGTTCGTGGGTCTCTGAGATAAACTACGGCACAAATCTAACAACGAACACTGATGCGATACTCGTAATGCCTTCTTAATTAACCTGCTGTGCGATTTCATTTTGGTAAGTTACTGGATTCCCTTACAAAAATCTGCGTGGGATTTTTGGATGCCCTCATAGTGTTCCTGCACCCAATTGCATTTTGATTATTCTCGTCGCTTTTTCAGCTTCTCTAGATTAATCGCGACGGCGAAGACGACCTGATGGTACAGAGATCGAGGCAGGCTACAGCAGTCAAGGCTCATCCCGTGAAAACTTTGCATCTTGAATATACATCAATCCAGGCCCTGACCTAGGACTTTTTTAGAAGAGCCAGATCCACACACACACACACACACACAGTGTGTACTATTTGGGGGGCTTGGGGGCAGTTGCCCCCGACTTCTTTACCACTTTTCCCCCGTACTATGGCCTCTTAATACTTGTCTACCAAGAGAAAATAACTGTCCTTGCCACCCTCCCCCCCCCCTTCCCAAGTTTTGGCACCCAATCGCCGATAGTGGTCAGAAGTATTCGAATAGTTCCGAGTTTCGCAAATTAAAAATGTTTTCAAATTTCCTTTATTTTCTTATACCCGAACCATTGAACAGCCACGATAATTCTATGTTTAGAAAATAATATATTTTATGTATAAATAAAATTATACGCATTAACAATGATTATTACAATAAATAATTTTAAATGTGAGTTAACCCATAGCCCGCTACAAAGGTTCGTAGCGGGCTTGGTTAACCAAAACAGACAGAGAGAGAGAGAGAGAGAGAGAGAGAGAGAGAGAGAGAGAGAGAGAGAGAGAGAGAGAGAGAGAGAGAGAGAGAGAGAGAGAGATATTTTCACCTGCTAGCCTTGTATCAATGGTTATAAAACTAAAAATCCCCAATATCGCAGACTGCAGACTTCTGGAGACATTCTCTCTGCACAACAAACACATTAATTTATGCAAGGACAAAATTTAAATTTTTACATGTCTGAAAGATCGTCGATGTTATTTTCATAGCTTTTTATAGGTTCACATTTTAAAAAAATCATGGCTCGAGGGGGGAGGCATGGCCTCCATGGTCCCTCCCCTGGGTACGGGCCTGCATCAATCAAGATTATCCACAATAATACGCATTATATCCATCAATTGGTATTTAAAAGCTCAATCAAACTCGATTTTATCCGAGGTTCAGCTATTGCTGGTCTACCACCTAACAGGCAAAAAGTACAAATTAATAATATTAAAATTTAAAACACTAAAAAGAGATAAAAAAGGACACGGCAAGACAATAGAAACATCATGAATATAGTAAATTAAAAAATAAGAGTACACTATTGGACATGACCGTAAAAGAGTGTTCTACCGTTAAAATTTAACAGTTTGTCTGTTAATTTAGAATAAACGGGACACGCCAGTTTTTTTCGTGGGTGCAGGTAGTTACGGCATCACCTCTCTGTGCTGTGGATACTGAATGAGAAGTGAACGTGACGTGGAATTTAACCCCAGGTACACACTCATACATATTACATATCTTAGAGTAAAGCATTGAGATGCAACAAAATCTTCCATTTCAATTTGAATATTGTATCTTGTATAAATACAATTAATGATTTTAAATTGTAGTTGAGTGAATCATTAATATTACCTTATTACTATGCAATTTAATAATTTTAAAATGGTCACTGTCTTTTTTTACGGTACTTGGATGGCAACGAAAATTGACGGTCTTAGACCATAATTTCTCAAGTCAACTTTTTACAGTGCAAGTAAATGGAACAAAGTTAAAAAGAAAATTAAAATAATTTCTGGCAAGTCACCACCGGGATTTTTGATTAATCAGATACATATGTTGTTTCTGATCCTTGATTAGTGATTCACGGAGCATGTCAGGTAAATGTTACAACTTTGGTTGATTCGTAAGTTTCGAGAGTGTATTCCAAACTTTGGGTAATGGGTAGCAGTGAGGAGTTCGATACCCGGTGGAGGTTCATAGTGGTTCGGAACCCACTTTAAACTGTAGGTCCAGTTCCATTAGCCTTACTGTGCATAGAGTAGACTTCAAACAAGAACTCAAACACACACGCGTAGCAGTGAGGACTGATCAACTGAAGTTCCACAACCAGGCAAACTGAGATTGGCAGTTTTTCTGGTTGAGTAAGAGTGGCATTTAGTTTTAGTCCACTATATGCACAGATAGGCTAATCATGACGTGGGCTACAGTTTAAAGTGGGATACTTATCACGGTGCAATGTGCCTACACCAGGGATCGATCTCGCGGACCATCACAGAGAACGCAGAGGAAAAGAGATGGAAGAGAGTAAAATAAAATACATGAAGAACTTTAGATATGAGTAGATGGAGAAAGAATGAAACAGAGAGAGAGAGAGAGAAAGAAAGACAGAGAGAAACGTGGACAGAAAGAGAAACGGAAGAAGAAAGAACGGGAGTGTAAACAGAGAAAAAAGAAAAATATAGAAACAGCGGAAGAGAGAGAGCAAGAGAGAGGTTAAGAAGGGAAAACGTGGAAAGAAAGAGATTAAGAAATATATAAACATGAATTAGAGAAAGTGGGAAGAAATATTGTTTTTTCTCTCTCTCTCTCTCTCTTCCCTAATATTCATGATCGCCCAAGCACAACCCATATGAAAATATTTCGTCCATACGAACAAAACTCCCTGGCGACGGCAGTAGCTCTATCACAAATTAGATGAGCTGCCCAGGCCTGTCCCATACCATGAGTGCAGTGGCGGAGATTAGGAAGGGGGGGAGTTGCTCCGTACTTTTTGCAACTTTTGCCCCAACACTATGCTAAAACTTGTCTACCAAGAGAAAGTAAACTGTCTTTGCCCCCCCCCCTTAATTTTGGCATCTTGCCCCACAGTTTTGGAACCCAATCGCTACCACTGCATGACTGGTGTGCCAAAGGGGGTTGTGGGTGTTATAACCCTACTAATTTTCTTTGAAAATTAGAAACCATGAGGAAATAGTAACATAACGAGACGACTATTCATAAAAAAGGTTCTCATTGCTACAAATTCGGTTTTCGATAAAAATGAATGCAAAAACAGAGTAATAAAAAAGCACTGTGGTCGTACTAAATAGAGTTAATGTCTGTCCCGTGATGTTATCAAGCTTGAACTCCCAACTAAGTATATCCGGTCTTTATATAGCAATCGTTTCCTGTGTACGAACACAATTCGTGACACAGAACTGAAAATTACAAGGCTTTCCAGGTGTGGGAGGACGACAGATAGCTCCATCGATTTTGCATTAGCTGTTACAGATGACCTTTCTCGTCGATACATTTGCAGAGAAAGGCACAGCGCACGTGTAACGAGCGTTCAGAGATTTCACACGTTGCAACACCTAAACAAAATAACACACTGCTCACTCACTGTTGGAAGCCTTACCTTTATGGTTGTTGCATTATTACGTTCCCCGCTCCGCGACCATTGTCTTCAGTCCGTGTGACCTTGATTCGTTCTACTCCATTCCGACGTCTGCCACTTGCAGCCCTGGTTGACCTCCACCAGGTGTGAGAGCGATGTTTTCTGCCTCCTGCAATCTTATTCCACGCGACGTGCTCCTACACTCGATGCTGCAACGACCTCTTGCACACAAAACAGCTGGCGGGTACGCTTGCCGATTCGGATATCGACCGGCATTTGTTTCAAAGAGGGCGCCATCTACCGAGCTGGCTTTCAGCTGATAGCAGACTTTCCTTCCCAGCGTTGCAAACCATGTCATTAAATCACTGAAGGTAAGCATAATTGAGGAAAATAGTAATGTCAAGATTCGAAACTGGACTTCGGTATCCAGGCATCACTTGGCTACTTAACAACAACGTTTAGACACGAGCTAAAAACATAGTCGCCAAAAAGAGATTCAAAGTTACATTACACCAGAGGCGTTGCGTGCATGTAGCCGGTGTTACCGCAGGTAACAGCAAAATGTAAAGAATTAAAAAGTTGTTTCAATAAAATGACAACGTTGCTAAATACGTTAATGAACACCGTTCCCGTCGAGTAGGACATTTTTTCTGCAGCCGACAGAAGCGAAGAGAGAGGCCGTTCCGCTACCCTCAAGAGGCAACAAGGGAGAAGAGGGCGCCAATGCAAGGAAAGAGCCCGTTCAGACCTACCGGGGCAGCCAGTGTTGTCACATCGGTATACAATTTCTGTGAAGCAACTAGAGGTAGACTGCAAAGATAAGGCTGGATTTAACTACAACTGAGACCAGTTAGGTAATAGACGAAAATATAGTTCCTTGGTGTGATTCGTGATTTGGACAAACCTTGCTCCAAAATACTAAGTTGGCAACAGTAGTACGTACAGCTGGGTTTTCCTTCTACGCAGGAGCGGAGTTCTGTCGTCTGCTCAGTGCTCACCACACAAACGTCAAACTGACCCGAGAAAAGCGTGGTTCTACTTCTTCCCCTTCGCAGCTCATTGCAAAGAAACAGAGACAGATGAAGAATTGAAAAGATTCTACCACTATTCATTGGATTTTTGTGGTAACTGTCTCATGAGTGGTAGTTCTTTCTAGGAGTGTTTGTGGCTAAATCAATGTGCTGATTTACAAAACAAGAACGAAATGAACAAATATCTAGCTCGAAGACATCTTTTCTTTACCGAAGGGGGTGGGGGGTGTAATAACGTCTAGCAGGCATAATTGTCGTACTGATTGATAGCCGGTAACACTTTTTAAAAGTCACGCCACGCCACTGCATTACACAGAGTGTCAACGTTAAGTTTCTGTGAAGAAATCGTGAGTCGGTCCCCTTCTATTCCTTCTTTGTACAGAATTTTTCAGAGAGAAGTTTAGTAGGGAATAATTCTTTAACGGTAGCCTGAACGAGACAAAAAGAAGAGTTTTGAAAAAAAGTGGATCTTTTTTTTTTTTTACTGAAAAATTACCTTCACTCTGGTAATGGGACAATTTCGTGAAATACAGTTGGCAACACTGTACGTTACAGAAGTTCATTGTGCTTCATCATACTCGAGTTAGGCTAGAGGATTGCTGTCGTTGCTTTGCCTGCAGTGTGTGTTCATCATGGTCATGGGCGCGAGGTTGCTTGACCCCACCCCATCCCTCCCCCTTTCCAGAATAAGGAAAACATTCCCAGTTATTACACCTGTATCCTGTTTATTTGCTTTTCTTTTCTTGTATCTTCTCTCTAGATTTTCACGTAATGTATTGTCCCCGTTTGACAGATAAGGAAGACTGACTCAAAACACGCACGCACGCATGCTTTTTGTCAGTATTTTCTTCAAACACCATGGATGAAGCATTAATGACAAGTGTAGGTAATTAGAATATGCTTGCTCTGTATGGGAGCCTACCTGTAACTCCCAGAAAAATATCATTGAACGTATACAGAATAAAATTCTGAGATTTTTATATTATAAAATGTATCAAATATCGTCAATGATACTTAAAATTCCTTACAATAATTTGTTAAATGAATTTGATTACGTAAATCTTTAAAATAGACGTGAAATTTCTCAACAAATGTTTCCATATAAAATAATTATAAGGAATGTACTTGTCACATTGTACGAGAGTTTGTGATACGTGTTTTGTCCGATTCAGGTTTGATTGATTTGTTGTTTTAAGTCCATTTTATGCACAGTAAAGCTAATCGGGACTGCACCTACAGTTTAAAGTGGAATCCGAACAACTATGTGCCTCCCGGGAGCCCTTAATTACAAGGCGACGGCATTACCACTACGCCATCGGGAAGGCCCTTGTGTGATTCAGGTGAAATGGGTAAATATTTGAAAATGTTTGTTATTAAAGTTAAGTGGTAAACCTGTTCTGTCACCAAAGTGTGTTTGTGTATGTATATGTGTGTGTGTGTGGGTGTGTGTGTGTGTGTGTGTGTGTATTTATTTATATATATATATTTTATTTTGTATTATGTCTATGTTTATGTATGCATGTGTGTAAAGAGGCAGGAGGGAGAGATGTTGAGGGAGGGCATGCATGTGTGTACACGTTGTAAATATAAATGTAACATCATGATACTACTTTCTGTAATTGGAGACTTGTCTCTGTTGAAGGGAAATAAATAAATAAATAAATAAATGCAGTGTGTGCGCGGTGAGATTGAAATAAATTGCACATCGCTCACTTGATACACATAAAAATATGGATCATATCACACTGTGGTCTCCAGACTAGTTGCTTAAGAGGTGGTAAATGCTCACATGTCTGTTTGTTCCGTGAAATATGAAAAAAAATTGAGGATTTGATTATGTACTTATGAATATGGACACCTACTGCAAATTACTAATGCTAGTAGCCCCAGAAATTGAAAAACAAGGCATTACTCGTCCAACATCAAGGAGACCCGGCACAAAATTAAGCGAAGTTTGACTGATTAGAGGGATGTGTGTCTAAATGCAACGACTTGTCTTTCGTTTTGCTTGAAAACAAAGCTCCAGGGCATCCGTCTTTCGAGCGGTTGTCAAACCTAATCCAGTTTATGCAAGACGTCAAACTTGCGGTTTACACGTAATGTTTTGTTTGATCAGTCTGGTATGATCATGCAAGACTGAGGACAAAACCATTACGTATCGACAAGGTTTAACGTGTTCACCTTGTAATCTAGGGGTCCCAGGTTGAATACCCGGTGGGGTGTAAGGGGTGATTTTCCACGTAGTACACCCAATTGTCAACCCCACTTCCACGTTAGTACACCCTGGACTGCTTTTTACAGACGAACGAGGCTCTGGCGACTGGCACACTGGCCAGTATAATTTTGTGTGTTGTGTCCTCAGCTTTTAACGGAAGTCAGAACATTTTAAATTTTTAAGTTTTTACTTATGCAACGTTCGAGTTGTTCTTTGTAAAGATAAGGGGCTGGACCCCGTATAATGTGACGGGTGCAAAATAGCCTAAGTGCTGACGCACTCAAAATTTTAACATCAAATCAAATCAAATCAAATTGAATACCCGGTGGAGGCATATATGGTTAGAGTCCCGATTAGACTATATTTGTGCATCAAATGGACGTAAGCTTAAAAAAACATAGCATCTTTACTTGTTGCTTATTCTCTTTATTCTTTCAGTTTTCTCTCCCGTTTTCTGTATCATTTAAGAAAGTGAAATGTGAAGTACTGATTGTTATATATTTGACAAAGATTTGCATTATCATTTTTTATGATCTTTTTATTTAAATCTTTTGTTTATGTGAAAGGTGTTTTCTGATCAACTTTTCCTTTCTATAGTATATGACAGAATAGAATGCTATGCTGCATATTAAAGAACTGTTTATAGGAAAAAAAACCCTGCGTGCATAGTTTCATCGAAATTAGGAGTTTTCTTCATGTAATGCTGTGTCAAATGGTTGAAAGTCTTGTTTCTGACGTTGGATTTGAGGCATGCGTTGTTTATGTCGTATATTGGGATATTTCCCGATTTTGCTTTTGTTATTTCACCTTGATTGCACGTCTACCTCTCTTTTAATGAAACTGTGTAACAATTTCAGTAACTTTTCTCTCAGGAAAGTTAAAACATTTTGGATGTGCAGTAAATTGCAATTTAAAGTTATTTCTTTCTTTACAGTTTTTCTAGAAGAATGTTGGCAATATTTTCAAATAATTGTTTGCATGCCATGTTTATTTAGAGCTTAATGGTACTGACACGATTTACAGTTTAACATGATTAGCAATTTGTATATTATTCTACACAAAATAATACTCTAACTAATTTGGCCCATAAAAATTATTGAGCTTTAAAGCAACGAAAATTTAGTGTGTTTCCAGTTAAATAGTACAAATTCCTTTCGTATGAGCTTCACCCCATCAGTACTGTATATATTTTGTTCCCATGTTTTTCCTTTGCTAGAGTATCTAAGACACTAATAAACACCATTGAATGATTACGAGAATAATGAACTTTCACCGAAAGGGATTCTGATATCTACAAATTACTTGTGTACATTATTCTACAAATTATTTTTTAAATATTTTTAAGGTGATTTAAACCACTGATTTTCTTTTAAAAAAATCACACGATTTAAATCAATCAGTGGCGCAAGCATAGGATAGGCATTGCCCCCCCCCCCCAAACTTGGACTGAATGAGTTCTAGGGCAGGGGGGCAAACATTGACGGCCAAGTGTACCTGCAGGGGGCAATTACCGCCCAGAACTTCAAATTTTATGCAAATAAAAGTACTTTTCGTAAAATTTTCTTGCTCACTTCGCTCACAATGCCTGTTTTTCTTAGTATTATAAAGTTCAGAATCGTTGCCAAGAAGCGGCTGGAGTCGGCCCTGGGCGCCGAACGATCTAAATGAATATAAGTTACAAGATTGATTTTTGGTTTTAAATCAACTTTACGCACTGAAAGGCTAATCGGGACTGGACCTACAGTATAAAGTGGGATCCGAACCACTGTGCCATGTGCCTCCACCGGGTATCGAACCCGGTACCCCTTCATTACAAAGCGACGATATTACCACTACACCATCGGCGAGGCACAAAAGTTGTAAAAGAGTGAATCCATTGGCGTCTCGTAAAATTATTTGCGCCCTATTAAATCAATATTGATTACAGCCTAGAAAAAAAAATGGATCCAAAAATTTTCTTCCTCGCTTCGCTCGCAATATGTCATTCTTCTCTGTAATGAATTCTAAATTCCCATGTTGGATATACGTGAAACATATATCGTGCATGAAAGTTATACATGTTAGTGTAAAATAGAATTATATTTGGAATGCATTTATCAAGCATTTTCTGTCTTTCAAAAATAGTTTGCGTGCTACTTTTCCATTATTAATGTGAAATTGAACGTGTTGAAAAAATAATTCAAATTGTTTGTTCGAACACAAATGCTTTAGCACCAACTTCTACCCCCTTTTGGCTTTATTTATGAGGGTAATAACGTCTTTTAACGTAGTACCGCTGCTACTACTATTACTACTACTACTACTACTACTACTACTAATAATAATAATGTTGGTCCCGGGTTCAAATCCCGGCTTGGGCATGGATGTTTGCGAGTGTTCATTCATCAATTTTGTCATATCAACACTCATCCTCATCTTCGCAAATTAGCCAAAAGTGGCGCAGAATTGAAGTAAAATAAAGCAAATCAATAAAAATAATGTTATAATAATAACATTATTATTATTATTAAAAATTGTATTATCATTATTACTACTACTACTATTATTATTATTATTAGTGGTACGTTTGTCCTGGTACTTTCCCCCCCACAAAAAAATTCATGGTTGCGCCTCTGAAATCAATCAGATTTAAATCCAACAATCTGTCCCACAGCAATCAAGGATGGCTCCCAGAGGGCCATCGTGTGTGGCCATCGTGTGTGGCCGCGGTGGCTCAGTCGGTAACGCGTCTGACTACCATGCTAAAGGTCCCGGGTTCGATCCACGGCCGGTTCAAATCCGGGAACTTTTCTAACGATGGAAGCGGCCCACCCAGCGTCGAATAACATGGGTACCTGGGGGAAACCCTGGGGGGTAAAGGCGGTCAGGGGCGTGATGCTGATCACATCACCCCCACTCACGACCGGATCAAGAAAGTGTGGGGCGTTACCCCCACACCCCCTATACGCCTTCATGGTGTGGTGCTAAGCACAGGGGAGCACTTTACCTTTTTTTACCTTTACCTCCCAGAGGGTAGACACGTACGTAGGTAATCGTGCTTCGAGTTTTGCCCCATAAAGTGCAGTGTATGAAGTATATACGTACAACAGGTATGTGAAGCGGTTAAAGCAGTAGTACAAACCCCAGAGATGTTTATCGTTGATCGTCGATTATATCATGAGTCCGCGACTAAGGTAAATAGACTCAAATAAGTAATGGAATTTAATATAGATGAAGTGAATGACATACGGAAGGGACTGAAAAGTAAAGATGGGATAATTGGACAATTGCAGAAGCGACATATCGCGGGTCCCTTTAAATTTGAAATCTGATTTTGAATCGATACTTAATCTTCAGGTATAGGCACTGTGCGATTTAAGCTTTTTGCTTGGGGGGGGATGCCCGCTCACTGGCGTACTTGTGATATTTTGGTGATATGCAAATTGTACATGTTACAAGTCAGTATAGTAAACTATTGCCGTGCGATTCAAGTACCTTGGTTATAACAGTGGTTCTAACATGAGTCATTATTTTTTTTTGGTACCCTTGACCCTCTGTACCCCCCCCCCCAGAGAAAGTGAAATATTTTGCATGGTTTATGAAGATTTTGTTGTTTATGAACGTTTTCAGTTGATTTTAGCTCTCGGAAATGTGTTATTGTGAAGTAAAGTGCGTCTGTTACCTTAGCGTGTTACTTTACAGTGCAGCAGAACAGCCCGAAGGCTTCGCTCAAGTGAATATAGCACCCAAAATGACTTTCCACAACAGCAGCTATAATTTTACGTAGTTAGGGTAGGATTCTTAGGTTTGGTACTGGTAGTTATTTTCGGCGTGTTCTTTCGCTATTTTAGTGTACGTACAAACAGTTTTTACTAATAAAAAGCTGCGAAAATACTCGAAATTGCAGGTTTTAACTTACGTGGATCATTCTTTCAGATCAAATATCTCCGTTGTTTGTGCTTTCCTAATGCCGAAACCACTTTTACATTACGTAACATAACCCCACAGCGCTACAGCCCTTGAAGGGCCTTGGCTTACCTACCGACTGCTGGTCTCCCTCCCACACTGTTCCTCCGTCACCTATTATAGCGTGGAGGTCTTAGACCAGTATTGGGGTGACGATCCGGCCCTATACGTAGGCCGAATAAATAATAAATAAATTCCGACCAGAGCCGGATTCGAACCTACGCCGTCCCGCAGCGAACGATCTCAAGACGAGTGAACGCCTTAACCCGCTTTTTTTTTTTTTTATATAAAGGAAAGTCCCCTAAGCGGAAGCTTCCCCCCTCACATTCACTCATATCATTTCATTCACATTTCTATTTCAGGACTTTTTCAGGACAGACAATCACAAATAACCATGCCTTACCCGGGACTCGAACCCGGAACCCCTGGCGTTGTAGCGCGCTCTGCTAACCACTTCGCCACGGAGGTCGACACGCTCGAGCTACGGAGGAGGACTTTTACATTACGTAAAACATTGAATTCTGTCGATACAAAAAAATAGACGTGATTCTCGAGGGGGTACAGTGGGTAAACGGCCCCTTTTTTGTAAATTTACACGTAATTTAGAAACAGTATATTTACAATCTAAGAAAACCGAAACTCATACACAAAAGTAGCAAGCGAACTAGTAACACCGAAAGCTTGACCAAATCTTCTATTGCCAAGTTCATACTTAATGTCCATCTTACCTATCTACAAGTTTCTTGTGAACACTTTAATATTTGTAAAATATCAGCACTATGCCATGAAATCTTAAGTGGAAAACACAGCCTGCACTTGTCTCGACTCGATGAGGTTATGGGTTGCAGATTGATGTCCTTTAATCCACAAAGCTGCATACTTTTCGGCATGGAAATCTTTGACTGGACCGTTAATGAACACGAATGATTTTTCAATTGTGTTTGTTAAGTTAAGAAATGATACATCATATGCTTTCAATTTTATTTTCTTTGACGGAGATAAAAACATCTCTGGCAGGGATAAAAATAATTTTCTTTTGCCGGGGAGGGAATCCCCGGCACCCCCCCATTAATTAGCACACCGGGTATATGTCAGCAAAATTATATCAAATTTAGATAATAATAATAATAATCAAATTGCTCATTAAGATGATATTTAATAATTTCACCCACCCTTAAAAGGCCTTTCTCTGCTTTTCATGGAGCTGAATTCGCTCAAATTCGCTGAAAATTGTTCTTGTGACATTTTCGTTCCCAAGAAAATTGATATTAACTTCGACATGCAGTGGTTACAGGAATAATCAGAATGACTTTGCAGCAAAATACAAATATTCGGATACACCTTACAAAGTTATCGCATCAGCACTTCTTTCATGCCGCATTTGCTTGAAGACCTCTCGTTAACAATCAGTTGTAAAACTTCAAATTGTACATAATAATCAACATAACAAATTCACCATCATCACCAACAGATAAAACATTTTTCAAATCTCGGCAATGTTTTAACTGTCTTTAGTCATTGTTCTCATATCAGACGCGTCAAACATAAAGCTCCAAAGTGCCTTCAATGTATTGGTTGAACGCTTTAACTACATCTTCTAAATTTGATTACATGTGATTTGGATGACATCGGATGTAACAAAGCTGATGCCACTTCTGGATATGCAATAGTACATGAAATATAAAAGGGTATTATAAAAAGCCATGGGTGTAGATGCCAGAGCCTCGCTTTAGAAAATAAATGTTACTTTGGTTTGCCACTAGATGGCTTTGGTTATGTAAGGGACGAGGCTATACGAAGTATGGAAGGTCGGAGGCCGGAAGGAACTTCACTTCCTACTGATTTGTCGCACCTTAAGTTGAATTTCTCCTTCTAAGTGTCAAAAAGAACATTAAAATGGAACAAAGACAGGGAGTAATGGTGTTATTGTAGTGGTTTAGTATATTTAAATTGTTTTTGAAGAATAGTTACGTGGTTAATTTTAATTAAATCTAATGCTGGGCGATATATCGTCCAGACTACGCATTACGGGAAATTGTTTTGTTAAATTCTCAGTTTAATACAGGTAGAGGCTAGAGGGGCTACAGGTAATAATGCCGTAAATAACCAAGGAAATGTAATTGATTTTGGAGAAGGACCCATTAGTAGTTTTCCTGTTGATTCTAATTATGTATTTGGAAAAGGGGGGTATGCAACGGGTTTCTTCACAAATTACTAGGAATACTTTAATGAAATCTGTACTGAAAAATTTGTTTCCTGTATCAATTTTTAAGTTTCTTCTTGAAATTCAGAAGATATTGGTTGAAACTTCTTGTTTCCGTTTCGCGACATTTTCCTTGCAGTTCTCAGTAAAAAAACATCTGAAAAATAAATGGCTTGAACTAAGAAGTGAAAATGTAAACTGATATAATTTTGTAACACAAGGTTCGGATATTTATATAACATCAGTAGGCCAAAATGAACTTCTGCAGAAATTTGTGTTATTAAACCAGCAGGAAAATGAAACTTCTATTGAATTCGTAAGAAACAGAAAGAGAAGTACAGCATGTCTCTACTAAATGTAAGGTGGACAGAAATTGAAATAATAGGAATATTATGTGAACTTTTACATCCTAATGTGTCTGAAAAACTAATGTTTCGTTCTAGCCTATGAAGTTTTGTGCGCCCAAGTTCCTTTTGTTTTATTGCGATTTCATCATCCCACGAATGCAATTTTAATGTAATAATTGGATTTCGATTTAATTCTGTTAACACATACTGCGGAGTTTTAGCGATTACTTAAGATGTTGTTCAATATATCCTTTCGTAGTTAGGTAAGGCAGGCCAGGTTTGGTTCTCTTAGCATTAAAATAAAGTCTCTCAATGCATTCTACTAAGGTTCCGATTTACTTCTACATTAATTCACACTAGTCTACGATACTTACAGTCGCTTGTCAATGGAAAATACATTGTCCATGGGAAGCCTGTATGCTTGCGTAAGGTAATTTTTAAGTTGCTTTTTTCCCAATATTATTAACTCTTTTACGAAATCCAAACAGTGCTCATTACTTTATGTAAGGTTCAAATTTCGTGTGACAACGATTGCCAAAATTCTATGATAATTAGTCTTCCTGCTGGGAGAATTTGAAAAAATCATAAAACAATCGGAACCTTCACCGTTTTGTGGAACTAGAAATATTTTTGCGTGGGATTTAGCAGGCCCCCATTATTTCTAGAGATTTTTATAGAAATAGTGATACGAAAATGAAAGATCCTATTGAAGCTGGAGTGAGGAAGGTTGTTATCAATCAGTGTCAATCAACCTTGCATATGATTAAAAATTGTCAAAATAATAAACATAGAACCTTATTTAGTGCTAGGAAGAAAGAAGAAAACTCTGTTGCAGTATTCATAAACTGGGTTTTGAATAATAACGTTGAAAATGTTTAGACACTGCAAGTAGCTATAATTTTATTAGCACCGAATTACTGGAAAAGTTACTTCGTGGTGCTCTTGTTCACGAAATTCCCTGTAATGTTACTGTAAACGTTGGAAAGAAACTGAAACTGTGTTCTAATTATAAAATGTTCCTTAAGCTTTCAATAGCACATTTTTGTTGGGAAATTGTTGTTCGTGTTTCTTATGATCTTCCTGTAGATTTTGTGATTGGAGTAGACTTTATGAAAAGAAATACGTTTGACATTAATCTTTCGAGTGGAAAAGTGCTATTTGGAAATTCGGGTTATGAAGAAACTATAATTTGGGTAATGAACAGTGTGATTAATGTTCCACCTTTTCAGGAACAGAAAAAGAATGTCAATGCCTATGACGCAACCAGAGTTCCAACTTATCGTTCACCAAGACGTCCCTGACTCGAAACTGCTACCAGGAAGGAAGCTGGTCATACTAGTCTGCAAAACGCAGTCAAGGTGTACTACGTGGAAGTGAGTGACATTTGGATGTCTTGAAAAAGGGTCACTCCTTACACCCGGGAATAAATCGAAAAAATCAGATAGCACTAACATTAATATTTCTGAAATCAACATAATGATCACTTTTGTACACTACAGATATTATACCATACAACTAAAACAAATACAATTATAGACAATTTCTTCGCCAGTATCACATTTTTGTCGAAAATTCTCTGTGTGTGTCTTCCAGATTGAACCGCAATTAATACAATACAAAGTAATGCCAAAGAAACTGATGATATCTATCACCATAGTTAAAATAAAATTGCAAGTCCTAATTGAAGATATCACTGATATTATAGGCACGCAACCAGAGGGCGAGCTCTGGGGGGTGACCTCCCCCACGAAATCCTACAAGTTTTTCGTTGGAAATAGTGTATAGTGATAATTAATTTTACTTCCTTAGCATCTTCAGGGTTTCTACCCCCTACTTTTTGGCCTTTAGATGGTGGCTGCTGATAAGGGATGTGCGCCTTCCTCCTACCAGGAAATAAAATTCTAGCTACGGGTCTGTCTTCACTCACATCTGGTATTTTCCATCATTAACATAAGTTCGAGCACTTCCAAAAATATCATCTCTGGTCAGGATAACAGACCAATTAGTATTCTGTCCGCTGTATCGAAAGCCATAGAATATGTTGTTCACAGCCAAATAAATAAACATCTTGTGATAAAAAACTTCTAAGGGTTTTGCCCCTGAAAACTTTTCAGGTTGAATAAAATTTGGTATGTTCAATGCCATGACTTCAGTATTCTTGACAACGGTGGAAGGAATAATGGCAACATAGTCCGTGGAATGTGCAGTGTTGGTGGAAAACTGCTGTATGTATCGCGACCTTGCCCTGGTGACTGGACGAGACGGTGAAATCGGAACCGCTTGTTCCGCCAGCTGTTGAATCCTCGTTAAAGATAAGTCGAGTCCGTGTTCATTTTTCCTTAGCATTCCTAACCCGCGTTCTGAAGCACATATTGCCTATAAGGAACTCGCACCTACAACTAAAAGTTACAAAAAAGACCCGCGCCTCCAACCATGTTTCCTCCTTCCCTTATTTTAATTATTTTATTACCGGGATGTAAGTAAGAAAAGGTACTAGCGAGAGGTTCAGTAACAAGGCTCAGACCATTCTATGTTCGGAGTGACGCCTCCGTCATCCAGGTACATACCTGCGCTGTCTTCCTCGATGTTCACACACCAAAACCAAATCCAAAACTCATCGCGAAATTCCCTTCCGATCTTCTCAGATCGGTTCGGTTGCTTCGCTATACAAATTCCAATACCTGTCGATTCATATCCGTCTGTCAGGCTGGTACAGTCATGTTCAAAAAATCTGTCGCATGGATTTTTTCTAAGTCCAACGTCTTACGAAATTATGTTGGTAGCTCTGAAACAAGGAAGTGTTGTGAAATATACGATCCACCAATCAGAGTGAAGTTCGATTCGGAGGAGCAGGAGGCGTGACTCACGGTCTTGTCCACAGGAAGTTCAACCAATGCAGCATTTCCAAATATGAGATAACGTCCCCATTGGTTAAATATTGTTTCAATAAGGCGAATCGGCAGAAAGATTGCGCAAAAGTTTACTTTGTCGTTTTAATGCATTTAATCGTTTCAAATTAGTATTAAATTGTCCCAATTATAGTTCATGAGCTTAATATAATGTATTCATGTATGTGTTTGACAATCATATATCACTCATTAGAACAATTTTCACATTGTTTTCACTACGTGAGATGGCATTTCATTTACATTTACGATAAAATAGTGGTTTGGGTGTAATAACAGTTTTCATTAATTAATTTAGAGATGCATTTTTATTTGTTGAGTTAATGATTAGGTTAATTCGTTATTTCTCGCGAAAAGAGGGAACCACAGCTGAAAGAAAATACACAACTTGTATTATTGAGGTCAAGAGTTCGTTTTAACATCACTTTTTGCACACATAGGCTAATCACGACTCGGGATACATTTAAATTGGAATCTGAAACATTATGCGACCTGACTGGAACTCGGAAAAGGACACACCGATTACAAGACGTCGATACATTACCACTTGGTCTGGCGAACGCCAATAATAATGAGGGGTTGTGGGAGTGGGAGAGGGGTGACGGAAAGTAGAAAATAAATAGTATTTTTGGGGGTATTTAATGTTATATTTATACACATACAAACCTAAGAAAATATTTATTTTGATACATGTGTGTGGGGGGTGGGGAAGCAGTGGCGTCGCTAGGCCCTTTTTTGGGGGGCTTCAGCCCCCCCAATCCCTCGATAAGCCCCCCCATTTTTTAGCTATTATTACATACAGTATTTCGAGAAAATATATTTGAACAATTGTTAATGCAGGAACATACCTCTAGGTACATATTCTGGGAAAGAATCGTTTCGTTGTGACATAGTTTTTTTTAAAACCACGATCTTACATCTGACACGTCATATCTTTAGCTGGCAATAGTGCAAACGATAGCCGTCATTTGTTCTACAGGGAGGTTATTTCAGTCGTTTACCGCCAGAGTGTCGGCCGTTCGGCGGCTTCTTCATGCAACAGGTCCCGGCAAATTGCGTTCAGGAAGTCCGTGACAGAAACAGCTTGTTTTGTAATGTTTCCACTTTTCACAATTACAGTTACAATTACAATTGAAATAAGCACGTACCTTGTCGCAAGGATGCTGGAAATGGTGTCCTCCCAAATACAAATATTTCAGGCACCTTATTTCTGACATCTAATCTTGGATTAGACATCGCTACTTTATCCTCAGTTGACAGAAATAGAAGATAGCATCCCGGCGCATAAAGCAAACCGAAAGGGTAAAATGATATTTAAAAGTAATAAAAATAATGATCACTAACCTCCTGTGTTATAAGAGATGTTGAAAATGACCTCCTTCAACAGCAATACAACACGTTTATTAGGTTCAAGAGATCCTGTCTCTTGTAATTGCCTGACCACTTTTCTGCAAGAATTCGTTTTCACGTAATTATCGTACATAAAAACTCTTTGTTCAAGACTATATTTGTTTAGCGGCATAACTAATGAATGAATAACAATTAACACACAATAAAGCACTAGCACTGAATAGCACAGCAACTCAACACAGTATAAACAACACGCGTACTGATAAACGCAAACAGAAGTGAACATGAGCGTAGACTCACAGTCACTACGTCTGGTAGCCGACAGTGTTGCTAACCATTTTCCGGAATTTTCTTTACTTACAACAAATTTTGACTTGTTTTTGAACCCTCAATTCTTGAGTGGTTTTTGTGACTATTAAATTACAAGTGCCGATCGCTGAAATCATGGTTGCAAAAAATTACTAAAGAACTTGACATACACCATCACGTCCATAGTACATTTAATGAACGCCATTCCAAAAGGCATGTTTCCGAACTTATGCAGAATGTTGCAAATTGCAGTGACAATTCCTGTGACATCAGCATCGTGTGAGAGGAGTTTTAGCTGTTTGAATCAAGATATTTTTGCGTAATAGTATGGGCCAAGACAGACTTTCCTCACTTGCAATACTGGCTATAGAAAAGGAAGAGTGTCATGAATTGTGTGTAGATTGTGTTATTGAGAATTTTGCAACAAATTCGAACCGCAGAGTATAGCTGATACATAAAGACATAGTTCACCAGCATTAGAAAAACAGGACAAGAATATCCATCTGTTTTCATAAAAATTAATGCAGTAAGTCTATGTTAGTTTTAATTCCTTATGCTTGTTATATATTATTGTCTTATTAATCACTTTGCTATTTTCAAACATTAAAAATATTTACAATAGTAATAAGTCATGTATCTGGTTGCAGCCCCCCCAAAGCAGATGGCCTAGCGACGCCACTGTGGGGAAGGGGGAAAAGAGAGGCACAGAAAGATATTGGGAGAGATGGGACGAAGAGGTGATTGTGGAAAATGTTTTATTTGACGTCGTTCAGTAATAAAAACAATCAAATCAATGATGATTATCTTATAAATACCATATTTAATGTAAATTTGTTTTAAAAATGGGGGCGGGGAGCTGTTTGTTTTACGTTCAGTGCAGTATAACAAGTGGAGACACATAGTGGTTCGTATCTCACTTTAAACTGTAGGTCCAGGCCCCATTAGCCTATCTGTGTATAACGTGGATTTAGAATTCAGTAAAAAATAACGTCGATCTAGTATTTTGGATTTTAGATGCGTTGAGACCACTAAAATTTCCAATTCTTATAATAAGAAACCTGTCCTCATATTACCATTTTGAAAGAGAGAGAGTTAATTGTATAATCTTTCGTTGTTAGTTTCAAAGGAGACTAATTCAAATAGTAACAATGGGAACGAATAAAGCTTACGAAAAGTTTTTGCCACCGTGCGGATTTGAACCTACTACCATTAGAGTGACAACCCAGTGCGATAACCACTACACCACGAGTTCGTTCCTTCTTACTGCATGATTATGAGTTAAGACCAATTCGTTCAATATGCATTAGAAATATAATCCCCACCCGCCTCTTTACAAACAACACACCCAAACGCTCCTTTGTAGCAAATGAAATAAAGGTGGTATGAATGTCACAAAACATTTAAGCAAAATCTACTATATTTACGACGCAATCGTTTTACATGGAGAGGCTACAGCTTCGAGAATTGAGGTTGTGACGTGGCTTCTTGTTGTGGTACGGTAGATATTCGTATGGCAAGGTTCCAGCGTGCACTAGCCAGTAATTTCCGAGAAGAACAACTTCAATTTATTTTATGATGGTAAAGTGGTTCGGTGATAGGCTATCAGTATTACACGCCGAAGATTATAAGTTTGACTTCTGTTCGATTACCCCTATTATTATTATTATTATATATAGCAACTAAGTATTGTATTTAATTAATAATTGAAAGAAATAAAAATGTTATATATTTCTTTTAAGTCTTCCTCCGTAGCCGAGCGGGTTAAGGCGTTCACTCGTCTTGAGATCGTTCGCTGCGGGACGGCGTAGGTTCGAATCCGGCTCTGTTCGGCCTTACTTATAGGGCCGGTGGCAACCCACCATCGTGAGGAAATTGGGAAGCTCCGAGTGAGTGAGCGTAACCCGGTCGGGAAGACCTACAATAACGGCTGGGGGTTCGTCGGGCTGATCACCCGTCACCCCAACACTGGTCTGAGACCTCCACGCTATAACAGGTGACGGACGAACAGTGTGGGAGGGAGACCAGCAGTCGGTAGGTAAGCCAAGGCCCTCCAGGGTGCTGTAGCACTGTGGGTTATGTTATATATTTTTTAAAAAATAACACTCCTTTCTAATGATTTTCTAATGTTATTTTTGAAAATAATTTTTCAGAATATGTTTTTGAATTTCTAATCATTTTACTAGGATTTGCATAAAAATGATCCATGTGTCTAGTGTTGCCCACGGGACGAGCCTTTGGCTCTCGTCTCGTGGAAATGCTGTGAAATGCTGTCTCGTCTCGAAAATATTAGTTTGTCTCGGGACACATGATCAATCTCGTCTCGTCTCGTCTCCAATTTTTAAAAGCCTGTCCCGTCTCGTCCCGTGGGCAACACTACGTGTGTCATATTCGACGAAATGTCATTTACAGCGAAAGTTATTGATTACATTATTTTTTCTTCACCATGCATAGTTGTATTCTTGTAAAAAGCATGAAAAACAATATATTCTCTACATTTCGCAAAGCAAATAATATAAGAATTTTCGTAATAAGTAAAATGCAATAAATAATTTTTCGGTTTAATAAGAAATAAAAATCGCAGAGTTAACCGAACGGTGAATCGAACACAGAATTTTACAACCCATAAAATGCCTTGTAGCCTTTGCAATGAAGTGATGTAGATTCAAGTAATAAAATTTCATGCAAAATCGTACGTTATAAGATTGTTCAAATATATTAAATCAATGTGTCCATAAGTTATTATACTGTCAGTCATTTGGCACATCTCGTTACATAATCTCAGCATATCATCATTCACTAGTTAATCGAATTGAATATTGATTCACTTCACAGTTCAAATTGCAACAATAGTTTCGACTCATATCACGTGAGATGTAAACTCAATTCAATTCTCTCATTGTATGTAACTTGTATGTTGAGCTCATGCAGAAATATCAATTATGAGCTCTAAGTTAAATTTGACGCTACAATCGCTTGATCAACTCTTGCGTCTCGCTGCCAGACATTCTACGTTCCTGTTTGCTCCAGGTCGCTTCTGCATTTCATTGTCATTGTTTTTACCTCTGTTTCATTCTCATCGTCGTTATAAACCTACGTAATTTCTACTGTTTACAGTAGACAGAATCTACTGTTATCAATTGTAGTACTTTACTGTGTCTCTCGGAAATGTACTCAAAATCAATGATTTCCTACTGAACACTTTCAGTAGGCCTAATGTGTAATTACAGTTGAGGAACTAGAAGTGAAATATTCTCTTCAGTACTACATGTAATATTGCATGTAGTGTGTTTGAATTTCAATTTGAATTTAAAATTTTGGGTGCGTCAGCACTTAGGCTATTTTGCACCTGTCACTTTATACGGGGTCCAGTCCCTTACCAGAACTAAAATAACATAACTGTAACGTCGTATTGTAACTAAAATATTAAAATATTCTAAATTCGGTTAAAAGCTGAGGCTGTAAAGAGGCACTCAGCACCCACAAGGACCAAACACAGGACAACACAGAAAATTATACTGGCCATGGGGCCAGTCGCCAGAACCTCGTTCGTCTGCAAACTGAAGTCCAGGGTGTACTACGTGGAAGCAACAATTGGGTGTACATACTTCGTGGAAGGTCATCCCTTACACCCTTGTAGTGTGTTTAGCTCAGCATGTTAGCTGTAAATATAACTTTTTATTCCTTCTCACTAACAATTTGTTTTTATAACTATTTAAAATTTAAACCAACCTCACTTCCATGTAGTACACCCTGAACTGCATTTTGCAGACTAACGAGGCTCTGGTGACTGGTGACTGTTAGTATAATCTTTGTAGGACTGCGTGTGTGTTGTCCTTGTTTGTGCTGACTGTCTGTCGCTTTGCAGGCTCAGCTTTTAACCCAGGTAAGGATATTTTAGTTTTCGGACACGCTTTTATTTTTGTCATGATAAGGGGCTGGACCCCGTATAGCGTGACGGGTGTAAAATATCCTAAGTTTTCAGGCACACAAATTGTAATTCAAATTTAAAAAATCTTAACATAGATGTTTCAAAACACCTATTGATCTACTGAAAACAGTAGACAAAAGTTTCATTGGAGTAAGTAGAAAAGAGTCATGAAATAATACCCAAAGAAGTCAACCATTATGAATTAATGTTACATACTTTATTTTATTTCACTTTCCAAAACCTAGGAGCTCGAAATAATACATGGCATGCGATTTACTAGACAGTCTGCTTTTGTGTGATTGATTCGTCGTGCCCAGACGGGGATAACTTCCGTTCAAGGTAAAAGGGGAAGGGGAAGAAGTCCACCACAGTACCATGACGTAACATGTTCACAGGCATCCAATACAACTGATAAGGGTTCACCTGACCTTGGAAGTGTGGGAAACACGTTTCACGCTGGTTTCCAGAATGCTGTGGCTAAATCTGGAACTAACGGTGGAATAAGAAATAGTTTCTAACATTTAACAATGACATTTCGCATTTACAAAATATGAGATATGTAGACTTTGATTTATTTATTATAGTAGACGTAGAGAATTACTTACCACGAAAGTCAAGTTCTAAATTGCAGACATCAAAATGTACTCCAGGTTGTAAAATACATTTGTGATAGACAGCAGATAGGTTAATAAGGTTTACAAGGTTGCTAACGACTCTTAAGACAACGTTCAACGAAGGTTATTGAGTGAGAAAATGGGAAATTGTTAAAAATAGCGGCCTAGTTGAGTGAAGATCGAAGGTTCGAATCTCTTATAGAACCGGTTATTTTTTTACACTAATTTTTGGTGCGTAATATATTTAATGTATTGTCGACATTTATAAGAAACAAAATATGAAAACTCTCCTCCTCTGTAACGGTGCGGTCTAAGACTCTGTGCTTTGGATTCCGACTGCAGCGGGACGGCATGGATTCGACTCGTCCTGGGTTCTCGGCCTGTTATCTGTATAAGACCGGTGCCAACCCACCATCGTGAGGAAATTGGTGAGCTACGAGTGACTGGTGTAACCTGGTTTCAGATATCTTCTATAACGGCTGAGGGTTCGACGTGCTGACCAATGTCACCTTGTTGCCAGTTGAAGATAACTCTAGGTAGGATTGTGGAAGGGAGACTGACAGTTGGGAGATAGCCCATGGCCCTTCGAGGTTTTAAAATATGAAAACTATTCCTTCCGTAAATCTAATTTCTCGTCATTGTCACGTGAGATTTCTTTTCAGTATGACTCCTGCAATACTAATTAGTTTCTAAGTAGGATAATGAGATGGACAGAGAGATATTAAATTATGAGTTCAATGTTTAAAAAATTAGCATTAACACATTTTTTTATTCACATACCTCTTTACAAATTCCTGAGCACGTCACTACAAATTAACCAATCTAGTGCACACTAGAGCCTTGGTTTATCGATATGGGGTATCCTACAATTACAGTCAAACCACAACCTCAATTCTCGAAGCTGTAGCCTCTCCATGTAAAACGATTGCGTCGTAAATATAGTAGATTTTGCTTAAATGTTTTGTGACATTCATACCACCTTTATTTCATTTGCTACAAAGGAGCGTTTGGGTGTGTTGTTTATAAAGAGGCGGGTGGGGATTATATTTCTAATGCATATTGAACGAATTGGTCTTAACTCATAATCATGCAGTAAGAAGGAACGAACTCGTGGGGTAGTGGTTATCGCACTGGGTTGTCACTCTAATGGTAGTAGGTTCAAATCCGCACGGTGGCAAAAACTTTTCGTAAGCTTTATTCGTTCCCATTGTTACTATTTGAATTAGTCTCCTTTGAAACTAACAACGAAAGATTATACAATTAACTCTCTCTCTTTCAAAATGGTAATATGAGGACAGGTTTCTTATTATAAGAATTGGAAATTTTAGTGGTCTCAACGCATCTAAAATCCAAAATACTAGATCGACGTTATTTTTTACTGAATTCTAAATCCACGTTATACACAGATAGGCTAATGGGGCCTGGACCTACAGTTTAAAGTGAGATACGAACCACTATGTGTCTCCACTTGTTATCCTGCACTGAACGTAAAACAAACAGCTCCCCGCCCCCATTTTTAAAACAAATTTACACTAAATATGGTATTTATAAGATAATCATCATTGATTTGGTTGTTTTTATTACTGAACGACGTCAAATAAAACATTTTCCACAATCACCTCTTCGTCCCATCTCTCCCAATATCTTTCTGTCCCTCTCTTTTCCCCCTTCCCCACCCCCCACACACATGTATCAAAATAAATATTTTCTTAGGTTTGTATGTGTATAAATATAACATTAACTACCCCCAAAAATACTATTTATTTTCTACTTTCCGTCACCCCTCTCCCACTCCCACAACCCCTCATTATTATTGGCGTTCGCCAGACCAAGTGGTAATGTATCGACGTCTTGTAATCGGTGTGTCCTTTTCCGAGTTCCAGTCAGGTCGCATAATGTTTCAGATTCCAATTTAAATGTATCCCGAGTCGTGATTTAGCCTATGTGTGCAAAAAGTGATGTTAAAACGAACTCTTGACCTCAATAATACAAGTTGTGTATTTTCTTTCAGCTGTGGTTCCCTCTTTTCGCGAGAAATAACGAATGAACCTAATCATTAACTCAACAAATAAAAATGCATCTCTAAATTAATTAATGAAAACTGTTATTACACCCAAACCACTATTTTATCGTAAATGTAAATGAAATGCCATCTCACGTAGTGAAAACAATGTGAAAATTGTTCTAATGAGTGATATATGATTGTCAAACACATACATGAATACATTATATTAAGCTCATGAACTATAATTGGGACAATTTAATACTAATTTGAAACGATTAAATGCATTAAAACGACAAAGTAAACTTTTGCGCAATCTTTCTGCCGATTCGCATTATTGAAACAATATTTAACCAATGGGGACGTTATCTCATATTTGGAAATGCTGCATTGGTTGAACTTCCTGTGGACAAGACCGTGAGTCACGCCTCCTGCTCCTCCGAATCGAACTTCACTCTGATTGGAGGATCGTATATTTCACAACACTTCCTTGTTTCAGAGCTACCAACATAATTTCGTAAGACGTTGGACTTAGAAAAAATCCATGCGACAGATTTTTTTAACATGACTGTACCTTTCCACGGACGAGGCAAGTAATGGAATTTGTAAGGTCTGCATTCCAAACCGACGAGAACATCCTGTATCCGTAATGTTTCGTTTCAAGTACACCTTCTAATTTTTACCTACAAGTCAACAATATAGTTTCAGTCAGGCTTCAGAACTAACCATAGCACTCTCGTAAATGTGACGGATGATATCCGTGAAGCGATGGATAACCGCCATGTAACTATTGTAGGCTGTAGGGCAAGAGTGACGTTAGCAAGACCCTTGCTCAGCATAATAAACGTGTGCTCCAACTTGGCAGGAGCATTGCGTCAACTCTAATAATCAAATAATTTAGATGACTACAATACCAGAGTTTTCAAAACAACTGAAAACGGAATTGCATCCTATGAGATTCAATTGACCATTGCTGAGAAGGGCAATGATCCCAGCTTCCCCGCAGTGGAGGATTCGCAAGGAGCCAAATTCAAAGTCGCCAGAGGTGATTACTCCAAACTTCTTCAGTCGGTAGCTGAAAATCTGGAGAAAGCAAAGAAATATGCTGCCAAGTTGGAGCACACGCATATTATGCTGAGCAAGGGTCTTGCATACGTCACTCTTGCCCTACCGTCTACACTATATTAGTGTTTCTGGATTTTAATAAGCCCTTTCAGACTGTGGATGATGTTATAGACCCTACTTTTAGGCAAACTTAAATAATTATTTAATTTTCTGTGGGTGCAGTTGATTGGATTAAATCATACCTATTTGGTAGAAGCAATGCGTTGTCTCATCGTCTGGAAAAACTGACTGGAAATCTTTATATTCTGGACTTCCTCTGGGTAGTGTATTGGATCCAATGTTATTTTTAATGTATGTAAATGATATAATAAAAATCAACGAGGAATCTTAGAATCTATATGTGTGCTGACGATTTTCAGTGTTATATATCGAGTTCATTGCCGAATTTATCATACCCGGTGGAGGCACAAGTAGTACGGATCTCACTTTAAACTGTAGGTCCAGTCACTTTTAGCCTTATTGTGCATAAAGTGGACTTAAAACACCAAATCAATCAACCAACCAAAGCCGAATTTATCATGTGTGACAGAGCTGACGAATATGGAACTTTCGAATATTAGTAATTAGGCTGCCTGTCATGGGTTATATATAAATTCTAATAAATCACAATATATATTAATTGTCACGTCAGCTTTTGGCACGTATAAATTCGGCTAATAAGCTAACTATAAAATTAACGGTTTATGTATAGACTGTAAGTAATCTAGAGGTGATAATGGATACAAAACTGGCCTGGCGTGATCATGTTAATAATAATATATGTAACAAAGCGTATGCATCTTTACATCCATTATGCAAATTAAAAAAAATATATATATTCCGCCTATTATAAAATAGCGACTTGTATAAGCCTCGGTTCATTTGGCGTTTTAAGTCCACTTTATGCACTGTAAGGCTAATCGGGACTGGACCTACAGTTTAAAGTGGAAACCACCATGTGCCTCCACCAGGTATCGAACCCGGGACCCCTTGATTACAGGGCGACGACGCTACCACTGCGCCATCGGGGAGCCCTGTATAAGCCTTCGTCCTCTCACATTTTGACTATTGTGATAGTATATAATATGTCCGGCAATGATGATGCAAATATTTCGGAACTCATGTGTTTGTGAATTCATATATAGAGACGTTAAGGTGTGTGATCATCTGACGAAATATTATTAAAATTTGAACTGGATTATAATGAACGAAAGACGTAGGTATAGAAAATTAGTGTTCCTGTATAAGGTACTTTGCACGTCACTGAGAGATTGTTCTGAATAGGAAACCAATATTTACCATACACAAAGTCACAAAGTTCCAATCTGTTAACAATAAAAACTCACAAAACTGATTTTTTTGTAAACTCCTTTACTCTGTCAGTGGTTAGAGACTTGAATACACTCTGACATGAAATAAGAAAATCAAATTCAATAGGTATCTTTAAGAGAAGATTAAGAAGTTTTATGGAATGATTCTACATACTTTTATTCTTGGTTTCGGTTTATTGCCGAAGTAACGACAGAAACTTTATCAAGTCAGTATGGCAAACAACTATTCTTGAAATCTTGTTTCTTTCATACCTCCGTGGCCTCGCCGATGGCCTAGTGCTATTGTAATCAAGCGGTCCCGGGTTCGATATTCTGTGGAGTCACATAGTGGTTCAGATCCCGATTAGTATTTATGTGCATAAATTGTACTGAAAAACAAACTCAACTAAGCAAATAAGTTTGATGCCTCGTTTCGCCGCCACGAGTCATCAGAACTGAATTTTATACTGAATATATATTTGAAATCACGAAGCATAGGTTCACAATTGCCACTAATGGAATGATTTTGCAATTACTAACTAACTCTCTATCCTTCTTGAAACTAAAGGTTCATGGCTGCAGAAACACAGGCCTTCCATCTGTCCCTATCTTGAGCAAGATCTATATACTCTTTCCCATTCCTACCAATTTCCTATAGGTCCATCTCAACATTATCCCTCCATCTTCGTCTTGGTCTTCCTACTTGTCTCTTACCATAAGGTTTCCCAACAAGAATCCTGTAAACTCCTCTTTCCTCTCCCATTCGTGCCACATTGCCTGCCCACCTAAGTCTTCTTGATTTAATTATTCTAATAATATCTGGACATGAATACAAATTATGTAATTCTAAATTAGGTAACCTTCTCCACTCACCTGTCTCCTCATCCCTTTAAGGCCCAAATATTTTCCTAAGGATCGTATTTTCAAATACTCTCAATTTATGTTCCTCTTTCAAAGTAAGGGACCAAGTTTAGCATCTATATAATATTACAGGCAAAATTACTGTTTTGTATATTTTAACTTTTAGTTTCTTAGATATTAACCGAGAACAGAAAAGTTTATGAAGAGAAAGTAACTTGCATTTCCTGAATTAAGCCTGCTTTTTATTTCCTCTTTAATATCATTTTCATTTGTTAGTATTACTCCTAAGTTCTTGAATTTGGAAACTGGTTCAAACAAGTTGTTATCAATAATTAGATTTTGATTATTACCTAACACTTGGTTTCGGCCTGGAAGCATATATTTAGTTTTCTCTTTGCTAACTTCTAAAGCAATTTCTTTAGCTGCTTTGGAAAATATTTTAGCATTGTTCTTAATTGTATTTACATCATCTGCATATGTTAACAGCTGAGTCATACCGTTTAATCTTAGTCCTTCGTTAGTTTCTTTTACCTTCCTAACAGCATATTCTAAGGCAAAATTAAGGAGATAATGCATATCCGTGTTTTAACCAATCACGAATTGTAAACTTGTTAGACACATTAGTACCCACACGAATTTTACTTTCAGTTTCACTGGTGAATACTTTTATCATATTAACAAGCTGTTATATACAATTACTAGAGACAAGATTACACTTTTCAATAAATATCAGATAGATATTTGATTGGTATGTCTTGAAAAGGTGCTATAGTAAAGTAAAATTTGTTCAGGTAAATATTTCGAATATCATACCAGTATCGAACGAGACTGAGTCTCGGACTCAATTGCATAAATGTGTGCCTCGTTCTCGATCCCGTCTCGATTTTCGATCCATGCTTGTCAACTCTATATACGTGTAAAATCTGAGCTATTAAAATTTAAACTCGTAAACAATGCCCGATTCATCATGCATCCAAGCGCTTCCATCTCGTAGTACACTAAAGCGCCGCTAGATGGCAGATACGGCCCTATGTTCGATCATCCTTGCTGGAAAAGGGAAGGCACGAGCTTCGTGAAATTCCCGACGGAGCCACAATTCTTTCCTTGTTTTGCTTGTCAGATAACACACCTCCGCCTTTAAAATTTTCCACGTCCTTTCGTGCCTTCTATCATTCTGTCCTTATTTTCCGCTCGCTTTCCTTCGTCCTTTTTTATCCACCGTCTCTGCTTGCGAATTCTCCTCACCCAACTTCTTTTCAATTATTTCCACGGTTTCCTACCGCCTCATCCAGTCCACCGGCGTTTGTTTTTTTACGTCAAAATGTTGGTCACGCTTTCCCCTTCGGGATTTCGACTCCACAGTCTCTCGGTTCCCTAAAACCTGCAGATTCCTTTCTCTAGATAACACCTTTTTCATGTTCATTACAAATCAGAGTGTTCTTTATATCCGTAACGCCGCGCCACCGTCGCTTCTCTGTAAATTTTACTATTTATCATCTTGTTTAAATAACCTCTGAATCCCATTGTGCCTCAAAAATTCTCAATTTTGTAGGATACACCCTTTTAAAAAGTAACATGTGAATTCAATAAGCATGATGATGAGTTAATGGATTTAAGAACATAAAGCCTGCTTAAGGTTAACAGGATTACAGCTGATATTACCAACTTTCGGGATAACATTACATACGGAAAATGCGCTGTCCCTGAACTTAATGAACACAAAAAAGCTCGCTGGTAAACAAATGTAATTTCCAGCGAGATAAAATGCGGTTAATCTACCACTATGTACGTTTTATCTAAGTGTCACAAGATCTCAGCACTTTGAACAAGCTAATCGACTCCAATCACCGAACAGTGGCCAGTTTATATTAAGCTTGTAATATCTTGTGAATATCAAGTCCTGTCCCAAGATCAACTAATTTTTTTGTTTTGATTTGTCCAACCAACTATGAGGCGATTGATATATATCAGAAAAACTTCGGTAGAAATAAATCCCCACTTGCAGGAACGAAATTTAGGAGACGCCATCTTCTAAAATGGCTGCTGTTGAATTTTGTCTGTGGCCCGTTTTGCTACTTTTCATAATTCTGCAAACAGTGCCGAGCTGAAATTGGTGAAGGTTTGCTTTAGATACCCAGGAACTGAACAACATACTAGATGTCCAATAATTTCTGGGGATTCTAAATATGGAGGATTAAATTGGCGGCCAGCGAGCTACACCTTCCGTTTTATATTGTGAAAACGAATTGCCATTAAACTTTGAACGAACTGGAAAGCTTCACAGAAGTCATTATGTTCATGATAAAAGTGGAAATATTATATCGTAAAGTTGGATTTATTTAAAAGCAAAATAACCCACTGTTGAAAGCAAAGTTATCACAACATAGAAAGCACACGTCTTTACGAGTAGTTTTCAAATTTCTTGAATAGTTTATCTTGTAGATAATTCTCTACATTAAACGATTATTCATTATCGTTTACTTTACTGCCATGAACGGACAGACGGACAAAGTACAGACTGTGTAAAGTGCTGTCGAACAGACAGTGGATTGACATAGGCTAATTGATAATGCATTATTTTGTATTAGTATTTGCTAGATCTTCACGATATCCGTTGGGGGTAATTGTTGTTCGGAAGCCACTTTAATATTTAACACTCATCTTGATGCACAAAATTCTTAAGGCTCCTTCATACATTTGACGAAAATCAAAGCTGAGGAAAAAGGAAAAGAAGGAGGGTCATGTGGGTTGGTTTTTGCGTGCCTTACTCTGTTACGTATCTCTGACGTAACAGAGTACGTCACGAGATTGGCAGTCTTCACAGTATTTTGGTTATCAGCTTCTACTGCCTCGTAGAGCTCCGACATAGTAAATAGTCCCTAACGAACCAACACAAGTTATGTTAAAGAAACAGCGAAATGATTTTAAAAAGTATAAAAGATTACCTACACATGGAAACAGATCTTCATATGAGATCGTTGAAAGGTAGGCCTTCGTTGTTTACTGTTCACGGCTGACGGGAGAGCAGTTGGGGTGGGGTGGGTACCTGAGGGGAAACAAACACAATCGCTTGCAAGAGTGGAAGGACGAAAATTTGTTTTTTTGAAGCAGTTGACCATCTGGAGCGCAGATGAGCGACGAAAGCAAACATGAATTATAGTTCTTTTAACACGTAACGAATTTTTCATGGATAGTAAAACCGTAATTTGATGACAAAAGATTCTCAAACATTTATTAAATGGAAAATAGTAAACACAGCCGCGCTTTCATCTGTCTTGAATCTTTGATATATCATTATGTGGGAGAGGCAGGGACGAGAAAAAGCACTTTCTCTCTCTCTCTCTCTCTCATCTTCCATAAAGAGCAATGATGGGAAAACCTAAAACTGTTCCTATTTTGTACCTACAGTTCCTAAATAGAAATTACAATCTTTGTAACTATAATTGGCTTACGCAGAATTTTGTCGCGATGTGTTTCAAGTTTGTTTAGATTTTAGTATTTATAGTAATAATAACAATACATTGTTTTTATTATAACATTTATTAACAATAGTAATCTAATAATATGAACTGTTTATTTTTTCGCTGGATGTGACACTAATTAGTTTAAAACAGACCACGAATTAAAAATTTCTTCAGTTTGCCCAGTCAGTGATCACAACAGGTTCATTGAATGAACAGTGTTCCATAAGATATACACATATCATTCTGATCATGCACAATTAACTACACGCATGCTAAAATTGTAGTTTTACAACTTTGCTTTTACAACGAACAACGCTCATACTGGAAGAGTAAAGTTGTGCGTTAATGAATTAGTAGTGTTTCTGTATTATTTTCTGCAGATAAAGTTTATTTCGTGGTGAAGAGTAATGAATGGGATGATGAGAATAGACATTGCCATCTACACCGCAGGGAACGGAGTAGACTGGTTTCTTCTCGAGGTACATTATTTTTCTTGCATAAGTAACAGTTTCGTATGTAGATATACCGGGTGGGCCAGACTCAATTGGGCAGTTTTTGATTAGATGTTATTTTTATTTTTTCTTTATTTTATTTTTATTGACAAATGTTAACAATTCCAATGGCTACAAAATGGTTACAAAAATGGAATCACACACACATAAGTCATTGATTTTCTATAGTGGTCGACCTGGGCACCATCTAAGTCAACACAGGCTTGTAGACGCAAAGCAACATTTTCACACACCTTCCCACACATGTTAACCGGAGCATTCTTGAACTCCTGAACAATCACCTCATGCATATGTTGCTCGCTGTCAATGGGATTAGCGTACACCTTGTGTTCGAGGTAACCCCAAAGGAAAAGGTCTGGTGGGTTGATGTCGGGTGATCGGGCTGGCCACTCCACAGGCCCTCGACGGTCAATCCAGCGATCAACCTCGTTCACAGCATACCGTGTGATGCAGCCATCTATCGACAACAAAATGTAATTTCCAATTTTTGCGTATGCTGTTGGATTCGTTGGTTACTAATGTTCGAAAACTGCCTAATTGAGTCTGTTTCGGGGGTGATCTGAAGGAAATGTCTTACGAATAATAATAATAATAATATTAATAATAATAATATTATTATTAATAATAATAGTAGTAATAATTTTAATGATGATATTTTAATTGAATTAAAGTAATACTAATTTCAATATATAAATTAATATTTTATTACTACGTGACTAGGTAAAAAGGCAAACAGTGTATATTCATTATGTAGCTTACCTGTAGTTAAAAGTAGAAACATTTACATAAGAACAAGTGCCTGGCAATTAAATTAATGTCAAATAGAAGAACATTTGAATACTATTGCATAACGAAATAAATGTTAGATACAGTGAAGTTTCTGATTAATATTGTATACATATTGTTATGAGTTGTAGTATGCATAAACCTTTTTTGTAATACACTATGTGGAAGAAAGTCATTGGACACCCCGGTTTCAACTCTGAAACGAACTCCTCATGGAAAAGAGAGTACAGTCGGGTATATATACGGCAGGAGGAGGCTTCTCAGTCATTCGCTGATAAAACGACGGACAGGAAAGAGCTCAGCATGTTTGAAAGAGGGATCATAGTAGGCTGCTCCATATGATGCATGAGTATACGTAGCATAGCTGATGCCCAACAGGTCCCTAAATCAACTGTAGCCTTTGTCATCAAGAAGTGGAAGGAAAAGGGACACTGCAGCAATGCACCACGAAGTGGAAGACCCAGGAAATTGGACGACCGGGACAGGAGAGTGCTGAAGAGTGAGATTCGGAAAAACAGGACCCGTCCGATGCATTCGATTGCAGAAGAGTTTCAAAGTGCGATCAATTTGACTGTTTCGACCAAGACACTTCACAAGGAGGCCCATGCGCTCAGTTATCATGGTCGAGCCGCAGCCCACAAACCCCTGATAACAAAAAACAATAAACGGCAGAGACTACGCTGGTGTAAAGAGCGGAGATACTGGATGGTGGAGCAATGGCGGAAGGTCCTATGGAGCGATGAATCACGCTTCACACTGTTTTGATCAGATGGGAGAGTGTGGGTATGGCGATTACCCGGAGAACGTCTGTTACTCGAGTGTGTAGTGCCCACAGTGAAATATGGTGGTGGGGGCATCATGTTCTGGGGTTGTTTCAGCTGGCATGGCGTGAGTCCACTGGTACCGGTGTATGGCCACATGACGTCTGCATCCTACCAAGATATTCTCGACAACTCCATGCTCCCCATGTTGTGGCGTTCCATGGAAACGAAGAATGCGTGTTCCAGAACGATAATTTGACTTGTCATGTTTCCAGGGCTACCACAGAGTGGTATGCAGAAAATAATGTCACCCCACTGGATTGGCCTGCTCAGAGCCCTGACCTCAACCCTATCAAACATGTATGGGACGAACTGGAGCGCCAATTGAGGTCGCGATCGCCTCGCCCTTGTAAACTTCCAGGGTTGGTGACTGTACTGCAGGAGGAATGGAACCTTGTGGCCAGTTTACCACGATGTGTAGCTGCTGTTAATGCTGTCAAAGGCGGACCGACCTCCTATTGATTGCAAGAAAACTGATGGTATCCACTGACATGTGGTGTCCAATGACTTTCTTCCACATAGTGTATCATTCAAAGCCGTACGATCCCAATATAATCCTTGCCTTCCAATAAGTTCAGTCTCTTCAGATAAAGCTAACAACCATCATATACAACAAATGCTAAGCGAGTATTGTTATTATTTTATTGCTTGGTAATCTTTTCGTTTGGGGAGGGGGTCCAGACGCCCTAAATAAATCCTTTATGTCTTTCAAAGCAGTATGATCTCAATCCTAATCATTGCCTTCCAATATGTTCAGAGTAAAAATATTAGTACTTGATAAGTATTTCGGGTGCTATACTTCAAAGCAGTATGATATTTATAGCTATAATCCTTCCCTTCCAATACGCGTTCAGAGGAAATTATCCATCGAATATGAAAAAATTGCTAAAGTAGTATATTTACATTATTTAATTTTAGTACTTCATAATCCTTTCGAGGGGGGTCCGGACCCCCAGCAAACTTGTTCTACGTATTATAGCGTAATATTTGCCAAGGAGACCGATTGACTTGCACAAAATAACGTTACTGGTTTACGTACGTACAATGTAAACGTCTAATGGAAAGCGATAAATACTTCCCCATTTGATGATGTAGTAAACGGATCGGTTTTATTTATATTTCATTCTGAACCCTTCCACAATACTTGAACGTCTCTGTAGTTATTTTGCCGGCGATTTTGTAGCCCTTGAAACTTCATTGTTTTTTTCTGCAGCAGACGATTTTCTCGGAGCCCCCTTCTTGCGCCAAACACACTTCCTACAGTCACCCATAGTTTGCAATTGAACACATCCAGTTGAGGCATGCAAGCTTCCGTCTCTTGCGATCGTGTTTTGTCTTCACGAGCTATTTTGTTGTATCCCTCCGCGTTCTACTTTGGGTGGGGTTTAGAACGCTTCTTACTATCTGCACGAGGTGTCGCTACTGTGCAGGGACACTTTTACGTATTGCAAGGGTTTCCTTTTCCTCAAACAGTCTCAAAATAGGAAAACTGACTTCTACAGTGATGATGTTAATGTCAAGTACAATGAACATTGTATGACCCCAACAAGACAGTTTTCCTTAAGCTTGTGTGGTTAACGAGATAATTGCATGTGAAAATTACGGTTTTTCCCATTTTTATGCCCAATTTACTTATTAAGCAGGGCCTTTTTTTAAATTTCTGCTTTGTAAGAATTACGCAGCCATATTTTCTGAAGGATAGAAAACAAACCCCGAGGTCCTATCTTTGCTCGTATGTGAAAAATCCGTTCAAAATGAAACGTCTGCACTGCGCGTTTTCGTCGCGGTATGAAGGAACCTTAAGAACGGCTCCCCAAATACTTATCCGATAAGAAATGTTATCCCAGAATATAGGTCGAACACGATATCCGCAAGAAATACGATCTAAAAATCTCCAAACGCAAAACTTCCATCTATCTATAACAAGGCCCTCATTGTTACGGGGATTAGATAATGAAACAAATTCCTGCACCATAGGCTATAACATTATTGGCTATAATAATTTTAAGAGAAAAATAGAGAACTTACTATTGTTCCAAAAACTATATTAACCTACAACAATCTTAATTATTGCACCTGCACTTACATATCATATAGGCCTAACGCATACCTGTCACCCCCCACACACACACAGACACACACAATACACTACTAATAACTTATTACAAATCTTTAGTTCACACTATACATACTAATCAATTCAATGTATTAATTAGTGTCTTAAGTATTCCGATTCGTAAAATTTCCATGACTGTTTTTGATTGTTGTCACTCACGGCCAGAGAAACGGGCTGATAGAGTTAATTGTTGTTGCATTGAGCTCTTATTCGATAGTCATATCAGTCCACTAAATTTCGTGTGGTAGTTACTAAGATGTCGGTATTTGATTGACACGGATCGTCGCATAACGATACAAAATTCCAATTTTTCTGACTTACATTAAAGCAGGATGACATATTGTGACGTTCACAAGTCAATTATTTGCACGATTACAACTAAAACGCGAAGGTGAAGATACAACTTCTATAGGTCTATATATTAGTGAAATAACTGAGCAATATGCAGTTCACTATTACCTATATTTCCATTTTTGTCAGACACACTACTACATACCGACTATTGATTCTCGTTGCTATAGCAAAGTTAGAATTATAAATATCTCGTTTATACAGCGTAGAGTGCAATGAATAACATAGAACATAATTAACGTTGTACAAAGTAATAATTATACATTTTTTAAACGTTAATATAAAGTGATTTTTATAATATGAAATTAATAATTTCAATAAACATATAATTATATTGTGCGGATTCACAGCACCGTCACAATATTAGTTCAAATTATAAAGATTAAATCTACAAAACAGGAAGAGTATGAATCCTTTCTTCTTCACAATATCTCATATAACTCTAGATTACTTCTCACCAGGGTGGATAAAAATAATGATTTTTATTTAAAAAAATAATTTTTGATATTTTTTAAATTTAAATCGATTTTAAATTTCTCTTTTTTAAAAAAACATGATTAAAATTGCATCTATGGTTTTTGACACCATACATATAGATTCTTATAGAAAGGGTTTTTCTAGTAAACGGCCTTGAAAAATATTTGAGCAGTTTGATTAAAGCAAATAAAAATATGTATGAAAATATACATTTTTCTGTTTCTGATACTGTATATATGAACCTACTATGGAAATGTTTCTTGAGTGTGTTAATGAAACTATAATTCATAATTTCAGTAACTTTGCTTCCAGTGAAAATAAAACATTCTGGATGTAGCCCTACTATATAATTGTAATTTAAATATTTCTTTTAGGCTTTGTAGCAGAATTTTGGCAATTTCTTTAATAATAGTTAGCAAAATATCAGCAGCCATGTTTATTTACAGTTTAAAGATAATGAGACAATTTACGTTTTAACGTGAATAGTATTTTTGTACAATTTTCTACACAAAATGTTTGCTATTTTTGCCTGTAAAAATTATTGAATTTTAAATCAAGATAAATTTAAGTGTGTTTACAGTGTATATATTACATTTCCTTTCTTAGAGCCTAATAAACACCAATAAATGATTACGAGATTAATGTACTTTCACCAAAACTGATTCTGATATCTACAAAATCCTTATGAACATTATTCATTTAAAGGGATTTAAATCAGTGATTTAAAAAAAAACATCTGACTTAAATCTTGATTTAAATCGCGATTTAAATTAACCTGATTTAAATTAATCCACCCTGATTTTAACGGACTCGATTTACACATAGAACGGTCTATCTTTGCATCTTGCATCAACTAACAACATCACAATCATCTACACCTACCTGCGTTGTTCTGGTAGCACTACTTCAATAACACCTGGTCATTTCTAGCTACGAGACCCACTTAGAACAGATTACTAGCGGTTAGTTATTTGCACAGCGGATAGCTGAAACGTCGCCGAAAGGGGGCTTAGCTCAGTTTTCGATTGTTGTCCCAGACTGGTTAATATTCATCAGTTGGCGACTTGCTGTTGGTTCCGATTGTTGATCCGCTTGGTAAATGACGTGCGCCAAGTGTTCTGTTAAAGGGTCGTTGGTGCGGAACTTATTGCCTTAAATGAACCGCAAAACCGTGGATAATTCTCTTACGCAATGAGGAATTCCGAGAGATGGCAGCACTGCGCATTGCAGACTTTTCATGCAGAGAACTTGCTGGCTTTGTTCGTTTCGTGTGTAGTTTATTTCTATTTTTTAAAAGCTATTTTTTTTTATTTCAATCTCTTTCCTGCCACTCTATTTATCGCAACGATGAGAATGAAATTGTTCAAAGGACATGTCCATGTTACAAAGGATTTAAACCAGTGATCCATGGCTAGGGTTGGGTTGTAATCGGTGCTTAGAAAGTTCTACGTAACTTTTATTCCTCACGTTGAAGTGCCTTCTTAAAAGAAGTTGGTTCTACCACAGATAAACGTAATAATATAATGCGTTTATCTGTTGTTTTACTTTAGGTTCCCTCTTATATGACAAGAGTCATTTACAGTGTAAGTTCCTCTCTCGATGTCAGGAACTTAGGTTACAGTTTAGGTTACTTCCTTCTTGTGGGTAACTAGTTCCGGCTTAGATTAATTTCTTCCTGTCAGCAACAATTTCCAGTTTAGGTTACTTCTCTTTTGTCAAGGGTTATTTTCAGTATAGGTTTCTTCTTCACTATTAGGAAGTAGTTCTAGTTTAAATTCTACCCTTCCTGTCAGAAACTAGTTTCATATTAAATTACTTCCTTTCAGACCGACACAGTTTTCTTTTTCTCTCTCTGTCAGAACAGTTCCACTTTAGGCCTGTCTGGATAGCCCCTGTCACTCCTTGTCTCCCTCCGAAAGTGGTTTCTTTCTCAGCTTATATCTTCCCCAAGAATAATTAATTACACTGTCTCGCCTTTCCCGAAATCAACAGGTTGCAATTTAGGTGTCTACCTTCCAAAAGGTCTAGTTCCAGTTCATTTTTTATATGCAGTACCTAACGTAATAATTACATCATCCTATGATATTTTCTTTGGTATTGTTGTTGTCCGGCATTGAATTTTCTTCTCTTTACTTGCTATATTATACAGATAGTCTCACACCATTAATTAGGTTTATATGCATTTATATAAGCTATTTATTGGTGCGGGCTTTGTAATGCATAACAAAGAAAGGCCGCAGAAGAAAATATAGCATAAGACTAGTGAGAACAGATTGAGAAAGTGTAAGGTGAAGGGGAAAGATTTAGAAAAGAACTAGAGATGCTTGACAAAAAGAAAGCATAAAGACATCCATAAAGAGGGAATAATGTAAGATCAACAAAGAACAAGGATAGAGATATAGAAGAAGAAATTAGGGCATTATAGAAGAAAATAGAAAACAGAGAATAAGATAATGGTAAGGGGGAAGGTAAAATTAAGGTTAAGCTGGTTCAGCAAACAATTGGCTGTAGGAAATAAATTAAAGTGTCTAAGGCACTGCATAAGACAATGCAAAAGCAAAGCCGAAAGAAAGGTTTAGAAGAAAAGACGTGGAACACGCGAAGGAAGAAACAATTGTGAGAGACAAAATAGAATAAAAAAGAAGGACAAGGTAATATAAGACTTGAGTGGATAGGAGTGACATGAACGAAGATTGGGAGAGATTAAAATAAAATCCATTTGCGTCTGTAAGGAAAAGAATATAAGAGATGAAGATGAGAAGGCTGAAAGAATAGACCCTGGGTCTCTTCTCAACTGAGCAATGGGAAGACACAAAAACAGAATATATTAACTGCAGGAATCTCATTACGGAACACACGAAAGAAGCACAGCGCCAATCATTTGCCTAATGATAAATTTAAGATCTCAAGAAAGGTTTCATCTTTTTCTTCTCAACTAAAGAGAGTGCATTTTGAGGAAAGAATAGAAGAGCACTGCTGAAAAATTCCTCTTGCAAGTAGCTTACGCCATCTAGCGACACACCCTGCTTTCAGCTTCCCCCTTTGTAAAGTTTATCAGCAGGGGAGGAAGTGACGCCAAGATAGAATGCAAAGGACAGGATAGAAGGGAGGTCAGTTATCTTGAGTTACTCTAGGGGTCATGGGGAAAAGAAAGAAGGCGGGGGTGAGTTTTAAGGGTGCATATCAGATGAAGGGGGGGGGATGCGAAAAGACGCGTCGGAGAAGCACAAACAGGAGGAGAAGAGCAGACGACACCAAGTCAGGAGGATAGAGATCTGCAACTTCGTATAAATCATGCAGAGGGGTTAGTGAGATGTCGTTATTACCCTTGTCAAAGTTACGTTGTTCCGTTATTTAAGCTGGAGGAGTGGAGGGGGGAGATTGAACTAGGGCGTTCATCCCGCGGCAGCTTATTTAAGATTCAAACGAGAGGTGGAAGCTTGATCAAGGACAGATTGTTACCTGAGGGTGATTTTGAGACAACGGTTGAAAACGGTTTACCTCAGGAGACGGGACGTAGTGTTTTTTAGTGTGCAAAATGACATTATGCAGGGTGTCGTTGTACCAAAGGCAAACTTTCACAGCGTATATTTGGACATCCAAAGCAAAATGTTTCTCTTAGCAAAGTTTCGACCATTGAGAATCTTTCGGGAGCTGCGAGCACTTGAAATCAGCAATTTTTATCCTTATTGTACGCAACCACTCGATACATGTTCATGGTTGCCACTGCTACTCATATTTTCGGTCAGAAAATTACTTTTTTTCTATACTGCATCAATGCAAGCAGCGTCCTGTGCAGTGCCAATGCTTCCCGATAAAACGTACGGGAAAACCTCTTAAAATGGGATTTGAAACATATTTAATTTCTTATACATGAGTCTTCAACGCGATGGTGTCTCTGTTGGTCAGTTTTCATAACGTCCTATCGCTATTGGTCAACAGAAAAGATAAATTTCGGTGGCAGCGATGAAACAGTGCCGCGTGGTTGTATACACACAGGGCGCAAATTGCATTTTCTTCAGCGCTCGTAGCGTACGAAGCCTCAATGAGCTAAACATTATTAAGGAAAGTTGTTCATAATGATTCCGGTTCTGTAAAAGCTGGTCGGTGTAAAGCCTCCACTCACACACTCTCTTTTTCTCATTCATACTTCTCACGACTTAGATGACTGAACAAGTTGCTGATGTTGTTGATCAAAACTCATGTCAAAGGCGGCGTTAGATATATGAAATAAGCAAAGAAACGTGTAAATATATTCAAACCCAAGATTCAAATTCGGAGTTCACGGTTTCGAATCCTGTTATGCTAACCACTGCATCCAAATAGCCGGCTTTAGATTACTAATATATGATTTATTCAAGTTTGTGCTATCTTAGTTCAATTACACGATAAAGATAATTCAAAATTATATCTGGAAATTTGAAGTCTGCACACTCACCAATTATATGATTGAATACGCATTGAAGAATGAAAACATGTAAGAGGGAGAGAGAGAGAAATGGAGAAATAGACGGGGAAAGAAAACAGGATAAAGACAATGAAAAGCAGAAATCGAGGGAGGGAGAGAGAGATAGAGAAAGAGAGAGAGGGAGACGGAAAAAGATAAATACATATGGAGCAAAAAACAGGAATTCCGAATCGACATAGAGATAACGGCAGATAGAAAGAGAGAGAGAGAGAGAGAGAGAGAGAGAGAGAGAGAGAAGGGGGGATAGAGACATGGAAAATTACTAAGTTATTTCCAACTTGGCAAACCACGTCTCTACAAACATTTTATCTCTTTTTCATGTCTGAATAATCAATTTGGCTAGAGTGACTGCGCTGGCACAATTAATGTTCCTCCCATTGTGATGTTCTCAAATATCGGGCTGTCCCGAACCTTGCTTTAAAGAGGATGGACGATTACACCAACAAATTGGATACGTTTGGCTTGCCCACTCAGCACTGCTTAATGTATTCCACATCGAATGTAATGTACTTGTCCATGCGTCGTCGCCAACAAGATTACCGTCATTGTTAAATCTTGAATTTCCACGACTTTGCATATTTACTTTAGTAAGGGTTATATCTTACTGAAACAAATAGAAAATCATCTTATGAAAAAAAATATTAAACTAAATTGTTTATATTTTAAGCATTTTTCGGTCATATTCAACATATTTTCTCCTTTACAGGGACGGACGCACCAGGAGTGGACGTGGGGGGCAACCGGCCACCCAAAATTTCCTCTGCTCACCTGATTGTCCACCCGAACAAATTCATGAAAAACGCACATGCTTTAGAAAAATATGCTTCAATTAATATTTATATGGTATTGATATCCATGAATACCTTTCCAATTCTAGAAGGGCCCCACGGTCGAGCTTCAAATGAAGGAGCATGAAGGAAACAATTTCTCGGTTAGAACGTTTGATCCATCAAAACACAAAAGACAAAAATACGAGGAAAATCGGCAGTGGGAAAGATATGTTTTTGAAACTCAATATATAGACCTTGAGTAGTATAATATACGGTATTATTGGGACAAAACTTTTCTTGTATTAAAATTAGGCTAACATGCCTATAAAAGTTTATTATTCAAGTGTCCCCCTCTATCAAATTTAAGATTTTTGTACAATATTACTGGGATGAAGAGGGAAGAGGTATTTTTGACTGAATAGAAATATTTAAAACTAAGGCAAAATGTCTATAAAATCTTATTGCTACTGTGTATAACCTACGATTTTTGTAAAAAAAAAAGCTTCCGAGAAAAGAGGACCCCCCTCAAATTGATGTGGCCAAACCTAAATTTGCTAAAATTGCTGTTTATAAATTTGTTAAAAATATGGCTTTTCTCGATATTGTTTTAACTATACTTAAAACTAAGCTAAAATGCTCTTAAGAGCTACACCCACCCACACCTACACACATCTACACCTATACACACCCACACACATCTACCCACACCCACCTACACATATTTACTTCCGGTCCACTTCCGGTCTACTTCCGGTCCACTTCCGGTCTACTTCCGGTTTACTTGACAGATACCTGTAGGTTACTGTGGTGTCTTCTGATTGGCTTACTGTTTCAGATGCGGTTTGAGCTTAGGCTACTTAAAGGGTTTTTGTATTACAAATCAGTTAATATTGTGAGAATAGTTGAAGAGTATAGAGGTGTTTTTCCAGTGCTCCTCAGTAGACAGAGAAGGGGGTACGAGTAAATACCCTCCTCTCCCCAAAATCTAACAATTTCATAGTGAGCTTTCTTAGTGTAATTTAACTGAAAATCATGATTTTAGCTGATTTTACAAGTTTAAAAACTGAAAATTTGTTTTATGCAAGAATTCAAATTCCAATTTTATTGTATAAGAATTATTTTATAGTTGCAGAAGTTCAAAAAACACAGTTCTACTACACTTGCTTGGCGCTGGGATGCACCTGCACTCCACAATATGTCTAAAAGTGTATCGAACTAGACAGGGCTAATAATTTCTTAATTGCAATTATTTTTAGAAAGAAACTTCTGCAACACAGAAATGTTGGCAAGAATTCTCATCTAACCTAGTTGTTGACAAAATCAATAGTTTTGCATTCCAAACATTCCTCGAGTGTGCGTGTGTGTGTGTGTGTGTGTGTAGATGTGACGTCAACTTCTTAAGAATCTCACGTTAATAATACTAGCTTGGGAAGGTCGTGACATTCCCTTTTTTCTTTAAAAAAAAGAGATAGAGGATCATGTAACTTGCTTGACGTAGACAGGATGTCAACAATGCATTCATAACTAACATGTGATTATTCAAAAATTCAAATAGTGCAGTGGAAAACAACTAACTAACTAACTCTCTAGACATCTTAAACCCGCAGAGAGCTAATACAAGCACAAGTGTAAATAATTAAATAAGTTACAAGGAGCTGAGACATGGTTCGAATTTTTTGATCTAGGTATGGATGCAGACAGGCACTAAGTTTTGTGTGGATCAATAATTATTCTACCTGCTTAGTGCTCAAGGGTCGACTTTAGGTATCACCACTGAAGTTTCCGGGTTTGAACCCCTGCATAGGAGATCTTTATAAGTGTTTCTTATCCAACTTCATCTTTATTCTTATTGTTGCGATTAGCTAAAATCGAAAGAAAGGCGGCGTAAAATAGCAAAATTACAAACAAGAAGATATAATAATAAGAAGAGATGCAATGCGTAACATGTAGTTTTCGAGAATTACTCTCAAGAAAGGGTCCAACACACTTCCACGTACCTGAACCCAGAACTCGGATTAGTTGGGGAGTAATTATTTCTGGGGCTCTTAATATAGCTTAGTTTTTATCATAGAATAGTTATAGGAAATTTGCCATCAGATGTAGGCCTATGTGCTGGTTTTAGATGTTGATAAGTATAGGGAAAGAGGAAAAAAAGATTCTGAAAATGTGATTATATTAGTGATTTTAAATTGTATTTTTGGGGTCATATACACACTTGAATTTTGAATTTTTTCCCGAGAAAATTTATATATAAATACCCAGAGCTGAAAAAATATTATAATTATAATTATTGTCTTTTAAGTTACATTTTATCAATTATCATAAGTTTAAAAGTGTTTTTTTCTAGTAAATAGAATTTTATTAAATTTTGACGATTGTGCGTTTTGTATTTTTCCCCGAGAAAATTTATATATAAAACTTTTATTTAAATAATATTTTGTAAAAATGACAACTTGTATAACTGACTTGCCACTTGAACTGCTGTACAAGATTTTTAAGTACACAGGTGAGGATGTTGCGAGGCTCGTTGAGTTAAGCAAAATAGTGCCTGAATTTCGTCTACCCTGCGAGATGATTTTTATGGATATTCTTCGCAAAATAAGTGGTATTAAAAAGTTACAGAATCCCGAGTCTCTTTTTCGGGCTGCAGGCAAAAAGTTGGCAGATAGAATGGACGAGCTTCATGAGCTGAGAGAAGGAAGGAGACGATATACGGATGATTGGTATAAGTCAAACGCTGAAACAGACAATATTATTACACAACTTATCGCTTTGACTGAGGCACGAACTTTTTTTCTAACCTGACATGATATATAAATAAAATACTATTACTAAAAAGGAGATAAACGGATTAATTTTCGCAGGTGACCAAATCTCATGAAACATCGATAAAAGATATGCTTAATAATATAAACAAATGAAAATTATATTAAAGAGGAAATAAAATAAAAAGTAGACTTAATTCAGGAAATGCATGTTATTTCTCTCTAAGAAATTAAAAGTTAAAATATATAAAATAGTAATTTTGCTTGTAGTATTATGTGGATGTGAAACTTGGTCAAATATAAATTAAGGTGTATTTAAAAATAAAATTGTTAAGAAAATATTTGGACCTAAAAGGGATGAGAACACAGGTTAGTGGAGATGGTTACATAATTTAGAACTACATAATTTATATTTATATCCAGATATTATTAGAACAATTAAATAAAGAAGAGTTAGGTGAGCAGGATATGTGCTACAAAGCCTGAATGGGAGAGAAAAGAGGAGTTTACAGAATTTTTGTTGGGAAACTTGATGGTAAGAGGAGGCCTAGACGAAGATAGAAGGACAATATTGAGATGGATCTAAAGGAAATTGCTAGGGATGGTTAAGAATATATAAATGGATAGATGGAAGGCCTGTGTTGCTGCAGCTACAAACTTTTGGGTAGTAAATATGTGTAGGTGGGTGTGGGTAGATGTGTGTGGGTGTGTATAGGTGTAGATGTGTGTAGGTGTGGGTGGGTGTAGCTCTTAAGAGCATTTTAGCTTAGTTTTAAGTATAGTTAAAACAATATCGAGAAAAGCCATATTTTTAACAAATTTATAAACAGCAATTTTAGCAAATTTAGGTTTGGCCACATCAATTTGAGGGGGGTCCTCTTTTCTCGGAAGCTTTTTTTTTTACAAAAATCGTAGGTTATACACAGTAGCAATAAGATTTTATAGACATTTTGCCTTAGTTTTAAATATTTCTATTCAGTCAAAAATACCTCTTCCCTCTTCATCCCAGTAATATTGTACAAAAATCTTAAATTTGATAGAGGGGGACACTTGAATAATAAACTTTTATAGGCATCTTAGCCTAATTTTAATACAAGAAAAGTTTTGTCCCAATAATACCGTATATTATACTACTACCTTGCCCATGCGGCCAAAGTTTCTGACGCCGCGCTTGCTTTGAACGCCATACCAATATCATGTTACCAAATTGGAATGATTTCTTTAAAATAAGTGTTACAGAGCTCTCTGCGAGTTGCCAATGGAGAAAATAGAGGAGGAAGAGTGGGTGTGAGGTGAGGAAACTCCTGTTACTCTACTAGCATATGATAATTGGAATTACTTAAAATAAATAGACTGACTACCATGCGAGAGACCCGGGTGCGATCTCCGGCGGGAAGAACCGGGATTTTTTCCACCTCTTCAAGCGGATCCGGCGCCCACCTAGCGTCGTATAAAGTGGATACCTGGAGGAAACCCTGCTGGGTAAAGACGACCAGGGGCGTGATGCTGATCACATCACCCCCACCTTCGGCCGTGATCAAGAAAGTATGGTGCCCTAACTCCACATCCCCTATACGCCTTCATGGCGTCGTGCAAAACACAGGGGAGCACTTTACCCTTCTTAAATAGGCCTATATGGTTTCAAATTTCATACTTCTTACTTGTTTCTATTCTGATTTTTTTTAATTTCCTCTCTATCTGAGAGTACAATTTATTTCGAAATTTATATTGTTATGGCACATATTCTTTATGCTTTAGAGAATATTTATGTTGTAAGTACATGTTTCATTTTTTATAATTTGGTGATTTTAGGCTTATAAAGATCCCTGCCCCAGATACAGTTTTTTTTTCCTCTTGAAATTAATCGTTTGATAATTAAATTATAAAGCTATCTGCTGAGTATAATTTAATCTTTCTTTCTCTCTCCCCCTCGAAATTATGAGTCTAAAAAAATATTCTACAAATACAGAGCTATATTTGTATGGAGATGTAACAGGAAAAAGAGTATCACTTTTGAAAACCTCACAAATACTTGTTATAAAAGTATTCAGAACTTTAAATTCCAACTCACCCAATAACACTACTGGTATCCTCACCAAGTGTCTCTTTCCCAGGATATTATATGTAGTTACCCGCCACTTCAACTCTGGTGTTGATAATTCTTTACTTATTTGTAAAGCCAGTAAACAGCGGCGATTCTACTCGATGCATTGGCTACTAGTCGCCCTGCTTAAAAAAGCCTCTTGGCCCTCAAAGGGCTGTCGCACCACGGAAATGTACTTGCATTTGCATTTAGTTCTGATCATTTTAGTTCCAATCTCAGGTGTGCAAAAAATAATAAATAACAGCTGTATGGATTCTTTTTAGTAAATTTTATGTTTTTTTGGTGTGCTGAATCTGAATATGACCTCCATTTTTTCCCCAACACGTACCGTTTACTTGCAAAAGTAGAGAAAATAGTACTGAATCCACAATTCTCGGTCAAAACAACATAATAAATTAAATTCTCATCCATGAAACACAGTTCATTGATACATGTTCAATATTCACAATGTTGACCTGTGAAACCTTTTTGCTTCTCTTTCATACTCTTCTTGATGCGCTTTCGTTTCTCGGATCAGCCATCATATATACGTCCCATCTTCCTTGGTAACGTCTCTCCATTTCCATAACATCTTGATGGAATCTTTCCCCCTGCTCCTCACTGTAGGCTCCTAAGTTTTCAGGAAAGTAGTCCACGTGGGAATGTAAAAAATGGACCTTTAAGCTCATGTTGCAGCCTTGAGCTTTAAATGCAGACAGTATTCGTTCTACAATGTTTTTGTAATGTGGACCTTTGTTATTTCCCCAAAAATTGTGCACCACATCTTTAAATGAATCCCGTTCTTCTCTTTCAATTTCATTCATGGAGTCTGGAAACAAGGAATCAGACAAAAGTTTACGCATGTCGGGTCCTACAGAAACTTCCTCTTTCAACTTGGCTTCAGACAGTTTCGGGAACTTGGAGCACAGGTATTGTGCTCTCTTGGTAGAGATTTCACAAACTGCTTCAGAAGTACCAATTTGATGTGAAGAGGTGGGAGTAGAACTTTTTCACGTGGAACCAGGCTTTTACTTATGACGTTCTTTTCACCAGGAGTTAGGGCATCTTGAAGTGGCCAGTCGGGTTTTTTTTTTTTCCAATGAAGATCTCGGGCTCGACTATCTCACAAGCACAGGAAGCAGGGATACTTTGTATATCCTGACTGTTGGCCTAACAACGTGGTTAGTATCTTGAAGTCTCACAAACCATTCAGCGATGATCTTCGTACTTGATTTTCTCAAGAATTAGAGCCAAATCTTTATAACTTTCTTCCAGATGCACTAAGTGTCCAACAGGAATTGAAGCGAATTCATTTCCATTATGCAGCAAGACTGCTTCGACTGTTTTGGAAGAGTCTATAAATAAGCGCCGTTGGGATGAATCGTATTCTATGTCAAATTGCCTCATGAGCCCAGGGACATCACTAAAAAATACGAGATTTCCCTCTTTAGAATAAAACGATGTGAATTCTCTCTCTCTCTCTCTCTCTCTCTCTCTCTCTCTATGCCTGTACCAAGAAAACGACGTTCCAGCTGATAGAAGGATTTTATTCTTGAGTCTTGAACCCATCAATTCAGCAGCATCTTTTGAAAGGCCCAAATCTCTAACAAGATCGATTAACTCGTTCTGAGAAAAAAGTAGAGGCCCCTCATCGATAGAAAATTCAGAGCTAGAATCTTCCTGTGCTGGTATTGCATCTTCTTCTTCTGATTCCAATCTGATATCATCCAAATTAGGGGGTGGATGTGGTATTGGTGGAATGAAGGACTGGACGAATAGCTGAATTTAGGTTTGGGTAAGTTATTTCTTTTTTGTTTCGTCTATTGAAACCGTTAACATGGACCGAACAAAATTAGCAGTTATTATTGTGGTTTTGCTCTTCACGCCACATCATTGGGATGTCAAAACAAAAAGATTGCTTCTTACCCTTATACCTGCTACGACCCTGAGGTTACGTACTTAAATGTTATTTACCACGGCTATAGATACCTTAATCTCAGGGGATAGGTTCTTTATTCGAGAATTCCAAATAACAAAGCGTTTTATAGCCAACAGGATATAGTTAAATGCGGATCTATATTCTGGAAACTATACACAATACAGAGAAAATATATAGCAAAGCTTGTATATATATATATATATGCTGATTCTAAATTTACGTCGGTTATATTCTTCTTATACATATATGAATAATTAAAAGGAAATCTTCTTCTTTCTTCTCGTAATTTCTGGGAAAAGGCTTCTTCTTCTTTCTATTTAGGAAAAGGCTTCTTCTTCTTTTCTAATTTTGGAGAAGGCTTATTCTTCTTTTCTTTCTTCTAATTTATTGTCTTTCCTTTTAAAGCGTAATCTTATTTATTACATATATGCGCTCGCTTTCTTTGGCATTAGCCTATATAAACAACACAAGCTATATTTATCGAAAGATTAGGGGGGTCTAAACTGACAGTAGCGCCACCTCCTATGTAACGACCAAAGGGGAATAGTTCAGGATCGCTAACAGCAAGCGCTGCCTATGGCCCAGTGCGTCCAAAAAGAAGCGCAACCGTAAGTGCTTCGGGGCGTCTAATTGAACACAGCGCCACCGAGGGACGGACAAATACAAAAGCTGACGATGTTCTCCTCGTCACAGGATCAAAAAGGAGAGATACATTTCTGAATTAATTTGCTCACTTATTAACTTTCCTAGTTGTTTCATATATGAGCATATTCTTATTTATCTTAATTGGCTATATACAACATTTCATTCACTCCTTATATAATTTTTATACTCTTCCTTTATGTATTTTGCATTTACTATAATATATATAATCACTCTTCTCAGCTCCCAGTTTCTACAATGAGCTCTGCTCTTCTTTATATGACGCGCTGCCATCTATTGTTGATTTCGGGAAACATTTCTTCCTTGCATTTTCATTGTGTCGTCGAAACTGGCACGTGACATACCACAAGCGGAGATCTTCTTCGCACCTCCTGCACACCTTATGGGGAGCCCAGGCCTTGTCTTGATCCCCAAGTTTCAGTTTCAAGTATGCGAAATAAACTTTCTTCACAAAATCACTTATGTTTCTTCGTTGCTCTTTAACAGTGTATTCGTCACAAATAAAACAAAAGCTATCCGGAGAAATAACGTGCCTCTTGGAGCCATATTGCGCGAAGATGAAAGAATCGTACTGGCAACCTGAAATGCAAAACTAGTAATGATGGATAAGCAAATAACCTATACAGTGGGAGCCATGAGTATTACCGTGCAAATTGTCCATCACCGTGTTCGTGCACTTTATTTGACCCAATAAGAGCTTCAAGAATTAAAAGAAAACTCAAAACAAGCTGTTGACAACTTCTGCACCAGCATACATAAAAATCCATCACTTAAAAACACATAGGATGTAAGAGAAAAATTTATGAAAATAGTCATGGACAATTTGCAGGGTAATACTCATGGATCCCACTGTACGTACAGTTACTAAATAGAACAAGTCAGGGCTTGTTTAATCTTGTCACCCACACCTCCACGACAACGTTTCCCAAGAACCGAATGAATCACGTCAAGACATGATGGTTCTGTGAGCTGACCCAAATCCCCCACAATATCCTATCCACTATTTCCTTTTCCTCTCCCTCTCACTGTCCTCCAGTTTCTCTTTTTTTTACTCTTTATCTTTATTTTAGAAGTCATTTTTGAATAAGAATTTTCAAATCGAGAATAACTCACACGATTTTTTGTTTAGTGTAAGATCCCGAAGCTGTACACCCACAAAAACAACTTTTCCGAGAAACTCTGACATGATGGAATTTTTTTAAATATTTTTCCCGTATTCAACATACAAAAATCTTTAAGAAACAGCTGAAATACCCTATACAGTTTTTCGGTTTACTAATCCTTTTACAAGACCTGTAACACATAAGCAGACTTATACCAAAAATCCATATCAATTCATACGTTGAAGTTAAGATTAGAAGCTTTGTGCAGCAAAAACAAATTTCAAATATGCTAGTTCAACATTTTAGCACACTTACTTCAATCTCATTTCATTTTTAGAAAAAGCAAACCATTATTTACTTGGCTGGAAAGTCAATTTAACTTCAAGCCAATCTTGAATTTTGCAGACAATGCCATCTGACGGCCATCAAAGTATATTGCTATCGATAGGCGAGTTCCCATCTTGGCGCATTTCCCACATTCGTAGACAGAGGGAACAAGGCCCGTGCTGTAATAATTCATCGTCCGAAACGACCTGTATGGGACAGTTGTGCTTCCTTCTACATCCATAGCAAATATTCCCTGGTCAATATTTAAGTTGTGCTGATCTGAATCGAGAGCATTGGCTGGGAAGCGTAAAGCTGAACTCATAATGAAATGAACCATCCAAATTTTCTTGCTAAGTTTTATTCAGAATTCAGATATGTAGACACCAGCCTGAATGTATTAGAATACATTTTAAACCAATGTAATTTTTCGGAATTTGTACTTTCGTAATGTTTTGTTCCGAAAGTAGAGACATGTTTGAAAGCTTTGCTGACACAGGTGAAACATCTGGAGGCAACTTACGTAAAGCAGATCATAGATGGCAGCACGTAAACCTTTCTTTAGGCAATTGTTTTTGGCAATGTGTTGTAGAGTGCCACACACGTAAATTTGCCGTTGCGTAGAAATGAATTTTCGTTTCGTCTCCCTCTCTCTTAGCATCATGTGTTCTACCCTGCTCGAAAACCTTCGCTATTGTTGCCACATTGTCATTCCATTCCTGGACACACTCGCGCAAACATCATTGAAAACAATTGAATAGCGCTCCAGCTCGCGGTTCCCACCGTTCGGTAGGGACGCTAATGTGGCAATATAGCACGGCGTAGTGCTTGCTTCTTTTATGCAGTGCATGTTCATTGGCTAGCTAGTAACTAGTGTTGCCAACTGTAATAATGAAGCACTATTACTGTCACGGAAGGGGAAAAGGCAGGTAAAGTGGCGGTGAGTTTTGTTGGATTGGAAGCACCATATTTTTATTTTATACTAAGTATTTGACCGGTTTGACGTTGTGTGCGTGTATTGCGTGTGTGTATGTAAAAGTGTGTGTTTGCTAATGAACGTTAAATTCCATAATGCCTCCAGTTCTGTCGAAGTTGAAATCAAAAACCTTGCATAGCCAAGCTCGGGAAATTCTAAGCAACGTGCACGAGTTCATGAAGGAGGAAGCCAGTCATGGTGTTAGCATCCCAATAAAGCATTTTGGCAAGAGAGCAGCGAACAGCAGCAACAAATTGTTCATATTTCATAATTTTGGAATTATTCAAAATAAATAAATTATGTGGCTCCAACATCATTTCAACTCTGGTTCCGGCACGTGTTCTTGTAGAAATTGCATAGAGGAGGCTGTAATTTTTGCTGCTTAATGCGATACATATTGTTTTCTGTGTTAAAATTGCCATGCTTTGATGGGTGACCAAGTTCATAGCAGGGCCGGCGGAAGGGGAGGGCGAACCGTCCCATCGCCCAGAGCGGCAAAATTTGAAGAGAAGAAAAAAATAAGCCTATTGAAAACTGTGATCGAGTGAGATATTCTTTTGCGCTGAATAGTATTGAAATAGCATAAGAAGTCTCATTATTTATTTTATATTTTGATGTTTTAGTTAGGAATATATTGATTTTCAATTTTCCGTTGCTGCGTAATGACCGGGGGGGGGGGGTCGAAATAGAGCGGCATCTGCCGCCACCTCCCAGGGAGGCAAAATGACTAGCGCCGGCCCTGGTTCATAACAAAAGAAAACGCCGCGCAGCTTATCGTCTAGTGGCAGTATATGTACTTGTTATTGTTGTGGAAGCCGGCATCCTTTGTAAATGTACAACAAAGGCAACCGACTGTCGCCGATCTCAGAGAGGAAATAATAATACTGCTTCAGGAGGAGTGTTATGGTGCAATTGTAGCGGTTTAACATGTTGGCATGTTATTATCTGCCGTTGCAGTTCCATACCAGTGTATACGGGTTTTGGGAGTGAAAAGTTAGAACGCCACAGTAGATGGTATCCCCGCCAACGTCTGTTTTCTTCGTGGGTGGTCCTTTATTTGCACGTACTTAGAACTAATTTGCACGGGTGTTAATTAATTTGCACGTAATTAAGAACTAATTTGCATAATATGAATAAATTAGCATGTACTTAGAATACTTTACATTTATGTATTTGCATGTTTATAACTTTTTATGAATATATAATTATTTATTTTATGAAAAATATGTATATAGAAGTTAATTAGAGGTACTAAACGCTATGCATATGGTTTTATATTCATTACTGCAAAGTATGTAATGTATAAATCGATAATATTAATGTTTATAATATTGAAAATAAGTTTTCTATGGTTTATGAACCGCTATGAACGGTGGTAATGGTACGAAAGAAGACGGTCCCGGTACTCGAACCCGCGATATGTAATATTATTAATTAGTACTATGTAATAATTGCATTATATTATGAAACACGGTGGTGCAACACGCTAGACAGAAGACGGTGAACTCCGCGCTCCGCGCTGAGGGTAGACGAGAAAGGAATTTGGGGGAAGAGCGGTCAAGGTCAAATGACGTCAGAACGTCAGAACAAAGGAAGAATCTGATTGACCAATCAGAGAACGCGTCGGTAGTTTTCAGAACCGGTTTTTTCAAGGTTAACCAGTACGCAAGAACAGGGGAAAGCTATGCAATACTGTAGTAAGGCAGGGGAGGGATTCAACCAGACAACAAAGGATGTCTGGAATGCACAGCAATGGTCAAATCTCTGAAGCTATGCGTCGCTTGTAGAATCGGTTTCCGCCGCCAATTAATATTCCGTTCAGGTTTGCCTTCAAGGCACAGGACGCTTTAGCGCAGGTTTTTTTTTATCTGTACTATGAAGAAGGGAGAGCTATTAGGGACGGGGCCTACAGTTTTCACCATTTGCTTTTATCACGGGGTAACGAACCTAGGACCTTTTGATTATTGATTTAGGTAGTAAATGTATGTTACTGTGTGCTATTTAACTTAATTTTGAGTTTATTTTTTACCAAACTTTGACTTTATGTCAAACATTTTCACAGCTTATCCTTATTTTTACAAAAATAACACTATTTGTACTATTCAGGCAACATTTTTTATTAAATTTTGGACTCGCAAAGATATTTTTACAACTTTTTAACTTATTATTTTACAACTTTATGTTAATTTTTTACCTAAATAACACTATTTGTACTATTCAGGCAATATTTTTTATTAAATTTTGGACTCACAAAGACATTTTTTCTACGTTTAACTTATTATTTTACAACTTTATATTAATTTTTTACCAAAATAACACTATTTGTACTAATCAGGCAACATTTTTTATTAAATTTTGGACTCACAAAGACATTTTTTCAACTTTTAACTTATTATTTTACAACTTTATGTTAATTTTTACCAAAATAACACTATTTGTACTATTCAGGCAACATTTTTTATTAAATTTTGTATTTACAAAGAGATTTTTTCAACTTTTAACTTATTATTTTACAACTTTAAGTTAATTTTTTACCAAAATAACACTATTTGTACTATTCAGGCAACACTTTTATTAAATTTTGGACTCACAAAGACATTTTTTTCAACGTTTAACTTATTATTTTACAACTTTATATTAATTTTTTACCAAAATAACACTATTTGTACTAATCACTAACATTTTTTATTAAATTTTGGACTCACAAAGACATTTTTTCAACTTTTAACTTATTATTTTACAACTTTATGTTAATTTTTTACCAAAATAACACTATTTGTACTAATCAGGCAACATTTTTTATTAAATTTTGTATTTACAAAGAGATTTTTTTCAACTTTTAATTCATTATTTACAAGTTTATGCCTATTTTTTACTCAAATAACACAATTCTATCTGTTCAGGAAAGACTTTTAGTTACATTTTCGACACACAAAGTGTGTGTTCTCAACTTCTATCTGTTTATTTCACAAGTTTAGGCTTATTATTACCAAAATAACACAATTCAATCTGTTCAGGAAAGACTTTTAGTTATATTTTCGACACACAGAGTGTGTGATCTCAATTTCTATCTGTTTATTTCACAAGTTTAGGCTTATTATTACCAAAATAACACAATTCAATCTGTTCAAGAAAGACTTTTAGTTACATTTTCGACACACAGAGTGTGTGTTCTCAACTTTTATTTGTTTATTTTACAAGTTTAGCCTAATATTTACTCAAATAACACGATTTGAACGTGTTTTTATTACATTTTGGACTCTCAAAGACACACACACACACACACACACACACAGAGAGAGAGAGAGAGAGAGAGAGAGAGAGAGAGAGAGAGAGAGAGATTTCCAAGTTTAGGTTTCTTTCCACTCAAATAACACAATTTAAATGTGTTTTGAATTATATTTTGTACACATGAAGTGTGTTTTGACAAGTTCTACCCTTTTATTTTACAAGTTTAGGCTTATTATTACTCAAATAACACAATTTAATCCAGTCAGGAAGGATTTGTTATTATATTTTGGATGCACAAAGAGATGTTTTCAACTTTTTTACTGATTTTTTGCAGGGTACGTATTAATTCTTATTTATTTTGTTTTGTATTATATATACATTTACAAATTTTTAACTTAGAGTTTAGTATTTATTTAAATTTTTTTCAAAAACACTAAAAAAAGTACTTTTAGCTAAAATGTAAGCCACAGAATATATTATTATTATTATTATTATTATTATTATTATTATTATTATTATTAGGGTTTACTGATTTCCACTATGCTATTTTTGGTTCTGTATTTCTATATGTATTTATTTAGGTCCGGTTACGCCTGCTACGTAGGAAAGTTTGTTTATTTTAGAGTTTGCTGAGTATTTTGTTACTTTTATACTAGGTAAAGTTTCCAAAATATATCAGGAAGGGCTCCATCCATATACTTTTGTTTTTGCTGTTTGGAGATGATGCGATCAGCATCACTCTCCATCTGCTTTTTATTTTATGTACCCAATATTATTTTGAGGCTTAGTGAATTCTAGAGCCTATTTATGCAGGAGAGAGGGCTTGAAAATTTTCATTTCAGATAACCCACAACTATTTGTCAGAGTATTTTAAAGGATATTTTATATTTATTATGTGCTACTAGAATATCAAAGCTTGCTTAATTTTTATGTCTGTAACGCTGTTATTGTATTTCTAGCTAAGCCTTACTGGATAAAGTACACGAAATGTTTATCATTTCGACTATTTACTTTTATACGAGGCCAAATTTTTAGTGTAACGAAAATTATTGTGTGTCTATAAAGACTGAAATCCCTTTACCGAGGGGTCCACAACTGGACGTTTACCAACATTGTTTTTTTTTTTTTAAATATATATAACCATTTATCAATATATTCTCAATTCACAGGACAAGACGAAGTTCACAGACGACTGACTATATGGACCATAGGTCCACTTGCTAAACTTTTTTTCTATGCTAGAAGAATAATTTAGCCTTATAGCCTTTTTCAAGGTATTTTTGAAGTATTACTGGTGTTTTGGGTGCATCAACACTTGGGTTATTTCCATTTGGTTTATTATACGAGGCTACAATCACTATCTGAACACTGAAATCCTCAGATTGAAACTAAAAGCTTAGGCTGTAACTAGGGACTTAGTATGTATATCGACAATTTATAGGACAACACGAACCTTACAAAGGATTGTAGGTGACGTAGGACCAGACGCCAGAGCTTTGTTAACCTGCAAGAAGCATTTACAGCTAATGCTACGAGGAAATGAGGTTGATTTTTTACTGTTTCACAAGAATGCTACCTTTTATACACCCAATATTTGCTTTTTCAAGTAACTACATGTACCAGAAGTACTTACAGGTCAACTCTAACTACACTTCGATTTATATAAATGTGGCAAGAACTATATTTCTGAGGAAGTACGCAAGAGCAGATTACCAGATTAAAGTATCTGAAAAACAGATTATTCTATGTAAGTATATTTTTATTGACTGGCTTATTTAACAGATCAAACAGGAAGACTGCAAAATTCATTAAATGTAGTTCTATCGTATAGGTGGTTTCAGAGATATAAAAAGAACAAATATAAGATTTCGCTTTTTTTGCTTCTGAGGCTAATCGCGACGGTAAGGGTAAATGGCGAGGAAATGTAACGGAGGAGAAACAGTCCCAAAAGTTATGGGCTGCATGTAAGTTAATACCACAGAGATATTACAGTAGGTGTAGGTTCTACCACCAGAACATTTCTATTATAATAATACTGGTTATGCTGTACTGTTAGCTAAAGATGCTGATATTTGAGAAATTTAAAAGCTTATTTGCAAAATTTTAGATAAATAATAATCTGTTAGACTGTAAACATATTTTATATCCATTCTGCTAAAGATCCGATGACAAAATTTAAAAATTGTAATCGCCCAGACAGGGACTCGAACCCTGGACAGATAGGTTAAAAGCCTAATGCTATACCAACTAAGCTATCTGGGCACAAGGTATTTTTTTCTTGAAAAGTTAGTTATGTTAAGAAATATATTGAAACATTTGAGAACACTTTTGGTCTGGTTCGACAGAGAAGGAGACAACATTTCTAAATTTTTACAGACTGGGTGTATTTTTCCACTATAGAGGCCTTCACTATATGTAATTCGAAACGCTAAAGTTCAGCTAGCTTCCAAAATCCAAAATTGAGGTAAAGAATGTGTTTGGCGAGATTAACAAGTTACAATTATATCCAGTTACGGACAAATAAAGCTAAAACTCTCAGATTTACTGTACTAGCCAAGTTTTAGTAACATTTTCTTCACTTTAGTACTAATACCAAAGAAATAGGTATATTTTATTTATAATTTGACAAAATGTACTAGTATTTAATTCACAAAGTTAGGTAAAAAAAACAGTATTTTAAAAAAATATTGTTACTGCCTTCAAATTTTATGTTATTTAGCCACTAACAACTGGTTTACACTGTTTGACATCCTTTAAATAGCAAAAGAAGGAATTATTTGTTTAGTATTTTTACTACTTTATATTTATTTAAGAAAACAATACTACGGTTTAACTTAATTTTTAACAAATTGTTACTAATTTATATATCAAAGTTATGTTATTTAGAGTGTTTGAAGGCGTATAAAGTTAATATTTGTACTTATCAGTGCAACTAACAATTATATTTTACACACAAAAGATAATGTTTACAGTTAAATCACTTGAATCAGAGAATAATATTTTACAGTAATTGATTCATTCAGCACTAGTCAGTACTTTTATGCATCAGAAAGTTTTCTTAATTTTCTATTATGCATGCTATTTTGTGCTATTCTTAAAATGTATTTCTAAGGCAAACTGGTTTAATTTTCTGCTTATAATGGAAAGTTGACATAGTTTTCGCACAATGCTTTGTACATTTGTTATATTCTCTACTTACAATCCAAATATTATGCTTATTTAATGTATAACTAACTAACTCTCTAGCCTTCTTAAACCCGAAGGTTCATGGGTGCAGCAACACATGCCTCTCATCTGTTTCTGTCCTAAGCAAGATCTATATACTCCTTTCCTTCCCTACCAATTTCCTTTAGGTCCAGCTCTACATTATCCCTCCATCTTTGTTTTGGTCTTCCTATTGGTCTTTTACCATCAGGTTTCCCAACAAGAATCCTGTATACTCTTCTTTCCTTTCCCATTTGTACCACATGATCTACACACCTAAGTCTTCTTGATTTAATTATTCTAATAATATCTGGACATGAATACAAATTATGTACTTCTAATTTATGTAATCTTCTCCATGCATCTGCCTCCTCATCTGTTTAAGGCCCAAATATTTTCCTAAGGATTTTATTTTCAAATACTCTCAATTTATGTTCCTTTTTCAATGTAAGGGACCAAGTTTATTTACTGTATTTAACTTTTATTTTTGTAATTAACAAAAATTAAAAGCTTATACTGTAGTTATTATATTTTTTCTATCAGCTTATTTTGAAATTAATATTATTAGTTATAGTCTTTGATTTATAACTATATTGCTTTTTTATCAATTTATCTAAGAGTACACGCAGACAAACACATGTGTACACACTTTTATGTAAATAGATATGCCTTTTTTCAATATTTTAGTATGAAGATTGCACTTTAGCTATTTAAGCAAGGGTAGGAAAGGTAGGATTTCTGAGAATTTGTTGCAGGATTTTGTTGTCCAAGTATAGATGAGAACTGAGCTGGGAGACTGTTTTGAACATTTTCATGTGAACTGTATGCAAATTGAGCACTATTGACTGTGCATGCTTCTAAGTTTTGCTGTTATTTTTCATCAAGTCTGTGAGACTGTAGTCAGTTTTCCCTTTTCAAGTAGTTTTTATTGATTGTATTTGTATATGTTGTGGGGACTTAGCAGTTTTATGTTATGAGACACTTTGTTGTAGAATATTTTTACATGATTGTTTTGAGATATTGAGTGTCTGCTGTTTTACTTGTAATTATTTTCCTTCTTGTGTTGTGTATTTGACTATATTTTGTCCAAGTTCGTAGTATTTAGAATAATTGTTATTGACTTGTAGATGTAGGGAGTAATAATCCTTTGCAAGATGCTCTATACTTTAGTCTGAACATTATTCTTAGTGTTCACTTTTGAAGCCTTAGTATTCTGGTAGTATTATTAATGTAGAGGTAAATTAGGCTGAAATGTAGGCATTTTTCTGATACATTATACTCACTTAGTTGTTTCAGCAGGTAGAAGTTGCATGATGATTTACTGCTGATGATGTTAATTTGCTCTTCTTATGTACTACGTATGATGTAGCTTACTTGAGTAATTGGAATTTTCTACTGAAAAAAGGATTGCTTGTCTATTTTATTCCTATGTTGTTGAGTTTGTCCATAAGCAAGCCATGTTTTTACTCTATCCTATGCCTTGGAAGAATCTAGATATATTGTGTTTGCAGTTTTATGTTTCTCTAAGGTTTCAGCTATGTAGATTTTTAAACTGTGCTATGGGTGTGACTATTGATTTCTCTTTCTGGATGCCATGTTGGTTTCTGTGTATTCCTCTTGCTGCTTGAATTTGACTTAGGTTGTTTGCTTTTTTTCTTATTTTTTAAATATTCTTTTACATAAAAAATCAAAGTACATTGTTAAAGTCAAAGTGTGTTAAAATTCAATTTTTCCAAGTTAAAATTTTAAAAATACAATTTTCTAAAATCAAAAGTTATAATAGTATATTTTTGTTAGCAGAAGTTTTTATACTAGGGCAAATTATTTTGTTGTTAATGTAAAATTTGTTAGTTAATGTAAAATTAAAGTAATTAAACATCAATTTTTCAAAGTTAAAGCTTTAAAAATACAATTTTCTAAAATTAAAAGTTATAATAGTACATTTTTGTTAGTAGAAGTTTTCTTTTTTACTAGAGTAAATTATTTTGTTGTTAAAGTAAAATATGTTAGTTAATGTAAAATTAAAAAATTAAAATTCAAAAAAATAAGAAAAAAAGCAAACAACCTAAGTCAAATTCAAGCAGCAAGAGGAATACACAGAAACCAACATGGCATCCAGAAAGAGAAATCAATAGTCACACCCATAGCACAGTTTAAAAATCTACATAGCTGAAACCTTAGAGAAACATAAAACTGCAAACACAATATATCTAGATTCTTCCAAGGCATAGGATAGAGTAAAAACATGGCTTGCTTATGGACAAACTCAACAACATAGGAATAAAATAGACAAGCAATCCTTTTTTCAGTAGAAAATTCCAATTACTCAAGTAAGCTACATCATACGTAGTACATAAGAAGAGCAAATTAACATCATCAGCAGTAAATCATCATGCAACTTCTACGTGCTGAAACAACTAAGTGAGTATAATGTATCAGAAAAATGCCTACATTTCAGCCTAATTTACCTCTACATTAATAATACTACCAGAATACTAAGGCTTCAAAAGTGAACACTAAGAATAATGTTCAGACTAAAGTATAGAGCATCTTGCAAAGGATTATTACTCCCTACATCTACAAGTCAATAACAATTATTCTAAATACTACGAACTTGGACAAAATATAGTCAAATACACAACACAAGAAGGAAAATAATTACAAGTAAAACAGCAGACACTCAATATCTCAAAACAATCATGTAAAAATATTCTACAACAAAGTGTCTCATAACATAAAACTGCTAAGTCCCCACAACATATACAAATACAATCAATAAAAACTACTTGAAAAGGGAAAACTGACTACAGTCTCACAGACTTGATGAAAAATAACAGCAAAACTTAGAAGCATGCACAGTCAATAGTGCTCAATTTGCATACAGTTCACATGAAAATGTTCAAAACAGTCTCCCAGCTCAGTTCTCATCTATACTTGGACAACAAAATCCTGCAACAAATTCTCAGAAATCCTACCTTTCCTACCCTTGCTTAAATAGCTAAAGTGCAATCTTCATACTAAAATATTGAAAAAAGGCATATCTATTTACATAAAAGTGTGTACACATGTGTTTGTCTGCGTGTACTCTTAGATAAATTGATAAAAAAGCAATATAGTTATAAATCAAAGACTATAACTAATAATATTAATTTCAAAATAAGCTGATAGAAAAAATATAATAACTACAGTATAAGCTTTTAATTTTTGTTAATTACAAAAATAAAAGTTAAATACAGTAAATAAACTTGGTCCCTTACATTGAAAAAGGAACATAAATTGAGAGTATTTGAAAATAAAATCCTTAGGAAAATATTTGGGCCTTAAACAGATGAGGAGGCAGATGCATGGAGAAGATTACATAAATTAGAAGTACATAATTTGTATTCATGTCCAGATATTATTAGAATAATTAAATCAAGAAGACTTAGGTGTGTAGATCATGTGGTACAAATGGGAAAGGAAAGAAGAGTATACAGGATTCTTGTTGGGAAACCTGATGGTAAAAGACCAATAGGAAGACCAAAACAAAGATGGAGGGATAATGTAGAGCTGGACCTAAAGGAAATTGGTAGGGAAGGAAAGGAGTATATAGATCTTGCTTAGGACAGAAACAGATGAGAGGCATGTGTTGCTGCACCCATGAACCTTCGGGTTTAAGAAGGCTAGAGAGTTAGTTAGTTATACATTAAATAAGCATAATATTTGGATTGTAAGTAGAGAATATAACAAATGTACAAAGCATTGTGCGAAAACTATGTCAACTTTCCATTATAAGCAGAAAATTAAACCAGTTTGCCTTAGAAATACATTTTAAGAATAGCACAAAATAGCATGCATAATAGAAAATTAAGAAAACTTTCTGATGCATAAAAGTACTGACTAGTGCTGAATGAATCAATTACTGTAAAATATTATTCTCTGATTCAAGTGATTTAACTGTAAACATTATCTTTTGTGTGTAAAATATAATTGTTAGTTGCACTGATAAGTACAAATATTAACTTTATACGCCTTCAAACACTCTAAATAACATAACTTTGATATATAAATTAGTAACAATTTGTTAAAAATTAAGTTAAACCGTAGTATTGTTTTCTTAAATAAATATAAAGTAGTAAAAATACTAAACAAATAATTCCTTCTTTTGCTATTTAAAGGATGTCAAACAGTGTAAACCAGTTGTTAGTGGCTAAATAACATAAAATTTGAAGGCAGTAACAATATTTTTTTAAAATACTGTTTTTTTTACCTAACTTTGTGAATTAAATACTAGTACATTTTGTCAAATTATAAATAAAATATACCTATTTCTTTGGTATTAGTACTAAAGTGAAGAAAATGTTACTAAAACTTGGCTAGTACAGTAAATCTGAGAGTTTTAGCTTTATTTGTCCGTAACTGGATATAATTGTAACTTGTTAATCTCGCCAAACACATTCTTTACCTCAATTTTGGATTTTGGAAGCTAGCTGAACTTTAGCGTTTCGAATTACATATAGTGAAGGCCTCTATAGTGGAAAAATACACCCAGTCTGTAAAAATTTAGAAATGTTGTCTCCTTCTCTGTCGAACCAGACCAAAAGTGTTCTCAAATGTTTCAATATATTTCTTAACATAACTAACTTTTCAAGAAAAAAATACCTTGTGCCCAGATAGCTTAGTTGGTATAGCATTAGGCTTTTAACCTATCTGTCCAGGGTTCGAGTCCCTGTCTGGGCGATTACAATTTTTAAATTTTGTCATCGGATCTTTAGCAGAATGGATATAAAATATGTTTACAGTCTAACAGATTATTATTTATCTAAAATTTTGCAAATAAGCTTTTAAATTTCTCAAATATCAGCATCTTTAGCTAACAGTACAGCATAACCAGTATTATTATAATAGAAATGTTCTGGTGGTAGAACCTACACCTACTGTAATATCTCTGTGGTATTAACTTACATGCAGCCCATAACTTTTGGGACTGTTTCTCCTCCGTTACATTTCCTCGCCATTTACCCTTACCGTCGCGATTAGCCTCAGAAGCAAAAAAAGCGAAATCTTATATTTGTTCTTTTTATATCTCTGAAACCACCTATACGATAGAACTACATTTAATGAATTTTGCAGTCTTCCTGTTTGATCTGTTAAATAAGCCAGTCAATAAAAATATACTTACATAGAATAATCTGTTTTTCAGATACTTTAATCTGGTAATCTGCTCTTGCGTACTTCCTCAGAAATATAGTTCTTGCCACATTTATATAAATCGAAGTGTAGTTAGAGTTGACCTGTAAGTACTTCTGGTACATGTAGTTACTTGAAAAAGCAAATATTGGGTGTATAAAAGGTAGCATTCTTGTGAAACAGTAAAAAATCAACCTCATTTCCTCGTAGCATTAGCTGTAAATGCTTCTTGCAGGTTAACAAAGCTCTGGCGTCTGGTCCTACGTCACCTACAATCCTTTGTAAGGTTCGTGTTGTCCTATAAATTGTCGATATACATACTAAGTCCCTAGTTACAGCCTAAGCTTTTAGTTTCAATCTGAGGATTTCAGTGTTCAGATAGTGATTGTAGCCTCGTATAATAAACCAAATGGAAATAACCCAAGTGTTGATGCACCCAAAACACCAGTAATACTTCAAAAATACCTTGAAAAAGGCTATAAGGCTAAATTATTCTTCTAGCATAGAAAAAAAGTTTAGCAAGTGGACCTATGGTCCATATAGTCAGTCGTCTGTGAACTTCGTCTTGTCCTGTGAATTGAGAATATATTGATAAATGGTTATATATATTTAAAAAAAAAAACAATGTTGGTAAACGTCCAGTTGTGGACCCCTCGGTAAAGGGATTTCAGTCTTTATAGACACACAATAATTTTCGTTACACTAAAAATTTGGCCTCGTATAAAAGTAAATAGTCGAAATGATAAACATTTCGTGTACTTTATCCAGTAAGGCTTAGCTAGAAATACAATAACAGCGTTACAGACATAAAAATTAAGCAAGCTTTGATATTCTAGTAGCACATAATAAATATAAAATATCCTTTAAAATACTCTGACAAATAGTTGTGGGTTATCTGAAATGAAAATTTTCAAGCCCTCTCTCCTGCATAAATAGGCTCTAGAATTCACTAAGCCTCAAAATAATATTGGGTACATAAAATAAAAAGCAGATGGAGAGTGATGCTGATCGCATCATCTCCAAACAGCAAAAACAAAAGTATATGGATGGAGCCCTTCCTGATATATTTTGGAAACTTTACCTAGTATAAAAGTAACAAAATACTCAGCAAACTCTAAAATAAACAAACTTTCCTACGTAGCAGGCGTAACCGGACCTAAATAAATACATATAGAAATACAGAACCAAAAATAGCATAGTGGAAATCAGTAAACCCTAATAATAATAATAATAATAATAATAATAATAATAATAATAATAATATATTCTGTGGCTTACATTTTAGCTAAAAGTACTTTTTTTAGTGTTTTTGAAAAAAATTTAAATAAATACTAAACTCTAAGTTAAAAATTTGTAAATGTATATATAATACAAAACAAAATAAATAAGAATTAATACGTACCCTGCAAAAAATCAGTAAAAAAGTTGAAAACATCTCTTTGTGCATCCAAAATATAATAACAAATCCTTCCTGACTGGATTAAATTGTGTTATTTGAGTAATAATAAGCCTAAACTTGTAAAATAAAAGGGTAGAACTTGTCAAAACACACTTCATGTGTACAAAATATAATTCAAAACACATTTAAATTGTGTTATTTGAGTGGAAAGAAACCTAAACTTGGAAATCTCTCTCTCTCTCTCTCTCTCTCTCTCTCTCTCTCTCTGTGTGTGTGTGTGTGTGTGTGTGTGTCTTTGAGAGTCCAAAATGTAATAAAAACACGTTCAAATCGTGTTATTTGAGTAAATATTAGGCTAAACTTGTAAAATAAACAAATAAAAGTTGAGAACACACACTCTGTGTGTCGAAAATGTAACTAAAAGTCTTTCTTGAACAGATTGAATTGTGTTATTTTGGTAATAATAAGCCTAAACTTGTGAAATAAACAGATAGAAATTGAGATCACACACTCTGTGTGTCGAAAATATAACTAAAAGTCTTTCCTGAACAGATTGAATTGTGTTATTTTGGTAATAATAAGCCTAAACTTGTGAAATAAACAGATAGAAGTTGAGAACACACACTTTGTGTGTCGAAAATGTAACTAAAAGTCTTTCCTGAACAGATAGAATTGTGTTATTTGAGTAAAAAATAGGCATAAACTTGTAAATAATGAATTAAAAGTTGAAAAAAATCTCTTTGTAAATACAAAATTTAATAAAAAATGTTGCCTGATTAGTACAAATAGTGTTATTTTGGTAAAAAATTAACATAAAGTTGTAAAATAATAAGTTAAAAGTTGAAAAAATGTCTTTGTGAGTCCAAAATTTAATAAAAAATGTTAGTGATTAGTACAAATAGTGTTATTTTGGTAAAAAATTAATATAAAGTTGTAAAATAATAAGTTAAACGTTGAAAAAAATGTCTTTGTGAGTCCAAAATTTAATAAAAGTGTTGCCTGAATAGTACAAATAGTGTTATTTTGGTAAAAAAATAACTTAAAGTTGTAAAATAATAAGTTAAAAGTTGAAAAAATCTCTTTGTAAATACAAAATTTAATAAAAAATGTTGCCTGAATAGTACAAATAGTGTTATTTTGGTAAAAATTAACATAAAGTTGTAAAATAATAAGTTAAAAGTTGAAAAAATGTCTTTGTGAGTCCAAAATTTAATAAAAAATGTTGCCTGATTAATACAAATAGTGTTATTTTGGTAAAAAATTAATATAAAGTTGTAAAATAATAAGTTAAACGTAGAAAAAATGTCTTTGTGAGTCCAAAATTTAATAAAAAATATTGCCTGAATAGTACAAATAGTGTTATTTAGGTAAAAAATTAACATAAAGTTGTAAAATAATAAGTTAAAAAGTTGTAAAAATATCTTTGCGAGTCCAAAATTTAATAAAAAATGTTGCCTGAATAGTACAAATAGTGTTATTTTTGTAAAAATAAGGATAAGCTGTGAAAATGTTTGACATAAAGTCAAAGTTTGGTAAAAAAATAAACTCAAAATTAAGTTAAATAGCACACAGTAACATACATTTACTACCTAAATCAATAATCAAAGGGTCCTAGGTTCGTTACCCCGTGATAAAAGCAAATGGTGAAAACTGTAGGCCCCGTCCCTAATAGCTCTCCCTTCTTCATAGTACAGATAAAAAAAAACCTGCGCTAAAGCGTCCTGTGCCTTGAAGGCAAACCTGAACGGAATATTAATTGGCGGCGGAAACCGATTCTACAAGCGACGCATAGCTTCAGAGATTTGACCATTGCTGTGCATTCCAGACATCCTTTGTTGTCTGGTTGAATCCCTCCCCTGCCTTACTACAGTATTGCATAGCTTTCCCCTGTTCTTGCGTACTGGTTAACCTTGAAAAAACCGGTTCTGAAAACTACCGACGCGTTCTCTGATTGGTCAATCAGATTCTTCCTTTGTTCTGACGTTCTGACGTCATTTGACCTTGACCGCTCTTCCCCCAAATTCCTTTCTCGTCTACCCTCAGCGCGGAGCGCGGAGTTCACCGTCTTCTGTCTAGCGTGTTGCACCACCGTGTTTCATAATATAATGCAATTATTACATAGTACTAATTAATAATATTACATATCGCGGGTTCGAGTACCGGGACCGTCTTCTTTCGTACCATTACCACCGTTCATAGCGGTTCATAAACCATAGAAAACTTATTTTCAATATTATAAACATTAATATTATCGATTTATACATTACATACTTTGCAGTAATGAATATAAAACCATATGCATAGCGTTTAGTACCTCTAATTAACTTCTATATACATATTTTTCATAAAATAAATAATTATATATTCATAAAAAGTTATAAACATGCAAATACATAAATGTAAAGTATTCTAAGTACATGCTAATTTATTCATATTATGCAAATTAGTTCTTAATTACGTGCAAATTAATTAACACCCGTGCAAATTAGTTCTAAGTACGTGCAAATAAAGGACCACCCACGAAGAAAACAGACGTTGGCGGGGATACCATCTACTCGCCACCAGTGCATTAATGCAATGAAAAATAATATATATATTTTTTATTTTGTTTGAAATCACTCAAATAAGGAATCGTTTGAAGAAGTCTTCTTTGCAGCATTTTTGGTAATTTTACTTATGTGTTAGTTCATATTTTGCGAATTTTTAGTCCATATGTATATAGCTACATACAAAGCCACTTGTTAGTACATATTAATCCTAGTCCTGGTATAATGCATGACGTTTAAAACTCAACGTTAGATAGACCTGAATTCTCTAATTTTATTGTTGTACGTAACAGCTGTGCATCGGCGCACTGCAGCGATTTTTCTATCTGCTCCATTAGCAACACTGCTTCTTTAGTTGTTTCGCGCATCGCACGGCAGAATTATCTGCGCTGGACTCTACACTCCTGTCCACATACAGTGGCACACTTTACAGGGGTGGACAGTTGAATAATCTTCCACTTTATCTGAACAGGTGCACGTTGTTGTTTGATTCATTATACACTAATTTGTTTGGAAAACATGCGTCTTTTTTAAGAAGAGACAGAGAAAGAGAGTATATTATTTGTTATTGTCCTTTTGTCCTTTACAATATTTCCAATGAAGGAATTTGTTCAGTTTGGTGCATTAAATTAAGTATCTTGAAAACACGGAGTTTCAGAAATTCCAGTTCTTGTTGAAGAAATAAATGAAAAATACAAGTTCAACTTCCTAACATAAAACTTTCACATTTGCCTAGTGCTACATGAGCTTCAAATAATAATAACTTGTGGTTTATGTTTGTATAAAACATATATCGAGTGTTAAGTCCATTTTAGGCGCAGATTGGTTAATTGGGACGACTGGACATAAAGTGGTATCTGAACCACTATGTACAAAACAGATATAATGCAATAAATTTATATTAGTCGTAGTTTTAGAAAATTTCAGAAACCTGCAGTAATTCTGAAAACCTAATTTCCTTCCCACAGATACACAAGGTTATATGAAACGGTGCATTCGTATGTAATTACGGCTAATTTTGACGATATTCATGGAAATTTAATGCTAGTTTCTTTCCGATAATTAATTATGCAGTATTATACAATTAGTTTCGTTGGTTCGTTGGACAGGTTAGAGGTAGAAAGCTAATAACGGGATGTACGTATTTAGACTACTGTGTGCTTTACATGTACATGAAGTAATTTAATCTGCCATGAAACAGGAGACATTGGTAAATGGATTTTTCCTACGGTATCTCGAAACGACGGTTAAATTCAATACTGGTCGAGTATCGATTGCAGCTGGTAATTGATTAGCCATGTAGAATAACTTGATATCCTGAATCAGTATTGGATTTAGTAATTGTTAATGATATTTCCTGTTCTTTTTGAAGTTAATGAACCATACATGCGATCCGAGTTAGCGCTCAAATTTGGATCGTACAGGACAATCTGAGTTCTAACCACATTACGAGGTATTCCAGTAAATGATTTTTTTTTAAAAAGACGGTAAGAAAGATACAAAGGATTGACGTTGTTTGTTTCGTTTTAGTCATATTTTTATTACGTCAAAAGTTATCTCTTTGAAACAGGGATAGTAACAATCTTGTCTTGAGTTGTAAATGTCTGTTTCGTATTGAGTTGCTAAGATCTGTTCGGTGTCAGTTTAGTCTCAAGTTTCAAAGCCTGGGAAATAGGAAAATGACATATCAAACTACAGGGTGGCCACAAATTAAGGGGCACCTTTTGTCACTGTAACTTTTGTATTAATTGAGCTAGTATTCTTCATTCCTTTTTATCTTTCTTTACACGTATGTAAAATCTAACTGACATAGCGGAAGAAGTATATGTTATTTAGAATGGCAGCAAGTCAAATGGGTACGTGTATTTTCCATTACCAATAACGTGTAGAGGATGTTCAGCGACGAATGCTGCAGGAATGTGGACCTCTAGCACTTAAAAGTGACACTATGTCAAGAATCAACAAGTTATTTGATGCAACCTGAAGTGTTTCAGACCTTAAAAATCTGGCAAGCAACGAACAGATAGAAGGAATTATAATTACGTCTCCAAGCTTGCATTCATTTAAATGGAGCTCAAATTGATTTTGATTGAATTGGTGTTTTAAGTCCACATGCACAGTAAGGCTAATCGGGACTGGACCTACAGTTTAAAGTGGGATCCGAACCACTATGTGCCTCCACCGGGAATCGAACCCGCGACCCCTTGATTACAAGGCAACGACGCTACCACTGTCCCATCGGGGAGGCCCCCCTGAGCTCAAATTGATAATTATGTGGAAAACAGATAACATTGTCATTGTTATGTCTAAGTTACTATTTTCAGAAAATAAAAAGTTGCCAATATTATAAATACGTATGTTCTCATTGTTAAACGTAATTGATGATCAAAAGGTGCATCCCTTAATTCATGGCCATCCTGTACAATAAAATCGGTTTGTGCACTTTGAACAAAATGTATAACTATCGTGAAACAACATAGAACAACAGTGGAATATTTAAACGCGAAACCAAGTTAATTTTATAGATTTTGAGCCACTTACCTCAGATCCAACAGTGGCGTGCCCAGGAATTTGGAAAGGGAAGTCAATTTCCTTCGTCTGATGTTCTTTTGTAGAAATACTGGGCCAAAGAGGAGTTATGCACCCAATCAACCCCTCCTTGGGCACACCACTGCATCCAATATTGGTTTGGTCTATCACATTCAGATTTTTAAATAATCGTGGATGAAATTTAGTACCTTATGTTTAATTATGAAAATCAACACAATGAGTTTTGCTTTACAATGAAATGATATGTATTGAAATTTGTTTTGAATGGTATAACACAATTGCTTCAGAAGCGTGAGTTCACGGAAAACTTGGAAACTATTGATCTGCCCAAATCCCATACTGCATCATCGTCCATCACATATTTTACTTCCCCTGTCTTTGTAAGTAGTGCATAGGTTTTCAGAATTTACGATTCAAATTTACGAGACTAAATAAGCACTAACGTACATAGGATTTATTTTCATATGGGGCTGGAATTGTAAAAGTGGTATGAAATAACAGCTTCCTAGGTAGAGGTGAGATAAACTTTTTGCAATTACAGTTTTAACTTTCCTTTTAAAAGTTGTTCAAAGACCAAAAAAATTGTCATCGGATGACATTTTAAGGGTAGTTTGCACATACCACTTTGGTTTTTACCACGTTTTTCTAGTGCTTTCATTAATATTTTTATTTCTCAAAATTTCAGGGAGGGGACTGTAGCCCCTCAGTTCACCTCCCCTCTGAGTATGCCAGTGGGAATGAGGATAAAGTTAAATTTTCATGCATGGTACAGAATCTAACTGGTTATTTACACATATGTCCATATATTTTTATAGAAATCGCGAGGTCACTCCATTAGTGGCAATTATGAGCCTGATGAAATCCTGTTCAAGGAAAATACTTTATTAAACTGAAAAATTTCCTGGGGAGGGGGCTCGAGCCCCCTGATCCCCATCTTGGGTACGTGCTATTAACAATAACAAGGTTATAGAACATTCTCCGTCTTGCCTCGATAATTATTTCTCTCCTTAAATAATTGTCACATTATTTAAGAAGCCAAAAACCTAATTTTATCTGTTGTAAACTGAAAAATTTCCTGGGGGAAGGGGCTCTATCCCACTGATTCCCAACTTGGATACGTGCTATTATCAATAATAGGGTCTTTCCTCGATAATTATTTCTCTCTTCAAATTATCCTCATTTTATTTTATTTCTCACCACAAGGAACCAAACACCTCATTTTATCTAGTGTAAACTGAAAACTTTCGGGCGGGCTCCAGCCCCTAAGCCCCCTTGTATACGTGCCTGGTTCCTGGTTCAATTAACTGTAAAAATACGTTGTACAATGGTTCAGATCTTGCTTTAAGCTGTAAGTCACGTCCCGATTAGCCTATCTGACCACTAAAGAACTAAATAATAATAATAATATCAATTTTGTTCTTTAGAGTATGTCTTCTGTTAAGTACATCGCCAGTTTAGCATAGATTATTTCTGTTAGTTATCAGTATTCTTCATCCCAGTGTCTTAAGATGAAAGCTGATTTAATTCGTGATATTCGTATGAGGCTTACCCAACCTCAAATCATGGGTACCTGGGGAGGGGGGTTAAAGCGGTCGGGGCATAGTACTGATCCCATCACCTCCAAAATAGCCCTTCATTGCACGGTTCTGTATTGCACGGGGAACTTTACTTTACCAAATGGCGTTGATTTCCTTTCAGTGTATAATCATTTATTTGTTTAACAAAATTTGGGAGTTTATTATTTTCTTATATTAAAGATACTACTCCATATTGGTTCGTAGACATTTAACTTATTCAGCGAGTGTCTAATGTTTTATATTTGTGGCAAATTGTATATAGATACTGCTGTTTGGAATATCATTGCCCTTTATTTTCATAACCCGTTACACTTCCGATAAATCATGGCTCTTTGAAAAAGTTCTGACGAATAAGGGAAATTTCATTTCCATAAGGGAATTTTTCCTTAGATACAGGAAAATTTTCTCTAAGAGGGAATTTGTTGAAAATGGAGTTGCCACCACTGAACAGCCAGTAGCTGAAAGCCACGAAGCAGCGCAGTACGATGTTCGTTTGGGAGTTTGAGATCTAGGTGAGAGCACTAACTAACGAAGCACTATAGTGCAGAAGGCCTTAGAAAGAGCGTTTCGCGGGCTAACAGCAGACGTCGCTCGCACACTATTGCCGATACTCTCGTGTCGTCTGCTCCTCAGCCGAACAAACAGGCCGAGGTAGCAAGAGGCAGAGGTCATTCACCCATCCAGAAGGGTGCAGCGAGAGCTGGCTGTGGCAACCGGGCTCGCTCATTCGCGGACCTGATTGGTTCTCGCAGACACACCCCCATATTGTTGTCTGCTGTAAGCCCGCGAAGCGATCTTTCTAAGGCCTTCTGCATTATAACGAATTGCATTATTAGATTCGTTAGTGCTCCATGTTGGGGGCGGGGCAACGAGAACTTTGCCCCCAACAGTTTTTTCTGTAATTACTCTTGTTCTACTGAAGCACTAACGAAATGGTTAACACTAGTTGAGAACACTATCGAAGCACTAACAAATTGCACTATTATAATCTATGAGGTCTTAATAAGACCGCTTCGCGGGCTTGCAGCAGACGACAATATGTTGGTGTGTGTCTGCGAGAACCAATCAGGTCCGCGAATGAGCGAGCCCGGTTGCCACAGCTAGCTCGCTGTACCCTTCTGGAAAGGTGAGTGACCTCTGCCTCTTGCTACCTTGGCCTGTTTGTTCGGCTGAAGAGCAGACGACACGAGAGTGTCGGCAACAGTGTGCGAACGACGTCTGCTGTTAGCCCGCGAAGCGATCTTTCTAAGGCCTCCTGCAGTATAGATTCGCTAGTGCTCTATGTGGGGGGCCAGGTTTACGGACATTATGAAGAGGACACAACAATAATCCCACCACCGAGGATTGTACTGACTGCAGTTTCAGTCCCTAGGGCCTTGTTAGCCTGTAAAATCGATTCCTACGCGGAAGAGATAATTTGCAACTCGAGACGAGACCGAAACATTTGCCAAATATCGTCTCGAAACCATCCGTACTTGAATGAAAGAAAAAAGTTACACCTCACCTACTATACTTTAAGTCTTCCTCACAGAGAAATACTAAGAACACAGAAGCGACGACAGAAGGTAATGTTTGTAGAAAGTAAACGGGCGAGGAAAACGACCTAGGCCGTGTAGCATGAAAAATGAATGATAGCGTTAACAGCGAGAATGAAAAATGAAAAAAATGGGGGTGGTTACGTTCTCCCAGTACCCCAAGGCAATTTTTATGCTTCACAGCGGATTTACGGGAAGGGAAGACAAAAATTGAGAGGAGAATTGAAATTAAAGAACCGATGCGTAAAAAAAAACGCACCTCATGCTCTTCAAACATTCTGACTGTGGTAGGCGGTCCCCCGGTTGTGCCACTTGGGAAATTTGGGACAGAATTAACTTTACTTTGAAGGAATGGTCGGCGGGGGAGGGAAGGCAGGGAGCTGGGGCGGGGGTAGGCAAGGGAGAGATTGAGAGGTACGTGTTGAATTGTGCAGCATAATGGAACTGCACTCGGTACAATTCTCTAAACGTGGATCTGTGAGTAATTTATTGGCATTTGATTACATTATCACATTCAACAGGAAAGAAATAAACGTTATACGAATTATTGTTTTATTCTTGTATCGTACAGGTCCAGCTGGTAAGCAAGGGAGCCCGGGTTCGATACCACATTGCATGTGGTTCGGATCATTCTTTAAACTGTAGATCCAGTACTGATTAGCCTATCTGTGCATAAAGTGGACTTACAACAACAACAAGAAGAAACAAATAACAATTTGTTAGTTGTAGTTAGGGATTACACTGAAAGTCATAATTTTCGTATTTCCATTTCTGCATTTAACATAAACATATATTGGGATTAAACAAATTGTTATATCATTCTAACAATAATTACGTTAATATAGATACAAGAAGTAAAAAGTGGAACAAATGCTTGCTTGTTAAAGGCAATGAAAGGTAATGGTAATTACAAAAAGTAAAAAAAGCAACATGTTCTTACTTGTTAAAGGCTGGGAAAGGTAATGGTAAAGCTATACTACCTTCTACACGTTACGACATGCAATGAAGACACGTGGAGAAACGGAGAGGGTAGGGGTTACACATTTATAATCTCGACCATTTGTAGGGATGCTGTGATCAGCACCACGCTTCGACCACCTTTACCCATCAGGTTTGCCGCCTGAGACTGGATGAACCTCAGGGACATTGGGGAGAAAGTTCCCACCTGAAAATCACCCACCTCAAGAATCGAATCTTGGTCTCACATGTGGAAATTAGACGCCTTACCGACTAAACCACAGCGGCCCGTGTTTTACGCAAATTAGGCTAGCATGATACAAATATCAATAGAAAAAAATTCAGGGATAGAAAGAGGGGAATCAGCATACATTATTCAGATTAAAAAAAAATATATTAGCATGTTTACAATATAGTGATTTTAGTGTTATTATTATTATTTTTGTAAATAACGAAGTTGTAAATAGGGGAACACTCTGTATAAGACTGTCGTAACGGAATCACTAGTGTTTTTATGATTTGTGTCTCTCGCTGAGTGACAATCCAAATAATGGCAAAAAAAGCAAACCTGCCTGGACGTCCGAAACCTCTTACAAACTGATAACGACATAACGTTTTCATTGTGGGGCGCTCTACTCGCAAGTTTTCCCAACCACCTGTTTGTGACCCTCGATTTCGTAAGTGATGACGTCACAGCATTCGCTCTCTCTCTCTCTCTCTCTCTCTCTCTCTTTTTCAGAAGCAAGTAGCCACTTCCGGTTGAGAGCACCGTTTGGCCGATGCACCTCGTAATCTCGACACAGGACCAAGCGAGGCGTTAGTCAGGTTCAACCAAACGTGAATTTGTTGAGTGGAATAGGAAAAAGGAGAAAAAGAGCGGATGATACGAGAGAGAGAGAGAGAGAGAGAGAGACACCGAAATGGAACGAGGTATAAAGCGACACATCGATTTTCCCTATTTTTATCCTTCACATATACGGAGTGTTCACAAGTAGTTTGCCCCATTTTTTAACATCACTCGCAAAATAGGCCTGATAAGTTGTCAATTAAAAAAAAACAGAGGTGCAATCTTTCTGTAGTTATCCTCCATTTCTTCTTGTTATGGTTCTGGAGCGCAAGCTTTTACGAACACTGACTTATTCACTTTCCTTGCAGTCTCAACGATAAAATCCTCTCATTCACATAATTCACATAAGGATGTCATTTTATTTTTCACACGCGGCCAAGTAGTATGCCAATACCGTGATTTTTTTTGAGTTCCCCTTCTGAATAAAACCTTTCGAATTCTTCACTTGCCAATTATACCCTGTCCCATCTAAATATCTCTGGAGCAAGGCCGCGCATGGCGGCAGAGAAGGGGGGATCGGGTGGGCAGAGCTAAACAGTGCACGCTGCTGGGAAGGCTGGTAACTGCAGTCGCTTTCCTCCAGGGGCGGCGCCAGAAATTTTCGACCGGGTGGGCAGATAAGATCTTATATGTTTTACATGCACTTATGCCCTCCCCTTTCAACATATACGGGGGGTCCTAAAACAACTTCAACAACGGTTGGATGCTGGTAGATATATATATATATATATATATATATATATATATATAAAACTTTTTCTCATACACATAACCTTGAAAGTGCTTAGTTTCTGATCTATAAGCGCTGAAAATCTAACCTGTATGTATGCAACCCAACTCACCAAACGATCACTCTGACGAAACTTCCAGGGACGCGTAGCAAGGACTTGAATTGAAAACAACAACTTGGGAGTCTTATCTGGCATAATACAAAATAATAATTAAACTTGAGATGTTGTAAACATAGGTGTGCGCAGACTAATTTATTTTGGGGTGCCTTAAGGGAAGTTTCAGTTACTTATCTGGACAAGGCGAGCCTAATTGTCGTAACTTCACGTTCCTTTTCACAGAAACTATTAGGTATATGAACATGAAATTTTAACATAGAATGAGCATTTGTTATCACTTTAGAACAGGTTTTACTATCACTGTGTCGATATATAAAGTAATGAAAGTAAACAATTGAAAATTATAAATACGAGGCTATATTTCTACAGGTACTATCAGCTGAAACACTCTCATGAAATACATCTGTAAGTTCAGTTCTACCATGTTTTATAATGCACATTACTTCATATTGCTGTACCTGGTCACTCGATAGTTAATGCCATGTGTTATATATCATTTTAAACCGTAGAATTCAGATGCAAGCAAATATCTGAAAATTGATACGCTTGTCATTGAAAGAGAAGGGAAAGAGAGCATTCATGAAAGTCTTTGAACATGAAAGTCTTATTGGAAATGTTGGAAGGCTGCATTAACAACAATTCGGCCCTCGGGAAAAAAATAAGTAGGGGCCGATATGTGAAGGGGCTCTGCGATTTATAAAGGTAAAAATAATTTCTTTACTACGTGATTACTGATTACTATAGTAAACGAATATCACATTGTTTTGTGGAGAGGGAGAGACTCAGAGAGAGAGAGAGAGAGAGCTGGTCATCTCAAATGAAACGAAATTCCTTATTTTTTTACTACGGATATTATTTTCATTATTTTAATGGTAGTTCAACATATTTTTTTAAATTTTTTGAGAAGACATTTTGGGTAGCCAGATACCTTTGGCAGCCCTGTGTGCACACCTATGGCTGTAAGAAGTATTTACGGCATTTCCAACAAATGCGGACTGAAATTCAAGACTCTTCATTCTAAAATGTTCCCATCGTATTTCGTGTTTTGCAGTACCAATAATCGTGAATCGTGAGATTCACGTGCGACATGTTGATGAAATCGACGAACTGAGAAATGCAAACATAGTGTGTTCGCCACCTTGTTTCACACGCAGACTGTTATTTATTTATTTCTAAATGGTTAATCGAGTCCCTCACATAATACGGGGTAAACCCCTTGCTGAAAATAATGAATAGTAAAAGCTCTTGCAATAAAATGAGAAACATCGTTTAAACATTAATTAATTCGCACATTAAAACTAATCAATCCGACTTGGATAAAGTGGTCACTACATCACGTGTGCATTCCGAGCGCCCAATACATCTCAGTGTTTGACATAAGTATGGATAATGTCTTATTAGCAGAATTTAAAAAAAAGCACGAACCCAGTTATAAATCAAATTCTTAGTTCATTCTGCATAATATTTACCTAGGCCAAAAAATGACATTTTGGCAAAATATCACCGAAAAGTAATAAATAAATAAATAACATTGTATGTATTATATTTCTATATTTTTGCCACATTTCAAATATCTATTTATTTTCATTACGTAGCACATTATCAAAGCAATTTGATGCATCGTCCCTGTGAAGCCAGGAGCTGCAGCCTTCAGGCCCATAATCCTGTTCTAATCTTGATCATATTCTGCACAATTTTGCGCCTCTCATAAAGCCTCCTAAGCCTACTGGCTGCTTAAGCATACAAGTGGGCATTAGATTACAGTTTCTGTTTCAAAAGCTTTGGAAATTCCTTTCGCTTTCCAATGATAAAGTTAAGGAAGTTGGAAGAAAAGCTTAAATTAATTCCATTCAACTTATTATTTACTCTGACTTTCGTAAACCTATTCACTAAATCAGTGTTTCGGCAAAGGACAACAAAGCTTTTTATTGAATGATAATATGTGAACTTGTCTGTATTATAGATAATATTCACAAGTAAAATATACATGGAGTAAACACCATAATAAAATTATTTATTTACTGAACCATTCGCAATTTCCCAAGTGTATATATTTATTGAATTTGATTGGGTGGGCAATCGGGTGGGCACAGCACTTTTTGGGTGGGCAATTGCCCACCCGTGCCCACCCCTGTCGCCGTCCCTGCTTTCCTCTCCCTCCACGCAATCCCGCTCCTCTCACGTGTTCATTGGTGGAGCCGTCTCGCGTCACTTGCGCAGAGACTAGTTTTCGTTCGTCTGCTCCAGAGATAGATGGGACAGAGTGTAATCACTACGTTCCCGGTTGACTTCTGATATTCCCATGATAGGTATTTTATTTCTTCAACTTTCAAGGTTTCCAACTTCTTTCAAGATGGTGAACAAAGAAATAATTTTCGCTACCTTGCGATATTTCTGATATTCTAAAATTTGTCTATCTCTCTACCTCTCTCTATGGACGAAACATTCACCATAGCTGTGGGGAATCCATGGTACTAGAGTGAGGTAATAAAGACAATGAAATAGAATACTTGGTTCGAGAGGGAAAAGTAGCGAAATGGAAGCAGCTTACTTGCCCTTTATAAATAAATAATAATAACTCGTGACTCTACAGCCCTAGAAGGGTCTTGGCCTATTTCCCGACTGCCATTCTCCCTCCCACAATCCTAACTAGAGGCGTTGAGATCTTCAACCGGTAATGGGGCGTCGTGGGGTCAGCACGTCGAACCCTTAGGTGTTGTGGGAGATTTCCCAGACCGGGTTACGCTACTCACTCGTAGCTCACCATTTTCCTCACGCAACGATCATTTGCCGCAAAATAAAGCTGCCTAGAGTGCACGTCAAATCTCCTGCATATGACCTTGAAAGGCTGAACAGCACCAGCGAATCAGAGACGTGCGGCGTTGCCTAGTTCCGCGCTCTCCGTGGCAAGGCGTTTCGCTCAAACACGCTATCCCTTTTCCGTGTAAGACATGGCACCGCTGCAGTGCGGCGCTATTGGCTGTCGCCATATGCAGGAGATTTGACGCGCACTCTAGGTGACGAGTTTGTAGTATCTAGATACCTCAGATGACTGGTCTTTTTTCTCAATGGGTAAAAGGTTTTGAAAATGGGGGTCAACTTCAATCCTCCTGCAAAGCACTTGGCTCGGTTGGTACACTACAATGCAACAGTTTTCTACAGCTGTAGATAGGTGGAATGTCCTCGAGGCATCGGCCTATCAATAACAACAAATATAAAATGTTCTGTTGTTGTTTTATAAGAAAAAGAGCAAGATTTTGCAAAGAAAGTTTGGTCCAGAACAGGAAGCATTTCTTATCCACAATACATAATGAAACGCGAAGAGACAGACCAGATTTCTCCGCAACTAACAAAGACTTTGGCGATGTTCTTTTGTTCAAAAAAAATGAGAGAAGGAGAGATACAAACTGTCTGCTACCTGTCGTATCGTGTCATCCAATATTGATTCTTCTTTTCTATCTTTCTTTGGGACATTTTTCCTGTTCTTTCTCCGTTGTGTTTTCGGAGCAGAAGGAAGAGAAGATGAAAAAGAAAATCCATTACAGAAATCGAGCTATTGTTGGCGCCAGGAAGCCGCCATGTTGAGTTTTCTAGTTTCCAACGAACTTCAGGTGGAATTTTAGGATGTCTGTCTCTTCTTGGGTTGCTATTGGAAGCTTAGAGAGAAGAAAAGGGGAAGACTGTGACGTTTTTAGATTTTCTCCAGTTCTCTGGTCGTTGACATTTTGGCACTTACCTCTCATCTTTTATTTCTGTTTTCTTACAAGCTTTCTTTTTATCTCAGACAGTCGGTTAGGGTTTGTAATGCATCTAGCGACAAACTTTACAGATAGAAAGCATCAACATATGGACAACTTTTCTCAGTAGCGTCTTGTTGCTGGTGTCTTATTTCGACGCTACGAACCCTCAGAAAGAACATATTATCTATATGTATGCAGCCATGTGGCGCATGCATGTACTAAAATCCAGCATTTATTACCAGGCAGTGTGCGAATTAACGGGGGGGATGCCGGGACCCCCTCCACGAAACATTATATCCCGGGCAAGAGAAAATTATTTTTATGCCAGCCAGCGATCTTTTTATCCCCCTCAAAGTAAATGGAATTCAAAGCATATAGTATACCACTTCTTAACTATATAACAAACACAATAAACATACAAATACATAAACTTCCCAAAATGAAATCACAAATACGTCACCAAGTGGGCACCCCCCTCAAACCAAATAAGCTTAATTCGCACAGTGATTACAGGTACGTCACTTAACCGTTACGTTGATTTGTAATCAAAAACAACTGGTAATGCAAATTGGTAACCCAAAAGTTAGCTGACAGAAATTAGAGTCCATTATTTATTACTCGAATTCAGAATTCAAATAGAAGGAGCCAAATTCTCAAAATAACATCTCGTTAATTTTATCGAATTTCCCGAGAGCAAATTTCACTAATCTCGCTTACGTTGTTGCCCGACCCTGTGGCCGAGTGGTAGTTCAGCGGAAGTGCCCGTGCGAGCAACATCGCCGTGCCTCTGCTCGTGAACCGGTGAGTCATCAGGACTCTGGCCTGCTAGACGACGCGAAACGCGTAAATTTTCAAGTTACGTAAAGTTGTTGAATTGAAGGGAAAATGGAAATTCGTCGCGTAAATACGCTAAAGTTATGGTTTTCAAGTGTGAAGAAGTGCCCATCATCGCTGATGCTTCATCGTTGGATATGGGATACTCTTGCATTGACTGAAGACCAGGTATTAAGTATTGAACTGGACCAATACCGTAAGTGTGTATATATTAAGTTAGTGACGCGTCTATTAGGCGAACAGTTAATTAATAAATTTGAAGGGAAGTTAGTTTATTGTGATGAGGATGATGAACATGAAATTAGAGTAGACTGGGCTGATAGGACAACTACACTAGTGAGATTACATGTTATACCAATGGAAATAACCGATAGCCATATCCGTGCAGTGCTTGCGCAGTATGGTGAAATTAAGACCCCTCCGGTGGACGAGCGATATTCGGATGAGCATATTTATAAAACTCGTACAGGCATTAAGTTGGTGAGAATGGATCTGAATAAGCCAATCCCGTCCTATGTATCAATACAGGGTATGCAATATTAGGTAACATATTATGGACAGAAACCTACCTGTAAAATATGTGAAGACACTCAACACACAGCACGGTTTTGTCCACAACGACGTGGTGCTGTGGGTGAGCGAGTGATTCAAGATAACATTGGAGCATGTGCTACTCCTGTAGAAATCCAGCCTAAGCAGTCATATGCAGCAAAGGTACATAGACCACCTAGCCAACGTTCAGCGCATGAGATGGAGATAAAGGCTGACACACAATTTACAGTGTTGCCAATTCCAATGCAGTTGCAAGAAAAAACTGTGAACAATGAACGCGATAAAAATCTGCAAAAAGAGCCGAAAAAAGCTGATGTTGTAGAACACCAACTGGACCCTACCAAGGAAACACCTGTGCCTATCCACAGCAAATCGTGGGCGGAAGAGGTGGCATCTTTAGACAATCTCCACAGTCATGTACGGGATAACGTTTTGGTGAATGACAGTCTGGAAACAACTGATCAAGAGATGCGCGAGTCTGACACTACGAGTAATCGTGAAATGGAGACTGACATATACGAAGCAGGAGGATCCCATACACTGGAAGATCAACAAAGCAAAGTTCAGTTTGGTGAAGCCACAACAGGTACGAAGGACAATGCCAAAAGAAAATCAAATGTGAAGAGACTCCAGGAACAGAAGCAGTTGAAGAAGAAAAAAGTACAACAAAATGTGGCACCTAACCCCCACCACAAGAAGAATGTGAAGCAGCAGGCAATAGCCCCCTCCCCAGTGCGTATAACCAGATCCCAAAGTGTGACAAATTTGGCCTCGAGTGTTGATTTACAACCTGTGATCGGATCCAAATTCAGTGTTTCCCCTAGCGTGTCTAGTGAATGTGTGGGTGCAAGTAAAAATGAAAGTCAGAAATAGTATGTGTAAAATGAGTAACGGTATATGATGTTTGATCAGGTGATTGGTGTGAAATATTCCATACATAGCCAGAGTATAACGTATAGCTATTTTTTTTTCTTTTAACAATCTTTGTGTGTAAGGTAGACCTAAAAACAGTAAAACAATGTATATATTTAACAATATTGTAAAAACAAGTGTTTACATATCCATAGTGATGCTTACCACCATTAGACTTGCTAGTATAAACATAAACAAACTACAAAACAAAACAAAACAAAGTGCGTTGGGGGACTTTCTAATTCAGTCCGCTATAGATATTGCTCTCATTCAAGAAGTAGCAATAACTAATTATGAGTTACCCACTAGTTATATTGTCTATAATATTCTCACATATTCAGCGCAAGGAACAGCTGTATTAGTTCGAGACAATATACATGTATCAAATGTAGAATACCATCCGAGTGGTAGAATTACAACTGTACAAGTAGAAAACCTGTGGATATGTAATTTGTATGCGCCTTCTGGTAGTAATCAAAGGCAGCAACGTAATGAATTTTTCGCAACTGAAGTAGCGACGGAACTTCAAGGTAATAAGCAACATATTATTTGTGGAGGCGATTTTAATTGTGTTTTGTTGCCAAAAGACCAGCGCCCTGGATTTAATACATCCAATGCGCTGCAACAGTTGGTAAGTGGGTTTCAATGGAAAGATGCATGGGATATTTTGCACCCAACAAGTGCAGGCTTCACATATGTAAAGGATGAGGGTGCTTCACGGTTAGATAGATTTTATGTTTCACAATCAATTATCCCTAATATCACTAATGTTAACATGGTGCCAACTTGCTTCTCAGATCATAGTGCAATTATAATGGCGGTAAATATGCAACTGCCAAATATACAATATGGGTATGGATATTGGAAAATGAATATATCTTTATTTGATGATCCACTTTTTGCTGACAAATTCCAAGAGAAATGGGAGTATTGGGAACGATTAAGGGCGAAACAAATAAATATAATTACGTGGTGGGATGAATATCTAAAGCCAGCTATCACACGATTTTGTAGACAATATAGTAGGGAACGGAACCAGGATTGGAATAATAAATACAATTTTTATTATAAAGTGTTGAGAGAGCTAACTGATGAAGGGGTAAGAGGGGGAAAAGTGCAACAGAACATTAAACAAGTACAGGAAATATTGTTGCAATAACACGCGCAAAAAAGAAGTGGGTGCAAAATACGTAGTAAACTTTTACCTTTTGACCCCTTGGAAATGGCCAATATTAGTCATGTTCTACATGAACGTAATCGTGGAAAACGCCAAACGATTCATAAGATAATAGACGAAGATAATTCTGAACATAGTAATGTGACTGACATAAAGGAAATCTTTTACCGCGCTTATCACTCTAAATTTCAAGGAACAAGTTATGATCTAGCTCAGGAACAAATATTTTTACAACAAGTTCCGGAATTTTTTTCTGTTAATGACAACTTGCGGATTGAAAAGAGCTTTACAGCTGCTGAGGTGTACGAAGCTATTCTAGGAATGAAGAATAACTCATCGCCAGGAATAGATGGTATTCCCATAGAATTTTATAAAAGATTTTGGTCCCTTGTAGGTAATATTGTGACAGACTGGATAAATGCAGTATTTAATCAACACTGCTTGGGAAGGACGAGCAATACAGGTGTAATCGTCCTGGTTCCCAAAGTTCCTAACCCTACGATAGTAAAACACTATAGACCTATATCTTTGTTGTGCACGGATTATAAAATTTTTGCACGATGTTTACTTCGTCGTCTTTTGCCCTATATGGAAAGAATGATCGGTGTCCATCAATACTGTTATGGTAATAATAGATCGATCTTTACTGTGTTACAGACAATTCGTGATGTCATAAATAGTTATAGATATATGACCATACAAGGTCACCATGGTATAGTGGCATTGGATTTTCAAAATGCTTTTGATACTGTACAGCACGAATTTTTATATGCTGTATTTTTAAGGATGGGTTGTAGTCCAAAATTTGTAAATGCGATTAAGAGTTTATATACTGAAGCCAATTCGTGTGTAAAAATCAATGGTTTTTTAACTAAGACATTTCCTATACAAAGGGGTGTCAGACAAGGTGATCCCATGTCAATGATAAGTTTTTGTGTAGCGTTAATGCCATTTTTAAAGGTACTTGAAATGCAATTGCAGGGGTTAAATATTCACTCAACAACGATAAAATTATTAGGTTATGCTGATGATGTCACTGTGTTTGTGAAATTGCCGACAGATATGGAAATACTTGAAAATGTGATAGAAAAATACAGCTCGGTAGCTGGCCTAAAGCTTAACTATAATAAAACTCATTGGATGCACTTAGATGCTACAAACCACTCGTATCAAAACGATAAAATTCAAAAAGTAAATGCACTGAAAATACTTGAAATAATTTTTACCCACTCTTTACAAGAAATGATTGCTCAAAATTATTCAACATGTATTGCTGGCCTGAAAAGTGTGCTTAAACAAAACAAACTTCGTGCCCTCAGCTTGGTTGCCAGGGTAGCCTTTGTAAATATTTATGCGAGTTCAAAGCTCTGGTTTGTGACACGAGTGCTTCCGATGAGGAAATTGGATTTTGTACAGATAAGGAGTGCGATAAACTGGTTTGTTTGGGCACACCAAATGTTGCGGGTGAGTCACGAGAATGTATGTCTGCCGGTACAGTGCGGGGGACTTGGCTTGACTTACGTAGATTTAAAAAGCCAAGCTCTCCGCGTACAAGCAGATATGTCAATGTTAGTAAACTTCCCAGACAGTTTAACGGGTGTGATACTTAAGCAAACTTTGGACACCATACCATTGCAGTCTCCGATCGCTATAGCAACGGTGCCACCGCATTATAAATATTTACAAGAATCAGTGCTAGAAATTTGTTATATACTACTTTCAGCGAAACCTCTTGAAATATCAAAAGTATCTCAATTATACAAGTCACGTTGTTTGGCAACACTGCCTAGCTGCAAGATAATGATTACACAACCAACACATCCCTGGCACACAATATGTAACAATGTTCACGCACCACATTTATCGCCCTTGGTAAAATCTGCGTGGTACTGTGTGGTACAGGATATAGTGGTGACGGAAGAGAAATTACATAAATTAAAACTGTTACAAGACCCACTATGTGGTAGGTGTAAAGAAAATGGTTCGATTTCACACTGGCTAAGTGAATGCATACGGAAATATCTATGTGTGTTATTAGGAAAAATTTGTAGCACCCATCCCAACGCGTTTACTGTGCATAACATAATGTTACCTACGTTTTTGTATTTTCCATGTACGAAATTGCGTAGTGTACAATGGTTGGTTGGACATTATATATTGTTTGTCTGCATATATAAAGGTATAGATTTTCATGATCAATTTTGAATATATGTTAAACAGGAATATCATAAAGTGTCTCAAGATAAAAGAAAAATATTATTCGCACATTTTTTAAAGGAATGTTAAAATAACTATTGTTATCCAAAATCTGTAAAATTACTGTATGAAAGAAAAATTGTAAATAAATAAAAAAAAGGTGGTTAGCGCATCGCGCTGCGACGCCAAGGGTCCCGGGTTCGAATATCGGTCGGGCTTGGTTGTTTGTGAATGTCCATTCATCAATTTCATCATTTAATCACTCATCCCCATCTTCGCAAATTAGCCAAGAGGCACAAAACGCGAAGTAAAATAAACTAAATCAATCAATCAATCAATCTTGCTTACGTTGATCAAAAACATACACTTAGTTTCTTCTGTCTCGCACCAAAGAACTCTAACGATGAATTTCCTTTAAAATCTGTCCCTTGCCCTTTTCAGCCTCGTAGTCTCTTCTCCGGGTTTCTTCCCATGAAGAGTTATGTTGGGTAAAAGATTTAGAACACTCATAACCCGCCACTGTATATTCAAGGAAATGATTTAAGGGACACAGCGTAGCAGGTTCAACGTCCTGAAGAATATATATATGTTGAAGTTAATATTTCGCTGATATTAGACCCATAAATACTTCCCTATTCATGAAAGGGAGCAAGAATTTTGTACTTTTCCCCTTCACTGTCTCTGCCTCTCCCTCAGTGCTGCCACCTGGGGCCGGGATGGAAATTTATGAAACTCTTGTACAGAGGTTGGGCGTCTTTCACCCTGCAAATTCCCGCTTGTTTACGCTGGTGACCACGGGGAGGCGCTGGAGTTTAAAATTAATGGAATGTCTCTTCCAGAGCGGCGGAAGTTGATCCTCGCTGGAGAAGGACGTAGTTCCAGAGGGAACTCTTCTGGAGAAGATAGTTTTGGATATCCGTCGTGGGATTCGCAGTTTTAGCAGCTTCTTAATATCTCCAGGGGCTTTAACAGTCTCTGGTCTCAGAGATAGTTGAAAGAATAAGGAAATTTTGCTTGAAGCAACAATGTGACTTGAGATTGTTTAAAACTATAAAATGTACATTCTTAGTTAATAAAATAAATACACAGGACGAAATAAGTAATATTACACATATTTAAAATTTCAATGTTGCATGTGTGACCACAAAAGTTGGAAAAATCAGTAATCGTTTTAAGTTCCACTTTACGCACAAAAGGGTTAATCGGGACTAGACCTACAGTTTAAAATGGGATCCCAACTACTACGTGCCTCAACCGTATCGAACTCGGAACCCTTTTATTACAAAGCGGTGACGTTATCATTGCAGGAAGGCAATTGGAAAAATTAGTTTTTTTTTCAAATAAAATAACTGGTAATTGAAATAATTTCACATTTTTAACGTCACTCTTATGGGTCTCAATGGTCATGTGAATCAAACTGTCCATCAAATGAGTCACTTTTCCTCGGAATTTTCAGGAATAACTGTCTCATCCGCTGGTATACCCTTCTGTCCATCTTATTACACCAACTGTTTAGTTATTGCACAAATACGAGTATTATAATAGATATCACAAATGCGCCAGATAAACAACCAAGGCACTCAGATACCAGGGTCTCGTTTAATACCCCTCCCCCCTTCTCTAGTAGCTCAAAGATATGACTAACACTGAAAACGAAATAGTGGTGTAAAAGAGAAAGGTAAGAAACTCAGCAAGAATAAGAGGTCGTGCGCGACCTACGCAGGGTTAACAATCGTTTGGAAATTATTACGAAGTCAAGTTCTTGTCTAACGTAACGAGTTCGGCTCAGAACTGAATTGAACTTGTTATATCAAGTAAGAATGTGAATTTGTCTAAAGAATCGATTAGAAATTACTTAAAAGACACAGTCTTGCGTGAAGTAAGGAGTTCGGCTCAGAATTGAACTAAATTCGTTGTATGTAGTAACAATGTTAATTTATCTAAGCTGAACTTGTCGTGTTAGCAGGATCAAGAGCTAAGCGAGGTTTCCAGCTGTGGGACGGAGAACGTACTGCCACAGGCTCTGGTATAGTGCAGCTTTGATTGCCTAGGTGGCAGCACCTTACACAACTTCCCCCTTCTTTATTGAAATTATATGTTTTGTTTGCATGTGCTACATTAATCTTACATCTCATTACAAAACATTCTAAACAAAGTTTCTGACTCTTAATTCAAATATAAGAACAGCAATATTTTAACCAAAACATAAAATTTGTACATTTAACCATTTTATCCATAACCATACCCATTAAATAACAAATCAAGAACAAATAATATTTTAACATACGTAATCCTTCATCTACCCTGGAGGGTTTCTTTCCCTTCGAGGATGCATATACACCAATCTCTCAGCATCTTCTAACTTATTATCCTTATTATTTCGACCTAGTGTAGTTTGAGTTACTCTCGGCTGAGCCCTTTCAAGAAATGTAATATCATCCCTCTCCAATTTTTTATCCATTACCTGAGGAGCAGGGATGAGGTGCTATCTGTTTCGACCATAAATACCTGTATTCGTTTGTGTAAGTATGATCTAGAATATTTTGATTTATTTTTAACTGTACGATATTGCTTTACATCTTTAACCAAGATCCTCTCATCCTCCTTCAGGTCTCTTAAATGTCTAACTCTGTGTCTGCTGTTGTAATTATCAACTTGTTTGTTCTTTAAACCATTTTCCTTGCACAAAATTTGTCTACGATTCAACTCTTTAGGTAGTGTAGTTTTGTAGGTAACATTGGTAAATCAAATCTTAATTTCCTATTCAGAAATAATTCTACAGGAGAATAACCATTCGCTAATGGAGTATTTCTATATGCAAGCAAAGCTAAGTTGAATTTGGCGTGTTAGCAGGATCAAGAGATAAGCGAGGTTTCCAGCAGTGGGTCGGAGGACGTACTGCCCCAGGCTCTGGTATAGTGCAGCTTTGATTGCCTAGGTGGCAGCACCTTACACAACATCAATTTGGCAATTTAAACAGTAGCTTCTACTTGTCCTTGAAACTGACTATAATATGGCGAACCAGTTTGGTGAATGAAGTTATACTCTTTAGCAAAACTACGAAATTTATACTGAAACTGCGGTCCATTATCAGATCTGACTACATTACAAACGCCAAATCTAGCAAACAATTGTGATTAACACTTATTCAGTCAATTGTTTCAATGGAAATATCTCATTTTTTTAGTAGTAATCTGTGGCAAAAAGGTACCATACACCTTTACACTTAACTAAATCTAATCCTACCTTTTGCCATGGTCCATCAGATATACTTTCCATGCAAAATGGTTCTTTACAGTTATCTCTCATTTCAATACATTGAGAGCAGTTTTTCACTAAAGCATCAAGTTGTGAACTAAGCCCTATCCACCATACTCACGTCTGTGCTCGACGTCTACATTTGCTTACACCCTGATGAATTTGGTGTATGAAATTTAAAACCTCCTGTTGCAGTGAACCTGGCATTACAATACGAGAATCTTTAAACAATATATTATGTATTATTGAGAAATCTAATTTATATTGAACAGTTCTACAGGAATTTTACTTTTATCAGGCCAACCATTCATTGTAGTACAGAACCTGGATATGGTTCTGTAGGAAAGTTTGAGTATAGAGAATTTTTCTTCACTAATGGTTAGTAGGTGCCTAAAGAAGTAGTTTTGACTTGGGTGGACATCCGTCACCTGGTACATTTTTCCGCTATGACGTGATCAAAAATGGCAGCCACTCGATCACAAAACTGCTCATATCTCTGTTAATACTTGACCGATTTTGATGGAAATTGAGTCAGTCTATTTAGAAGGTGAATGGAAATGCTTTGTAAACCAGTTGTCTTTTGTCTTTATAGTTTTCTTTTGCATAAAAAGATCAACAGATACTTTCCTTAATATATACAGCAATAAATTCAATATTACTGTTGAATTTGTTTGTAAGCCCACTTGATGAACAGAAATGTTCATTGGGACTGGATCTACAGTTTAAAGAGAGATCCGAACATCTATATGGCACCACTGAGTATCCAACTAAGGACCCCTTGATTAAACGGCGACGATTGTATGATTTGGTTTATTTTAATTCGCTTTTCTGCAACTTTTGGCTAATCACGAAGATGAGGATGAATGACGATATTATGATATATGAAAGGAGCTTAAAAAAATAACACCAATGCCCAGTTCGGGATTCGAAACCTCGCCCCTAGCATCGTAGCTTGTTGTGCTAAAAGCCGACGACTTTAACACCGTGTCAATAATCATAATGCAATGATGCCATGACTAAAGTGGGTTTAAAATACCATTAACAACGCGGTCTGTCTTTGCTGAACGCTCGACGTTGTTCTATTGTTTTTGGTAACACTTAACGCCAAGAGATGGCGCTGGTTGCCATTTTACACATTGGTTTGCGATTGACGGAACACTGGTATTAAACTAATATCGTTCGAAACTGACGTTACGATGTGGCAGAAACACAGAATTGAACTTGTTCATCAAGTCACTCACTGAACGTGGTTCCGGGAAACGCAACAATTTTCTCGTCCTCAGTTTTGATGACCAGGCCCGAAACACTTAGATAACGTTCGAATCTTTCTCTCCATGATGGCCACAGTTCTGGTCGAACAATGCCAAATTGTTTAGGTGGAGTGGCAAGACATTGCCACTGGCCGACGAATCACTGTTGTTAGGCATGTTTAACTCTCACGTACCTTGTTCTCTGTTCTCAAAAAAGTCTAGTAAAACCACGATATCCGATCCCACGTTCGCTATTCCACTCTTCCGTTCGACCGAATGCAGCCAGCACCGCTGCCACCATGTATAGCTCGACCACAAGGAAAAAACCTTCCCTCCAAAGTGTTCGCGCAACTTCCCTGCCGTTATCGGTGTTCGGGGCAGTGTTGCCAGGTCAGATTTGAAAAATTCGGGAGATTGTTCCTTGGGAAACCAGAAGATCTGCTACAAAATCCTTACACAACAGAACTGAACTCCTTATATCAGACAAGAGTGTTTTAATTTTTATTTTTGATTTTTTACGTCGCTTTTCTACCTTTTGCGCTTGTCGCCACGATGAGAATGAAGGATGATCTGATGAAATTATCATAGGACAGACACAAACAGACACCTGACAAACGTTCGAACCTGGGACTTCTGGCTTCGTAGCGTTTTACACTGGTAACTCCGCCACGGAGGCTGACATTACACAAGAATGCAACTATGTCTCAAGTAATTTCCAAATAATTCTTCACGTTATAGAAACCTTAATTCTAGATTTCGTTAGTAAATTATGGATTCAGTAACGGATGATTGATTCTAGATTATGCAATTCATTATAGATATCGGTAACGTTCTCTTCATTCTTTGGATGACGAACCTTTAATTTTATTTTCTGAACGATAAAACACGATTCCCTACCACAAAACTACATTTGTCTGATCAAGATTTTCCGCCTCGATTGCTGACGTTTCGAGTGGTCGACTCACATTGATGATGGCTGGTTGATTTGTTGTTTTAAGTCCACTTTATGCACAGTAAGGCTAATTGGGACTGGACCTACAGTTTAAAGTGGGATCCGAACCACTTGTGCCTCCACCGGGTATCGAACCCGGGGCCCCTTGATTACAAGGCGACGACGCTACAACTGCGCCATCGGGGAGGCCACATTGATGAGTCCCGGTAAGGCATGGATGTTACTTGTGGCCTCTCCTTCATCAATTTCATCATCTTCATCTTCGCGATTAACTCAAAGTGACATCAAAATCAGGAATATATATATATATTAATATTTAGGCACAGTGGTTGTATGTTTTAGATATGTACATTCACTACGCGTACGTGGATTTCCTCGGATGTGGATTTTGCAGAAAAATATTTTTTCCATCCACTGGCAAGGGGATATCACAGAGTTGCTCGGGTTATCTTTCCTCGTCTTCTCCACTCCTTACTCGCAATTATCTTAGACAGGGAAAGTTTCTTGGAGCGTTGGGGGCCGCCTGAAGCTGACATTTGAACTTCGTCGTCCTGTCATGTCCGTGACAGATGAGATTCTGGAGTCACGTTTCCCATTCTTTCCAAAATGATTTGAGTGTCAGTCGCAGACGGTGCAGACAATTGAGGGATTCAAATTTCTGAGCTGATGGTACTCTCGTCCGGGGGCATCTCTCGTCTCCTTACGCGTCAGGGAAAGTAGTTTGTTTGTGTATCGCGGATGTGACGCGTGTGTTAAGTAATGAAGTCCATTTCCTTGTTCCTTGCGACAAATTTAGTTCCCTTGGCTTTTTACCGCGGTTGTTTGCTTTGCATGTCCTTTACGTAGGCATAGTTCCGGTGTTGTGCTTAGCGTCTCGCGCTGCGAAACTTACGGACGTGATTGAGGAGATTAACCAGCATTTTCAGTCTTGTCGTGTGGCGAGGGAAATGTTTTTTTGTGGGAAGCATTTTGCCCCGAATTAGTCCTTAATGGAGACTTTTAGAAAGGGATCGTGAAAATTAACAATATGGGAATAAATCGCTATTTCGGCTCTTTCATCATTCTTATGTATCATCGTTGCGATTACCTTGGAGGAGCGGAAAAGCGGGACGCGAGTTACGTCACCGCGGAATACTTTCATTGTTACGCTAAATGCCTAAGTTGTTTGGTTAGGCTTAGTTCTGTTAGCATAAATAATATATTTCCTATGTATTTGTGCTAAGGGAACCAAACGTAACCTAACAACGTGTGAATTCCTAGAATGACTCAGAACATGAAGTTGGTCTAGCGTAGTGCAATAGTTGAGACCCAAGAATGCGCAGGAATATGCTCTGTGGTTTACGCGCATGCGCATAACAAGCTTTAGATGGCTGGCGTCGCGTGAAGCATGCACACGAAGATACTCTGTGGTTCAGGAACATGCGCATAACAGGCTTTCGATGGCTGTAAGGATGCGCAGTCAGTTGCGCGTAGATGAACGACAGCTGGTGAGGAAGTGAATGTTGCTATGAAACGTCAAGTGCATGTATGTTGTAAAAATAATCATCCAGCCGTATTTTAAACAGTGGACGATGCTAGAATTTGGCTACATTTAGCTGGAATAACTCTGAGTTGCTTTTAGAACCTTCACCACAAGGTAGCAGAGACGTATTGAATCTTCCTTAAGTTTCCTACCCTGGAACATTAGTTTGCAAAATTCATGCCACATAAAGACAACTTGAACCTACGCACGCAGTACCAGCATGTCATCAAGAATCTCCATCATCCTTTATTGTCCACTACCGCTTTGAGAGAGGGCCATCCAGGAACCAATAAAATCTTAATGGCCAAAGGGGGAGGAGCCTTGCTCCTTTCCAGGATGCTGTGGAGATGAGTAAATAATGGATAGGAGAGGAGAAGTCAAGATCTAGGCGCGTGAGATGCTGAATAAGCGAGGTACCCGGCCCGTAAGGCATCCTGAACAATCGCCTGTATAAATCTGATTAACTAAGATGGACGGAGCTGTATTATTCAGCCCTGGAGGATCCAGGAACCAAAAGGGAAGACCGTTGTCTTCCAGACAAGCTTCTTTCGGACACCTTAGCCCTACTCCGCCCGATATTTCAAGCGAAATGAGCCTAATTATTGTTTAATTAAAGGCAGAATGGAGGCGCTGGGGACTTTAATAACGCCGTCTGGGAGACCGATGGAGAAATGTTATCTTGGCACGGGATAAACACGAGTGGGGTCCTATTAATAACATTCTCCAGTTCTCGACTCGGCACAGAATCCTCTCTCTCCGTTGACAATCCCCTTTTTGTCGGGACAAGCTGGGCGAAATGTCAAGTCGGATCCGGCGGTGCCTTAATAAGAGGTTTTGCAAACCTTAATTAATGTTATGGTTTAATAAACCTTCAATTATGTACACTTTGGGTTGGGTATTGGTGCCTTTGTCGCACCACAGATGCGAAACTCTGGTTGAACAGATTGCACCCATCTGGTTCCTCGCGAAATAGGATCCGTTGTCTATCCCCAATGTTCATTTGTAGAGCAGCTTAACGACCTAATTTATAAACACAGCCCCCTCTCCCTCCTCTGTAATGAGGCTGATGAAATGCTCTGCGTTGTAACATGAGAAATGGAATCTATTTGTAATCATTAGAGTTTGTCTTTTGGCTACAATTATATTTAACAGTTCAAATATCTATAGGGTGTCCCAAAAGTTTTCAAAACAGAAATGGCACGTAGCATACTCATTGTGGCGGCCTTTCAGAGTCAGGCATAGGTGAATGCCTGACTCAGCTAGGACGATAATCTCGATGATCTTCTCATGAGCTTCTCTGCAAAAAAGAAACATTATTCCTCTGCATGGAGGCTCTTCGGACACCCTGTATGGAAATATTTCTATCTTCTTTCCCATTTTTGACATTTTTAAAACTATGTATAGTGTACATTTTTGGAGCTTATTAAATGAAATTCGTAGGATTATTAGGGCATCACTTCCTGTCCAGTTCTAAAAACTTTTTGAAAACCTTGTGGTTTAGGAGATTCTAAGGGACAAGATCACAAACTTTTTGACCTCAATAATTGCAGTAAATATAGAATACTAGCGGATTACCCGGCGTTGCCCGGGTATTTTTTTATCCCAATCTTCTATTAGAGAGGAAAATAGTGACTTCTAACTATAGTGTAAAATGTAACTAATTTTATTTACAGGTATTTAAAAGTATAAGTCCAGTATACAAATTATAAAGTAAAATCTTTTACAAATTTACTATAATATTAATTTAAATCAAAACTTGATTATAAACAACATTTTTAGTTTCACCTCCAGGAACAAAAATAAATAAAAATTGAACGGCATTGGGAGTGTCACTATTCATCACATTCCACACTAATATCGGTCATTTTCGATTATTTTTACATTTTACATTTTGATGTAGGCTAATACCCCCACAGTATTTCTTTCCAGATTGCAAGTGATATGTGTAACAAGTTTGGTTGAAATTGCTCCAGGCGTTCGAGAGTTAGGTATTTTTTGGCATTTTACTTTTCACCCCCTCTCAACCCCATGCCGATAGGTGATGAACTTGGAGTTGCACGGCATTGGGACTTTCAATATTCATCTTAGCGACCCCAAAAACTATGGATTCCACACTAATATCGGTCGTTTATTATTATTTTTACATGTCACCCCCTTCCCACCCCCAAGGGGTGCCAGGGGTGTCTTACTCCCACAGTATTTCTTTCCAGATTGCAAGTGATATATCTAACAAGTTTGGTTGAAATTGCTCCAGGCGTTCGAGAGTTATGCCGGAACAAACACACACACACATACATCCATTTGTATATATATATATAGATAGATTTTGACACGAAATTGTCATTGTCATTTGAGAACTCGTCTGGTATTGGTTCGTTTTCTTTTTACTCGATTACCTTTTGCCGTAAGGATTTGATTCTCGAAGAAATTTAAGCGAAAAATTAATGAAATGCTATGCCATTGCTCTACGAACCGAGATATCGAGGCAGCCCTGGGGTCGTGTATCTTTCACTTCCACTGTTTTGCCTGTGGGGAATTCTCTGTCAGCGCTTTCGCAACGGATTCTGTTGCCGATTACATCGACGGTCCCTAATTTCTCCAACCGCGGAGTTGTACACTCATAGACACTGGGTTGTAAAAATCCCAATGAAAACAAATGATATCGTTGCAACTCAGAACTGTCCGTGACTGTACATTACCTTACACTATGGCACACACAAAAGATGTAATACGTAATGCATCTTTTTGTACCAGATCATTTGAGTTCCTAGCATGGACGTGTTTAAGGGGAGAGGGGTTGAACGGTTCCAACCCCCCCCCCCCTTTTTTTGGTTCAGTAAAATTACCAGATTACCTGTTCTAACCGCTATGCGCAGAGACTTGTTCGTAAAAATGAATCAGACTTATTTTGTTCTCATAAATTACAAGCCTATAGAACGGGATACGGATGGGAAATAAATTAATTCCACGCACCAGATGGGACTGCAAAGCAAATTTATGCAATTTCCTGATAGTTTCGGAATTTCTCTGGAAAATACTCAAAAAAAACTTCTGATGTTTCTGAAATTCTCTAATGCCACATGTAATATCTGCCCAAAGAAGCTCCTTGTGAACTTATAGCGCGAATATTATAATTTCATTAGAAGTTCCCGATGTGGTTTGTTACAATTCAAGTTTTAAGTATTCCTCAGGTTATAATCTTTAGATAATTTGAAATTTCCCAACTGTTTGATAATCCCGAAAGTGAATAAACCATTTTCCAAACTCTAGATTGCAATGGTAAACTCGTTCGTATTGGAGATTGTAACTGCATCTGGGTTAGCTTCAGCTATTAGTGCTTCTACTCTCTCTGGGTTGAGTGGGTGTGGATTTAGAAAAGAAAATAGTTGGTGAAGAATATGATGGTGCTGATGTAATGGGTGGTAGAATTAATGGGGTGAGATAGATATATAATTTAGAAGTGTCCAAAAGCAATTTTTGTACATCGTTCAGCACATATTTAAACCCTGGCTATTGCCAATTTCTGTGGATTTTCTGCGATATTGAGACTGTCAAATCATTTATAATTTTTTCCCCTCGAGTCTTCTCAAAGGAGCAGCCCACCGTGGTTAGCACATCGTGGGTCCCGGGTTCGAAACCCGGCATGGGCATGGGCGTTTGTGGGTGTCCATTCATAAATTTCATAATGTCATAACTCATCTCGATCTTCGGAAATTAGCCAAAAGTCGGTACAAAAAGCGAAGTAAAATAATGCAAATAAATCAATCAATCTTCTCAAAGTAATTTGGTTGTAAAAAATGCAGTGCAAGATAGCTAGGGAAGTACTGTAACGTTCTCAAGTTGTTTGGCACAAGATGGACAGAAATGTATCAATACTCAGTAGGGTGACATGTGAAATCGTATACACTAATAGTAGAAACTTTACTGTTGTCCATTTTTGAACCATTTTGTAGTAGAAATGAACCCAAGTTTCTCTGAACACAGTCAACACATTGAAAAATTGCAACAACGTATTCCAATATGAAATGCCTATTCCTCATTCATTGGAACAGTGTGTCAAAATGTTCGATGGCCTGGTTGATATTTTTTACATTTTCAAATCTGAATGAAAAATGTGGCAAACAGTAATTGAAAAGACATGTCCAGGGTCTGCATTGTAGGCAGTAGAAAATTGTGACAAGCTCTTGTATTCAAATATGCACAAATTGTTGGTGATCTTGGCTACACTCACTGCCAGTTTCATCTTCAACACCCGAGAGGATGTGTTTAACATTAAGGAGGTTGAAATAGTGTCCTCGCAATTCAACGGGAGATCCTCGACTAATGGACCTTGCACTGTTAAGTGTACATACATACGGATATTAAAATAACACCGATGATGTTATTTTCAATTTTGTAGCAAGGAGGAAAAGACTAACTAACATTGTAATTCTTCTTTAAAGAAAAGCTGGAATTAGCTTTTAAAAAAAAGCATTTTCCCTCTTTATATGTAGAAAAGTTAGAAGTTCGTAGATAGACTTAATTTAATAAATGTGTGAGCTTTCATGTGGTGGCAGAGTTGATTTTGATAGCCAGATCATACCTAGGGACGCTATACGTCCCGCATTTTCATGGACAATCTCGGAATGGTATCATATGTCCCGGTGTTTCGAATAGTTTCTTCGGGATGAACAAATGTCCTGAAACGGGTGGGAAAGAAGAAATGATTAATGAACTTTTTTATAATTAAATGCGTGGACATAATTTTAAAATGCTCATTTTACAAAGCAATGTACCTGTACATACATTGACCACTCCCTCTCCATAATACAAGAGTTAACGAGATACAGACGATACTGCAAACATCTTTGACTTCACGATGGCGCCGCCGTCTGCTAGCAGTGCTGAATTTCAGTTACGATTCTCTTCCATTGTATAGTAACCTACTATATACTATACTATAAAGAGTTAGTGCTTGGGTGTCTATCTGTTCAGTCCGCAGTTTTCAAATAAAGTTCCCACACAATGTGGGATATAAATGACAATTATGTTGTACATAGCACATACAACTTTATCGGGTGCAGCCCCCCCCCCCCCCGCTCCCTAACAAGCTACCTGTCAGTAGTGTCCCGAATTTTCACTTATGAAATATAGGAACCCTAATTGAACCAAAAGTTGAACCCTCCCCCCGTTACGTGAGCTATATATACGCCCATGATTCCTAGTATACATAAGCGCAAGGCGTTTCAAAGCTATAGAAAAAAAAGTATTTTTACCTGTTTTGTGGACATTTCAGATTCTGCTAAATATTCCAATCTCTGTGTGTAGACTACATTCTTTCGGAGATTAAGTAACAAACCTCGAAGGAATTTTAGGACATTTTTGTAATTTAAAACTTCAGGAACGAAAATGGCATACCATGAATGACTAATCTGGAATTACATTTGGACAAAATCGTTCAACGTGTTTCAAGATGGCGGTCTCAAAACCTACCGTAACAAAACTTTGGAAAATGCACTTACTGCGTATAATATTTTCGATTTAATTATAGAATAATTAAATAACGAGTTTTACTTTTTACAGCTACCTATCTTTTATCTGAACATGAACTTAACTGAAGCGATTTCGTATCATATCAAACGTAACTACTGTGTACGTAAGTCTCCCCACAATGCAACCCGAATACACTAATGCGAAGGTTTTTAGCAACATAATGACGTGTAAATATTCATTCCAAGCCATTAAGGCTCAAATTTCCATCTGTGCATTAATCTCTTCAACCCAAATGAAAAATGAGGGTTTTCCCCCAGGACAGGAACCCACAACGAATATTACAGTACCCTCAAAGTTAAGAGCCGACATTATTTTATTTAATATCGTCTCATCCCTTCATAATATTCGCAACCCTCGGAAAACTCCCCCCCCCCCTTCTACTTTGGAACGAGCCCCCTCTCCAGAAAGCATTATCACATCTCCACGAATTCCCGTGTACGCTAACGAAGTTAGCTGCAAATTTTCATAGCCCTAGATTTGCATGTTTAACTGTCCTTGATTTGGCTTGCTTCATTTCATCTGAGCCCGCTTCCCCCTCCGTTTTCATTATCTCTGGCTTGTTCTGAATCCGCTATCTTACATTCACTTATCTGACGCTAGGGGGAAGGCTTGTACCGCTGTTCTGTCTGCAAGAACAATGCAACGCGACGAAACATGACTTCTTTTGGGACTGGGGACCTCACTCCCCTCTTCCTTCTGTCTTTATACGAACAATAGCATCTCATGAGCTAATAGGCTAGTTTGCAGCAAGTTTGAAGAGCTCACCAGAGTTATAAAACGTAGCTTTTGTTACAGCAATAAAGCAGCCAATCACAGAAAGATAAAAGGTATTGCTTTACACTTACTCATACAAACTTGGATTGAGAGCCTCCATTACTTCATTAAAATGTATTTCAACTTTGTGTGTAAAATTTATATAAAAATGTATGTTATGTACTTAAAATGTATGCTGGGAGTAAACACCCATATGTAAAACTGTAAATTTGTTGATGATCCATTATCGTACAATTCTTTCTAGAAATGCGCCTTATGACAATTACTTTTGTCACCAGTCTTTTTGTAGTTTATGTGAGTGTATTTTAGAATTTCGTAAATACTGTAACAACTTTCTGTAGCCAGTTGTGCTTTTTGGCTTTTCTTGGATTTTCGGTTCTAGACGGCGAGGGTAGGAAAACAATACAGAGTTGTGGAATTTTTGACACTAAGGGCGACTTTTACTTGTCCAGCAATAGGAAGAACGTCCAAGTTGCCGACCGAGGGGGAGTTCTTTCGCAACACATGTGAAGACTGCTCTGTTTTTTTTTCTTCGCCCCCAAACCCCCGAAGTGGACAACAAGGCTGGATGAAAGACCACCGTCCAGCATTTTTTCTAAGATAACGAACTTCGAGGCGGTTAATTTTTTGAAGTTTCAAGTTTTCCTTAAATACCAGTGGCGTGCGGTGACATTTAAACTTGGGTACGCAACATGGGCCAACCGGAATGGATTATAGGGGCCAGAACCCCCCCCCCCTCCCTGGCCATCATGTTATTCAGAAAATAACTTCTTTCTACAATTTTATAATGGGAAATTTCTCACCCTTGTATCAATATCCAAATGTAACGAGGTAAAATATATGTATGATATTTTATATTCGCAAATATATTCTGATAGTAGCTACGTAGAGTCCAACAATTCAACTTCAATTATTTCCTTCATGCAGTGCGATGAACATTGAACGGGAAGGAAATGGCACAATCATTTTGCGTCCTTTCAAATTTCATGTAATAAATTTGATAAATCTCAGTATCCTCTACTATTTCACAACACCTTTCACAGAGGAAACCAACGAATAAGGCCAACAATAAAGTTACTGCTGCCACATAGCCAAGAGAAGACGCCACGACACTTGCTTAACTATGCGACGCCTTAAGTCAAGAGAACCGCACCACGACGCTTGCATAACGGCGTCTGAGATGAAAGCCACGCCGCAACGACAGCTCGCATTGCCAACCAAGGTGAGAGACGACAGTACGACAACAGTGAGACGGATGCTACGCCGAGAAAAGGAGAAGAGGTAGAGAGAAATAGAGAGATGAAACGACGTCAGCCCTTAGACGACCCGACGCCCTGCGTATAGCCGAACGGCCATTGAAGCCACGATCGGATGCAACGCCCCGAGCAGACAGATGGAAGCGAGGTGCTTTTTTAGCCCATCTTCGTCGCTGTGATGGAAAAGGAAGAAAAATGAATGTTACGTCAAAGTGCGCCGAAGAGACAGTTTTCGCCCGCCAGGAGGGCAGACTGGCATAGCCACAGTGCCACGAGTGTCGTCGGGACGCCGCAACGAGAACCGTTGACATCAGCGAGGACCACGCCGCCATTGAGTCGGTATAGTATTCACGAGTTATCTCTTTATGTGTGAGAGTGAACATTTGTCCACCTACGTCGCCACTGTTCGTTATACGACAAAGCGAGATGAAATCGAACAATGTTGCCTGCAATTACTAATTATTTTGGCCAATCCAATCAAAAGTACTATAAATCTTCAAAATTAAGAACCTATTTCGCTCACCCTTCGAAATTCTATAAATGTAAAAGACCTACGATTTGTTATTGTTTTTCCTATCCTCGCGCCCAGTATTTATATAATTAATTATTGACTTTTACCGTGCTCTTTGATATATATAGGTATTAGAAAAGCTAGGTACTAATTAATCATTTTTAATATAGTCCTAGTTTATATTACCGTCGTTATTATTATCGGCCATCGTGTATTTGTAATCAAGTTAATTTCCTCTTGTCATTCATTTAGTGTATGCTTATTCTTTTTGCATGGTAGTGCCTCAACAAGTGTAATGTCAATTATTATTTACTTTTGGAAACTATGACGCCTAGCTAATCGCGTCTCGTATGTGACAGAGCGCTGGCCGCGCGTATTTACTTTGAAAGCAAGCCTAAGGGGCTAATGGAAATCTCAAATGTTCGAAGGTACACAGGAGATAAACCAAAGAGGCGATTAGATATTTTATCATGTAATGGTATCTTGTGTTCACCCCTGCAGCGTGAGTGTGTAAGTGCATGATCGAATGAGAGTGAGGGGATATGTAATGTGTTATATTATCATTGTTGTGTTTATTTTACCGAATACACGTATATATTCGTTATCCTACAGGTGTTCTTGATTCATTTATATATAGGTATAGATGTATATCCTCGTAAGGTCCATATTTTTGGTTTTAGTCCTGAGTTTGAAGCTGTATAGCGTGTCTCCATTGACCGGAAGGGTTATAGTTTTCTATTATTACAACAATTATTATTATTATTATTATTGCTATAAATGATCACAGCACCACTTTATGCACGACGTGGCTTACCGCCGGAGGTGTAAATAACCGACCCGGTGACACGAACCTGGAATTAAACCGTTAGCTGGTGGTAGGTTTCGTGTGTCCTTAACCGGAGACGCGAACCAAGGACCGACGACCGTCCAATCGGGCGGCCGCGGAACCCTGAACCAACGGACCAGCGGTAGAGTTGTTTGGCACCTCGAACTGGGGACTTCGGTCTCCCGGACGAATGGTCAAACCCTTTACAGCCTTGAACATAGTTTTACGAAACACAACTGACACAAATAAAAGCTTTTCTCGTTCAGAGATCTCTATACTTTTTAAATATAGAAAGTGGGAAATGTAAAAGGATATATGTAAAATAAATAAAAACTATAAACTTACGTCAATATGCTAATGAGAATGAAAAATAAATTTTGAATCGAAATTAATTTAAAGTATTACATATTTTCGCGATACCTAGTTGATATATTAATACCATTATGATTACGATTTTCATGATTATTAAATAAGAATCCGTAATGTAAATTTCACAATTTTGTATCTTTTAAAGTATTTGACTGCAAATGCGATCGGTTTAAAACAGAATTTATACAAAGAAGCAGATGACTTAAACTCACAAATGAATTAATCGTCATTTTATTATAAAAATAAATATTCTAATACGTTCACATGATTAAGAACGTATCTGTTCACGAAATTAGTTTTGTGCAAGGATATTTCAAACATATAGCACACACAATTACCAAGAACATGGTTTTTTGATACTGCTTCAAATGCCGGTGTTACAAAATTTGAACATTCAATGGGATTCTGTTGAAAATTAGCCATATTAAGTTGTTTTTACGCTACGACGGAGTTTTTAGAGTGAGTAGGATACTGGGAATATTACTTTCCGATCAGCCATTTCACTACTTTCGCTGTTATTACTGAATACCCAGGTGTAATCTACAATACCGTTTCATTCCGATACAGAATTCAGCCAGGGGAATATCCGCTTAATGAAACAGTTGCTGCGAAAAATGCAGACACGTTAGACGATCGCCACTAAAACCAAAAACTCCTTTCTCGGAAAACAGTAAAATGGCAAAACAATAGCAATACCGCCAAGCTGCAGAAAGAAGGGGAAAACAATTAAGCCTCAAGTATCCAGTTCTGCATCATGAACTACGGCTTACGACCGACAGCAGAGACCTCTATTCCCTGTCGCAGGAACCAACATGCTGCGCGGTGATAAAATGACGATCAGCTAGCGAAACGGTAGTGTCATGACGCGGTGTTATTACGTCAATTTCTCTACACAAAATGGCGGCCATTAAATTCTGCTCTGTGTAGAAGAAGAGAATCGTGGAAAAAGGGCAAGGAATTGATGAGAGAGGAGGCTTACACGTGGGCAATATTCGTTGGTATGTTTCTCTTGAAAGCAATACAATTCGAAACGGAAGAATTCCCGCAACATTGAAGTGTTTCGTTACAGGAATGGAAAATGGAGGCAACCCAAACGATATGAGCTGAACATCTGGCAAGATGTGCCATAAATTCCCATGGAAAAGTCGATGAAAAGGGGACTATGTACTAGGCAATGTATTGTAAAATTAATCGGAGTAGTCAGCACAGCGCGCTACGATGCCAGGGGCTCCGGGTTCGAATCCAGACTTGGGCATGGGTTTTATTTGCGAGTTCCTTCATACATTTCATCATATCATCCCCATCTTCGCGATTAAACAAAAATGGCAGAACAGCGAAGTAAAATAAACCAAATGAAGTGAATGTAAAATCAATATCACCAGCAATGAACAGTCGCTTTCTTGACTAAGTGAGTGATGGATTCACAATTGGGCCTTCTACAGTCCCAGGTTTGAGTGGGGGTGGGTATGGGTGTTCATTTGCGGGTGTCTCCTCATCAGTTTTACCGAATCATAATTCATCATGATCATTGCGACCAGCTTGAAGAGGAAAAAATGCGACGAAAAATTTTAAAATACCAGTCAATAGCAATGTACAGAATACTTATATTCGAATTATTATTCGCCTCCAGTGAGACTAGGAATCGAACCTGGGGGCTCCTTGATTACAAAGGAAGAGCATTCGCTACTTGGAAACTTTTCAAGACACAGATATGAAATGTGTTGACTTGAACATATTTCTACTTAAGGTTTTACAAACACACACATGGGACACGTGACTTTCTCTACCGGAGCAAGATGAAAACGAGACAGCATTTGTAATACGAGACGAAAGCTCAAGCTTCGGTGTGCGATTTGGGTTCACGAACTCATCACCAAAAATTCCGGATTCGTCTACTGGCATAACTATGGGTGTTTCTTTATGTATAGGTTCATCTCTTGAATCATGGATCCCAATTACCTCAAAAATCGCGAGAAAGTGATGAAAAATTCATTGAAACATTAGGGAATTTTATAAAAAGTATTTAAAAACATGGAAGAGTCGGGGAAGTTAACTGAAATGTTTTTTTACTTGTCAGGATTGGAGGCCATAATACAGATTTTACTTTTAGTTACAAGTAGCTCCTTGATTGGAGATAACTTGCAGTAAAAATGTTATATTTTTGGAACTGTTCCGTCAATCGCTAAACGAATGTGTAAAAGGCCAACCAGTGTCATCTCTTGGTGTTGAGTGTTATATATAAAAAAAAATAGAGCGACGTCGAGCGTTCAGCAGACACAGACCGTTGCATAAGTTCGTTGTTCATAACGCTCCATATTCTCATATGTAATTACAGTTCATTTATGTTTCTACACAATAAATCCACGTATAATCTTACGCGAGAGTTTTTTCGTATCATAAATTCAGTCCGGAGCCGCAACAGGAATTTATTTGAAATATTGTTCAATAAACAATTATTTCAAGAGTGTGCAAATATGAATCCTTAACACTTGTTCATTGCAATGTTAAAACATTATAGAGTGATCAGTAAAGTTACTTTAAAGTGTTCGGAAAACAGAAAAGTTAGAGAATTTGGTCTGGCACACTTACTAGTCATCCTCATTATCGCGATTGGCGAAAAAGAGCCAGAAGAACGACGTGAAAAAAGAAATACAAACGAGACGAGAACGAGAACGAGACATGCTTCCCTCAATCCCTAGACGCGACTGTAACAAGTTTCGCCTCGTCTATCTCAGCTGTATCCCTACTGGCTGCTGATATAACAGAAGCTTTCGATCATGTATATCTTTCTCTTTCGCAGTGCCTAATTAGCAAATGCTGCAAAAAAGAGAACACAAAAGACAATTGCACGTGCTGTGGAGAACGAAATTGATAATGGCGGTGGAATGGGATAGGGCACGTGACGCGATTTGGGCAGCAAATCAGCGGTTTTCATTTCCCCCCGCTGCAGCGTTATCTCCTCGGCCAATCAGATAAGAGAATTTATTGTTGGGAAGCGAGCTACTCGGAAACCCAATGCAATGTGTTGCAGGAGTTTGTTTTCGCTCGTTTTTCTTCCGAAGCGAACTGTGTGTAATTTCCGAACACGTACGAAGTGATTTTTCCATGAAACCTTGGCGCTGTTTCGTTGATTAGTTGATTATGATTAAAAATGTGATTGCAATTGCAACTCCGGCTATTTACATACACATCATCAAGCAGACTTCTTATATAAAAAACGAAACAGATGACAAGGGTGTGAATTAAAGATGGTGTCTTCGGTAAAAGTCATTTCGTTAAGATCATCCCGTCCTGCATGCAAGACAAGGCACCAGAGCCTCCTCAACCTACAAAATGCAGTTTCCAAGTACATTCAGTCCTGTTAATCATAGGACTACGATGTGGGTTTTCTAGGCCAAATTCGGCTCAGAAAGAGGGCAATTATAGCAACAAAATACAAGTTTCCATTCGTTAACATCAATACCGTCTTTCCACGCTACTTGCTTTGCGTCCTTCAGGTCAACACCTTCTTATCCTGTGCAGAATCTATTTCTTTCTATACGATGCGACGTCACCATTCGTAGGCCATGATTAGCAATACTAAACCAGTATCACCATTACAAATAATGTTGAAAATACGAAAATTTGACATAGTTTGAACGTACTTAGAGTAGATAAAGTATAATAATTGCAATATGAAGCTATCGTGTGGTTGTGATACTGATACCTTGTTGCAATCAACGACCTCCGTGTAATGACGTAGCATGTAAGGAAAAAGTCTGCACTGGTCTTGTTATAACATGGCATTGTTCTGAGCAGACCTCATTCCAATCCTTTCTTCACTACATCCATATATTTTTCATAACGATTTTGAGGGCTTCCTGATGCTGTACTGGTAACGCTAACACCTTTTCTTTAAGCTTAATAAAAAAAAAAAAACAGTTGCTACACATTTGAGCTGTGTACAGTCCGTTCTTTAATTTTCTTGAGTTTTTAAGTTTATCTTTGAACTTTCCCTCGCACATATGCCTCTCTGACGTGAGCTTGATTGTAACTCTTTCCTTTCATCATACTCACTGTATTTCCGTTATGTGGATACAGTAAGTTTTGTCTTGGGAAAGTTAAAGTAAAAGTAGTTACTTTCGGAAACTGGTGTTACCTCTATGGTTACCGGGCAAATAATTTCCACCCAGCAACATTTGTACATGGACGACACGAAAGCAATGTTCATATTTTCTTTCTCGGAAAGAAGAAAGGAGAAAATCTTTTGGAGGAAAAAAGAAAGAAAAAGCAATCTTCACGAACAACCATTACTGAACTTTTGTGGTTCGTCCGTGTAGTTAAGGGAATAAGGGAGAGGAAATAGCGGCAGAAGCTAAGGGGAAAAGAGACAGAATATCGTAATGAGTGGCTGAAGAACAGTAATAGGACACGTTCAAGGCTGCAGAAGCGGAACGTCTCGATTTCTTTATTTGATCTTCTCTGCTTCCTCTTCCTCCTCTGCAACGCCGATCTACGCGCCATCTACAACCGGAATGGCGGCGGGAATTCTTCTCCTTGCTTTGTCCTTTCGCTTCGCATCGTCCTAATATCGCTTGAATGACTAATGAAGCCAATTTTGTTCCCCAGTTCATTGCATTTCTGAATCCAGAGGAACTGAATTCCATTATTGAAAATTAATGTAGATTGTTTGTGAAAATGCTCATGATTTTGTACAATGAGTATGAAACAAAAACACTTTGGAGCTGCACTTATTGCGCATTACTAATGAGTACATTGGCGTATCCTTCAGTTTACAGGTTGTAAATTTCTTGACGAACCAGAATAAATTATATCATTACTAATTTCCATTTGAATCAGATTACAAATGTTATCTCTCTAGCACCCATGATGTCCTAAATAGGCAAGTCCAGATAACTAAGATAAGTAATGTCTTTTTCGAAAACTTTTCTTCTTTCTCCTTTATTTCTCTCTTCACCTCACATTTCCCTCCTTTCTTTTTTCCATATTCCTTTGTTTCCTGTGCCTCCGTATTTACAAAAGCACGCTGTGGAAATTGTTTATATTACGTTGTTGTTAGATTTTTATTTGTTCCTCTTTCATGTTAATGTATTCATTTCTCTGTAGGTTGTGCAATTCAGATCATCATCACCTGGGTCTCCGGATGTGTTATTTTATTTCTTCAATTACAGTTTTCTATATTTGGTAAATTAACGCTGATTTAGGTTAATCACTAACATGAGGATTAATGGTGAAGTAGATGAAGGGACGAGCTCAATAAATTGGAGAAATAGTGAGTCAAATACTCAACGTTTTTTTTTTTTAATTTCTGTTTTAGCTCTAATAAAATTCCCCCAAACACTCTTTTTCAGTATTTTTCTTCATTTTTCATTTTTTTTCAGGGCAAACACAAACATTCAGGCTTTTACCGGAATTCGAACCTGGCACTGACGTTGTAACAGGTCCGGGATTTTTTCTCGCACAATTTTATTCGGTCCAAGTTGCGCATTCTTTCATTTCAATGCGGAACTTGGACCGTATTGAAATTGATCCGGAAACAAGATTCCGGGACCATATTTAAATTGACCCGAAAAAAAAATGTTCCTGTACCAAATTTAAATTGACCCGGAAAAAGGTTCCAAGACGAAATTGAAATACTTTAAACATAAAAAGGTTCTTTACGGTCCAGAACCCATTTACGCTTGCTAATTTTCTCTCGTAGACCGGAACTGAATATATTTCAAATTTCAGACCTTTAACAACCCTTGTTTCAGTACCATTATCAGTATACAGGTAGTATTTGTTTATGAGAAGCTAATAAGGATTTCTTCAAATCTAGATAGTTGGAATTGTGGTCAAAGTTTAAAGTTTTCTTTTTAATCGTAGGCAATAACAAATGAACGTAAGTAAATATTTAAAAAGTTGTGTTGGTTGTAAAGATAAGAACAATTGTTGCATGTAGAGGGCATAAAGTTTGCACATTACATCGTCCCCTGCGATATAGGCAGACCCGACAAATCTATGTACTGGAATGGTTGCATAACGAGTAGGATACGAGAACAGGACAATATTTATTTAGACAGCAATCGTCATATTTCTGCAGGCATTGGTTTCTCCTGGGCCAGCAATAACTTGTCAAAATAATGGTTCTATTTTCGAGGCACCAAACTGATACTGTAAATTTTGAAAACATAAATGTGTTTAGAATTCTCCTAAGTACTTCAAACAAAATATTAGCTCAGTTTGGAATCGGGTGACGAAGTATTTTTTTCTATTATTATAAAGTCCAGAAAGGGGAGAGAGATATACATGTATAGATAGATATATTCAGCTGAGCCTTAACAAAATACGGTAATAACATGAATGTGGAATATATATGTCGGACAAGTTTGACAATATGGAAATTATGAATACAAGCATCTAAAATATGTAAAAAAGTCTAAAGGCTAATAAATGTAAAATATGGAAAATAAAAATAGCATTATTTTAGCTTCCATATCACAATTCACAAAGGTAATTCAAAATAACATTCATTTTAGCATTATATGAAGTTATATATCATAATCAATCCCGTGGTTATAATTATGAATTAAGATTGGTTGGTTGAGTTTGTTTTTTAAGTCCAGTTTACGCACAGAAAAGCTAATCGGGACTGAATCTACAGCTTAAAGTGGGATCCGAACGCCTGTGTAATGTGCCTCCACCGAGTATCGAACCCGGGACCCGTTTATTACAATGCGACGACGTTACCATATGAATTAGATGAATGGCTACACTTATGGCATATGTTACTACATCACTCTCCCAATCGGCACTTCTGCTACAAAATGTTTTAGAGTTTTAGAGAAGAGTAGAAAGTAGAAATGTAACACAAATATTTCACAATCTCTTGTCTGGCCCGTAGGTCATATATAGTTAGATTGCACTTTGTACTCGTCCATAAGTGTACCTCAGTATAACAGTTTCGTGCCTTACATAGGTGCTGAGAAAACAGTGAGAATTAGGATTTGGAGGACAATGAAAGTACTCTTGCCTAAGGGAGAGAGTTCTTGATTCTGACTATGAGGATAGACACCTAGGGACAAACTTCCCTTATGCAGCTCATGCGCCGTACATACATCACACGAACACACACGTTCAGTTTCAATTCTTCGTGCTTAAATTGTCAGAGGAGAAGACGAACAGGGGAAGGAAGATGAATTAAGGAAGGAAGATCCGAAGATGAGTGCTCCAGCCTGCTCTCCGGAGCAGAAGAGCGATTACTGGAGAAGATCTCCAAGCGTGTCCTGCGGGAAATCTAGCTACGGGGGCAACGGGACCGTCTCCCGTCGGACCGACTGCCTATGACGACTTTGGGAGGGAGTTAATGTTGCAAAAGGAGACGAAAGAGAGATCTCAAATTAGTCCCTAAAGATGGGGTAATAACATTTGCGAGAGAAGGGCTGACATAGGATATGAGGCGCATGAAAAGGGGGGAGGAGAGGGGCGTGGCGAATGGTGAAGTAGAGAACGTTAGCAAATATCATGTAAGGATAATGTGGAAACAAAGGAAACGAACAATGAATGTCGAGAAAGCACAAAACGAATTTTAGGACGCATGATTTGCATACGAGTCCATATCCCAGGAAACATTATTTTTAATAGTCCAGGATTAAACCTATGCCCCGTAGAAATATTTATATACAGAGTGTTTCTCTACAGATTCGAGTTTCAGACACAATACTACAGACAAAATGTTGGGTAGACATATTGATTTAGGCTGATTTTTCAAAATGGCGTATTTCCTTAAATAATCTGATTTGTCTTATGATCCATTTGGCCTAGAAGTTAAATTTCTGGTCATAATATTTGTTTTTACGGATCGGGGAATCTGAATAAAACAGCCAATTTTCAACAGAGTACCAGATGTGTCATTTTGGAATAAAGCCGATTGATATAAGTTTAGTTAATACATCGATCCTTTAGACTAAAAAGTGGAATTTAGAGTCGAAATATAGGTTTTCGATACTGATCAATTTGGAACAGATATCTAATTTTGATTTCGAGTAGTCTATCCACCATTTTATAAACTATAAACTAGAGCAAATGGCGGATTTATGAAAGAAGTCTACCTCATCTTTTTATCCAGTTGGTCTGAAAACTCGAATTTATAGTCAAAATCGAGCCTTTTGATGTCAATAAATCTGAGAAAAAGTTGTGAAAGTTTGTTTCGAGTAGTATTTACATAATTTTAAAAACTGGGGGATGCATAAAAATAAGCAATCTATATTTTGATGCAATTGTTAACAAAAACAGAATCAAAGCAAAAAATATAGGTTTCCCACTCGATAAGTACAAAAAAGACAGAATCTGGGTCACAGTAGCTATTTGAATATCATAATATAATTGAATTCATTGATAGATCGATTTGCTTTATTTTAATTCACTTTTTGAGCCACGTTTGGCTAATTTGCGAAGATGGAGGTAAGTGATGACATGATGAAATTGATGGATGGACACTCACAAACATCCATTCCAAGGCAGGGATTCGAAACCGGGACTTCTGGCGTCGTAGGGCGATGTGCTAACCACTCCGCCACGGGAGCCTGCATAATATAATTGAAAAATTGATAATTGTTCAAACAAGTCTGAATTAATTTATATTCAAATTTAGGTTTTCAGAATTGAGAGAGGAGAAAAAAATGTACATCTTGGAATCAGTGTTAAATGTTCCACATTTCCCCAAATGCATGAAGAGCATCGTTTTTTCTTACCTTATTTCAATAAGTATACCATTCTACCATTATTAAAGAAATAACGAGCAAAGCCACAAAAATCTGTTCCATTTGTGGAAACGCCTATTAGAGGAGACATAGAGGTTAAACCGAACAAGGAAACAGTTTCTTATTTCTTCTCTTCCCCTGTCGAGAATTCCTCTAACAAGATCCAACATTAGCCTTTTCTCCATTCTCCAGTCTCGGCATTTCTCTAATGAAACATTTGAAATACTTCCTACTCCCGGTCGAAGGAGATGCGAGGGAAGCATAATTCTGAAACCAATTTTCGACGATGTTGTTCCCCGCCCATAATCCTTCATCGGTCTCCCAACCCACTATCTACCACTTTCCCCCCACTTTTTTTTTCTGGGTCTACTTCCCGAGCATCCAATTCAATTTGAGAAATACCGAAAAATCTTCGGCGCATAATTAAATACTCCTTGCTGCTACCGTGCTTTTTGACGTGTTCCTGAAATTTATGTTAATTGAGTTTCTCTTCAGAACTTCTCTCTCTTTCTGTTAGACGCAAATACATACATCCTCTTCGATTTCTTCTCTATTTCTCAAACCCTATTGCCCTCTGATTACCTCTTTCCCCCTCTCCTCTCTATTCCTTTCCTTCTGTATCTTTCTATCCCATTTTCTTTCTATCCTTCTGTGGCTTTCTATCCATTTTTCTTTCATATACTTCCTTGTTTCTTCCTTTACACTTTCGTTCTTTCTTTTTCCTTTAAATCTTCACATCTCTATCTCACACTTTCTCTCCCTTTTTCCTTTTGTTTCTTCCCCTTTTCTTTTTCTTCTCATTCTCTTTTTGTTTTCTCTGTTCCCTTTTGTTTTCCATTCCTCTCCCTTTTATCTTCTTCCACTGCTTCTCTTCCTCTTCTCTTTGTTTATCACTCTCATTCTACTTTCATGCTTCTTCCTCCCAGTCTCTCTTCCTCTACCCTCTTTCCGTCTCTCTATTTCCCATTATTCAATTCCGTTTCTTTTCTGGTCCCTTTCACATCGACAATCGGAGAAATTCCACTTATCTCAACCAAGCAACCATTTTACCTTCACCCCTGCAACGGAAACCAAAGTGCACAAATGTCACACTGCACGAAGACGCACCAGACAATTCCACAAGTGGTATTTTAAACACAGATGTTTCTCATTGGTTGCCCATCCTATATCACGTAAATTTCAAAATGGAAACGAAGGACAGGTCTTGATGCCTTGTTGGGAAGGTCTCAATATTTAAAACAATTTTTTAACGAAACAGCTTTTGATTTGAGCTACCCTTTTCGAATAGGCACCCATTTTTTTTAGTTTCAACGAGACTACCTTCGTAACTGTTGTTACTAACAAACAAGAAAGCAATTTGCACTAAATTTTAACGTTACTGATCAAACTGCAGAAGGTGACTATGTAAGTTGAAATGTGGACACTTTTTAACATTACACCGAATTTTGATATTTTTTAGCACATTTTACAAGGTAATCCTGAGTAATGCAGGAAACAGGTTGAGTGGTCGACTCACAACATCATGATCGAAGATTCCTGGAAGTTTCGATCTGGACCTGGCTGTTCATTGGTGGGTGTCCCATCATAAATTTAATCCAATAACTATTCATCCTCATTAGAGAAATGTGGCAGAAAATAAAAATACATAATGAAAAATACAAAACTTTAAGAAATAAATAATAATAAAAATTACAAAAAATCATAACAAATATAAAACTCAATAAAATACAAAACACTCCATCGCCTTGAAAACTTAAAGAGATCGAGCAATTCTAAGTTTTCCCTCCTTTTGGCACCAAGTAGCCAAGTGAAGTTGGAATAATGCATGAAGAAAGACCGGAACTCGACGGAGCAACGTCGTTCCGTCCATCCCATCCTCCGTCCAAGGGAGGATTTCAAGTAAAGGGTCTTCGATGGAAAATTTAGAACAAGATTCTGTTCATTGGATGCTGGAGGAGAGCTTCCAGCACTAATTACCAATTCAACGTTTCCTCCAGGATCTCGAGGCCACTTCTGGTGCTCTAAACCGAGCAGTATCTCACGTTTTATGGTTCGTTTAGCATGGTGAAAGAGGATGCTGGATTCAGTGTGATTCGGGAGTTTCCCGTTTTGTAAATGAGGAGGTGGATTGCTTGTATCGCCACGTCTTGGTGGGAGGGGTAACATGGCTTCTCGTGGTCCAATTTCGAGTGGACAAATCTTGCGTTTGTATCTATCATAGAAGTGCAGGCTGGTTTTCTATTCTGAGGTACTTTGATCCTCTAAAATTGGTTTGGTGCATATGTTTGGCTTTATTTTTTATGTCAGCCTTTTGTCGTGTTCTTGAACTTAGCAGCATGGGTGGAGATAGTGAGGTGCGAGGATGGTCTCTGGCAGCCCTTGCATTCCAGTCAGCGCCACCTTCGGCACCCTCCTTTTATTGCAGTAGGTTTGATTGATTGATTGAGTTGGTGCACTTTATGCTCAGTAAGGGACTGCACCTACAGTTTAAAGTAGGATCCGAACCACTATGTGCCTCCACCGAGTATCGAACCCGGTACACCTTGATTACAAGGGGACGACGCTACCACTGCGCCATCGGGTAGGCCTTATTGCAGTAGGAATAATAAAGTAAAGTGCAACCCATTGCTTTACACGACACCATGGAGGCGTATAGAGGGTGTGTAGTTAAAGCCACACAATTTCTTGCAGGGGTTCCCATTCCCCAACCCAAGTCGTTCACCAAATTTCCCCCCAAATATTTGTTTATCTTAATCCTCCCCCCTCCCCACACACACACATATAGTTCGGATAAACACGCAGTAATTGATTTTTGTTTGAATATCGATAATTTGATTTCATTTTTTGGTAACAGTTCGTTATACAGGAGACACATTAAAATCAGATATTTTGTGTTTCGCATGGTTCGTACTTACCAATTGTGTATTGCGGAATATAGTTCAAGGTGCCATTATACTTTTTACACGAAAACAAACACAAGTTTTCACATGCAGAGTGATTTTTTTGATTCCTTTCTTCGCTTCTGTAACACAATATGGCGGGCACATTTTGACTCACGTTGTGGGTATGCAGTGTTTGTTTCCAATCTTCTTCACCGAAAAACACCTACTATCGTGTTCGTCACGTGTGAAAATTTTACATTATGCACGGGTAGCTGATGGATAGCCCCGCGAACCATTCACGGATAGCCCCACGAACCATTATGCACGGTAGTTGACGGATAGCCCCACAAACCATTCACGAATAGCCCCACGAACCATTTGCGATAAGGTTAGGTTAGGTTTGGTTAGGTTAGGCAAGCATAGTGAAAAAAGGGGTTGGAAACACTGACACGGGCTTACGTCATCAAACGTACGCAGCATGCAGTTCACGTAGGGAAAACAATGGCAATTGTGCGTCGGTGAGATATTTCTCTTGAAAAATACATGATTTTCCGATCAAATATATTCAACGATGAAAGAAAATACCTCGACAAACGTTGGAAAGCTTGGACAAACTCATTTCCGTAAGTAGTTTCTTCTGTAAAAATGAAGAAATGTGTCTCCGATATAACGAATTGTGTTACCCATATTTTTTTTATAAAATGAAATGCATTAATGCGAACAGCACGTCTCCCCGTCCTTTCCAAACCGATTCTAAAGACATAAGAGGTGGTGTTTCATTTCAACTCCATCGGAGCGATCAACTACAGGATTCCACTAAGTGTAAAATCACTTCTTTATCTTCAATAATAACGGAGATATGAGCGTTTGAAATTTTATAGAATCCTATGATAAGATGTGAGGCATCCGTTTGTATTACAATGTTTCAACAATCAAAATGGATATTTCAAATCCATAACTGAAAATCAATAACAAATCGATCAAACGAAACGACCCCCCCACCACACACACGCGCTTTTTTTGGTAGCTAAACTATACATTTTGTCCCCCCAAAAATTCCCATGACGCAGGCGCGTCATGAATTCCCCCTGTGGGCACCCCTGATTTGTTAATCACGGCCGAAGGTGGGGGTGATGTGATCAGCATCACGCCTCTGGCCGCCTTTACCCCCTCAGAGTTTCCTCCAGGTACCCACTTTATACGATGCTGGGTGGGCACCAGGGCCGCTTGAACAGGTGGGAAAAAATCCCGGTTCTCCCCTGCTGGGGATCGCACCCAGGTCTCTCGCATGGTAGTCAGACGCCCAAATAACAACAAAAATAATAATGAATATATGTGGAAGAATATCGGAAATCATCTCAAAACTCATACTCATCACAAAAAATATACGTATTACTTGTCGTGGGACACAGTAAATGCAGAATTCTGTTCTAATGAGTTATTTTATTGAAACTTCTTTTTTGTTTTTGACAAAAATATAAGTAAATTGACGCATAGTTCGGCCGTAAATATACATTTATTTTTATTTTGCATATAAAGTGCATATTTTTACAGAGTTTGCCAGATTCAGGAAGGACCATCGAATCGCCCTTACTTGACAGGGGGAGAGGAATGTAACGTTATGTTATTCATGATACTGATTGAAACATGGTCTTGTGAAATGTTTGGAAGAAGTGGTAAGAGTGGTTATTTAATTCATTTTCAGTCAAACTAAAGCGACCACGTTTCTATTGTCCCGAGCATGAAATTCGCTTCTATTACAGCGTGAAATGTTAAACATTTTTCGAGTTGTTACACCTCTTTTGGGATGGTGCATCAGTAGGGTCAAAATCTTTCATACTTTATAACATCTAGTCTTGACGATGAATCTTCCAGACTAACGAGGCTAGGGCGTTTGGACTCGCAGCAATATAATCCTTTGTGGGACTATGTTGTGCTCTGTCCATATGTGTTTGTGCTTGTCTTTTTAGTCATTTCTTATCACCATTCCTCCTTATTTTCGCGATTAGCCAAAAGTGGTCTGGGGTCAAATAATACCCCATATTGCCGAGATTAAGACGGATATGTATTGCGGGATTGCTTATCCAAAACACTTCAATGCTTTTGAGCAAATCTTAGAGTGAAGATATCGACAAAACCAACATATCTTTGCTACATATTTTTAAAAAAATCGTATTTCAATCTATCCTATTTGGGGGCCAAGGACTGCAAAGCATATTTTCTTTGGGTGAACAGCAGTCTGATCGTCGAGTCCATCGCCTCTGTTAGCTGCTTTTCTGGACCAGCTCAAACAACTCCCCAGTTCTGTATTTGAACCCAGAATCGCTCGCACTAAGGCCCAAAGCATTAGCCATTCTGATATTAATTGTTATTTATTTTGCTTTACATATACGCATATCCCACTTGTTCATTACTATTGTGGCTTGATATAAATATGTTTTTAATTCTACCCATGGATAGTGGAGGAGAAAGATGTGTTTCCACATCATCTGTAAAAAACAGGAAAACACGAACTGAATACATACCTAAAAAAATACACGAAAAAGTAATACAAAATTAATTGCTTTATGTGCATATGCTGTGGTCGTTACCCACCATCACCAGCATGCATTGCGTCAGTATATGCTTTCATGGAATAAAGGTGATAAAGCGACGCCTGTGAAATTAGCTTATTCCGAACCATTTGTTTTACTTTCCACGATGTACCAGTCGAAAATTTGGCATCAAGATTTATGTTTACTTTCCCATTAACTAGCCCAATGCAGTACAGATCTACAATTCTTCATTTTCCCCCTCCCTTCCTCTGTTCCTTCTCCCCCTCTCCCTCTCTCCATCCTTCTTCCTTTCACTTCTGAGTTTTGGTTCTTGCATTTGGAGGTGGGGGCTCACGTAGCTGGGAAATAATACACCCCCCCCCCACACACACACACACACACACATATATATATATATATATATATATATATATATATATATATATATATATATATATATATATATATATATATACCTAGTCTGGCCATAAATACTGTTACACACTATTTTGTGAATAAATTGAATATGTTTTCAGATTTTTAAATGCTCTTTTAGTATGTTACACTTACATATATTACACACAAATAGCACCAATCAGTTTTCAAAATGTACACTTTTCGCCCTCACAGAGGCTCGAAGTCTCCTTGGCCAGGCATCTATTGCTGCATGGATGGTCTTGATGGGAAAGTCCGCCCCTGCTGCTATCAAGGAGCGCTTTTAACTTTCAATTGTAGGGTGCCTCTTCTTGCAGACAGTCCCCTCTAGCTCTGGGCACAGTTTGTAGTCCAAGGTACTGAGATCATGGCTATCACACGGCCAATCAAAAGTGGATATGAAATCGAGTGCACTGGTCTGAAGTCACCGTCGCGTCATTCTTGCCCTTATGAGCTGGGGCAGAATATTTCTTGAATATCCAGGATTCATTGCGAAACATTGTTTCGTTCAACAGTGTCACGAGAGTGTCCAGGACACTTTCCACATACACTTTCGCACGGCTTTTAAACTCTTTTCTAAAAAATGAGACCTAGTGGAACTCTCATAGCTCAACCCCACCAAATCATGACTGAGGAGGGCTGGTGGCATCTCTGATTTTTGGGAACTCTCTCATAAACTTCTCGAGAATTTGAAGCATACACCCTTTCATTTTGGCGGTTAAAACTTTATTTAGTGGTGAACAATTTCTTATCAGTGAAGAGAATCCTGCAATGCCCATTGGCAACGTACCGCTGCAGGAGCCGTCTCGATTTCAGTTCCCTCTGCTTCTTCACTTGCGTCGTCAGGAAATTTCCAGTACTCCACCGGTAAGCTCCAATTCCAAGGTCTTCATTAAGTACCCTGAACATTGATTGTTGTGAAATGTTCAGCTCCTGCGCCATCATCACTTGCTTCCAGATGGGATTTTGGCGGATGCGAGCCATCACTGTTTTAACTTACGCAGCTGTTCATACGGTGTGAAGTCGACCAACTCTTGGGCGATCTTTCATGCTAGCCGTATCAGTGAATCTCTAGATTATCTGATACACAAACCTTTTGCTGATCTTCTGGATTTTTAGGGGCTGGAGAATCTCAGTGAGCGAATTTCCCAACCATATGCAGAGCAATTACGGCTACACTATTATCATATTTGCCCAACTCCATGCTAAGCACAAGAAGATAGACGCTTGCCCTTTCACAGCTGAACATACAATGATCAGGAGTGAACTTCAGCACAAGCATGGTTCATGAGCATGACTACCGGATGTACAGTCATAGAAAGTAGTTTATGGGCCACGTGAACTACGATATTGTAACATCTTAAAGCCTGTTGTCTATGCAACCCAAATATCAAAGTTATCGCTTAGGTTTGCCTGGTGAACCTGGCTTCTCGGGAACGATTGAGTATTGACAGCAGCGTGAGTCATACCCCCAGGACCACCCATAACAAACAACAGCTGGGTGCCATGAGACCTCCAGAAAAGTTTCAGGAATTGGTTTCTTACATAACAACTACTACTCGTAAGGAAATGTTCTCTTTACTGATATTAGTGTCATTGTCAAGAAAGTTCACTAAAGTGGTGGATTTCATCAAATCATCATCGCGCAACACACATGCTGTCAACCCAGAACTCCTTGAAAAAGATTAGAGTTAAAGACAACTACCCTACTTGACAATTCATAAGACGAATTGATATTCATTAGTCCTAACTTAGAATTTTGTGTAAGGCATGAATCATCATGTCCTATCATCCATTTCATAACTTGATTAATCATCCTCATCGCCTTTGTTGACGCAAGGGCTAGAAAAGCAATATAAAATAAGCAAAAATAAGAAATTAATAAATGACATTTTCAGCAATTTCACGCAGAGACTCAGTTGCATGTAGACGAAGTTTCATTAATCGAGAACCAAGGGCCCCCCTCGTTCTGCTTCATTGTCATTTTCCCTCCACTTTGCCTGCCGCGATTAACCTGATGTTGATTAATGCAACATTAATTAAAACAACCAACCAACGAAACAATCCACAAAGTGCACCAAAGCGGCGCATATTATGAATAGGGTAACTATGTGATATTATGCTAATTTAGAATTTAGTAATAAAATGGGAATTTTGGGGGTGTTCAGTTAAGTGGCTGCACATCCATTACGTAATCGCGATATCATCAAATTGTACGAAGCGTGTCTACACCTACGTAAAGTGTCAGTCCCCGTGATGGAATATGTAGCACAAAGCCAGGGCTTTAAGATCAAATTTGTTTTGTTATTGCTTTTATTAGTAATTACCTCAGTTTTCTTCCTCTGAAGTTAAATTATTCATGACGACCATTTATGATTACATTAAACACATGAATGAACATACACAATGAATCCATTTTGGTCGGAACTCGAATTCGGAACCTTGTTCGGCAAGAAATAAAATATCCATAAGGCATGAGTGTTTCATTGGAGATGTTCCTCGACTTCCGTCATTTTATCACTAATATATTTCTTTAATATACAATAATAAATCACAACTACCAACAAATAAATATTATATTGTATTTTCACATGCATGAGTCCACTTTATGCACAGTAAGGCTAATCGGGACTGGACCTACAGTTTAAAGTGGGATCCGAACTACTATGTGTCTCCACCGGGTATCAAACCCGGGACCCCTTGATTACAAGGCGACTCCGCTACTACTGCGCGATCAGGAAGGTTAAGAGAGAGAGAGAGAGAGAGAGAGAGAGTGTGTGTGTTACGGTGACTAGGGGAGAGCGGAGTCAATTGTAACACGGGGCGAATGTAACAATCGCTCCTGTGCTGCTCTCGTGAGGTATTTTTTAAAATTATTCAAACCTGTAGAAAGGAGACGTCAGTTGGGAAAGACTCATGTGGCGGTGGTGCTTACGTAGCGATTGTTCCGGCTATTATTGGGAGTTTTTCATATTTTCAACACGTAAGTAAAAACATAAGGTTCCTTTTTATTTTTTAATAGTGATTTCGCGATGTCGTCTGATCAAGGTTTGTATATATCATCGCAATACACAATATTTGATGTATTTGTTAAGATAGTTGTGATCAATTTCTGGTGTCGGGGTTAGTAGCTGCAAGCCAGCAAAGAATATGGCGTCAGGATGGGGCAAATGTAACAAATGTAACCGGGGCAGTTGTAACACTGTTACAATTGCCCCTTATGCGTTTCTTATGTAAAATATTCACTTGCATTGTAATAAAAAACATTGTTCAACCATCCTGAATTATTACATTCTGTATGTTTCAGAATGGTGAGACACAGAAAAAGAACTACCGGACGAGGCCCATCACAAGATAAGATGGAAGAAGCTGCAAAGTTAGTTTTGGAAAGCAATGTTTCAATCCTACATGCAGCAAAAGCGCACAGTATTTGTCATGTGACATTGACCCGTTTTGTTAAGAAGAGACAAGAAAAAGGGAATCCTGTTATGGGTTATAAAGCACACAATAAAGTGTTCTCTGCCTACATGGAGACTCAGTTAACTGAGTATATAAAGACATGTGCAAATATATTTTATGGACTCACCCCAAAAGAAGTCAGACAGCTAGCCTACCAATATGCAAACCAAAATCGGTGTAAGTTTCCAGAGTCCTGGGCAGATCGTCAAATGGCTGGTGCAGACTGGTTTACCGCATTTATAAAGAGAAATCCTACTTTACCAATGAGGACCCCAGAGTCAACATCCTTAGCGCGTGCTATGAACTTTAATAAAGAGAATGTTAAATTTTTTTTTGAAAACCTATCGAAGGTTTTGGAGCAATATCAATTCGAACCTCAAGACATCTACAATGTCGATGAAACAGGCATATCAACAGCCCCTAAGCCAGACAAGATAGTCGCACCAAAGGGAAGCAAGCAAGTTGGAGGAATTAATTCTCATGAGTAACGATGTGCTTAGCCGTTAGTTCCATAGGCAACAGCATTCCACCCATGTTCATTTTTCCACGGAAGAACTTTCGGGATCATTTTCTCCAGAATGGTCCAATAGGGAGCACAGGAGCAGCAAATAGTTCGGGGTGGATGCAAGCACCAGAGTTTTTACAATTTCTCGAACATTTTAGGAAGTATGCCAAGCCGAGTGTTGAGAGAAAGGTTTTGGTTATCCTGGACAACCATGACTCGCATGTTCAACTTCCAGTCATAGACTTTTGCCGACAGAATGGAATTGTTCTCCTTTCTTTCCCTCCTCACACGTCGCACAAGCTCCAACCACTGGACAGAAGTGTTTATGGTCCGTTTAAAAAGTTTTTCAACACCTTTGCTGACGGCTGGAGAAAAACCCATCCCGGTACTCGCATGACAATATACAACTTGCCAGGAATTGTTCGGGAATGTCTGCCATTAGCGATTACACCATCCAATGTTCAAGCAGGCTTCAAATGTACAGGATTATTCCCCTTCAACCGATGCATATTTCAAGAGCACGAATTTGCCCCTTCTAGCGTCACTGATAGGCCTGATTCTGCGGCACGAACAGAAACCCCCGACGAGGCACCTACTAATGATGACAATGAAGTTAATGAAACAGAACAATCAAGTAACTTGGAAGAAACTAGTTGTACCCAGAACAAAGAGAGTAGTGGTATTGACTGTATTACCAGGACGAGAAAGTATGAACTCTCCTCAAGCAGATTTGGCTACACTTAAAACTAGCTCAACATGCCCATATGAGTTTTTTGCTCAAGTGTGGAACCCTGCCTAATCCAAGATTTTTGTAAAAATGCCCTCAAATATTTCCTGAGAAAGTATGAACTCTCCTCAAGCAGATTTGCCCACACTTAAAACTTGTTCAACATGCCCATATGAGTTTTTTGCTCAAGTGTGGAACCCTATCTAATCCAAGATTTTTGTAAAAATGCTCTTCGGAAAGTATGAACCCCCCTCAAGCAGATTTGGCAATACTTAAAACAATGCCAAGTTCCCATATGATTTTATTGTTTATAGTGTGTTTTTCTGTCAAAATCCCAGGAATCTTGAATTGATATAAAGCTCATATCTACTGGGTTCAGAGACCCAGTAGAGTGTGGTGCATGGTTTTTATTGCCTTGTAATAAAGGCTCGGGTTTGAATCCTGGTAAAAATGTAAAGCCTCCCCTGATGGCAAAATGTTAATATTGTTGCTTTGTAAACAAGAGGCTCGGGTTTGAGTCCTGATAAAATTTATAAGATTGAAATACATGTTGCAAAATAATATCTCCATACGTGAGATTTTGAGAATAATTATTCCTAGTTGATATACAACTCCCAGATCTGAAACCTGGTAAAAAGTGTTGTTCAACAGAGCAAAATTATTCTCTATTGGGAACCACCCGCTCAGCCATACAATAGGGGAAAAGCGGGCAAACATAATTAATTGTTTGCATGTTTTGCCGGCACGCAAGAGATATAATCTATACAGCTAGAAGGGAGCATTAATGATTTTTCTGTGCGATTCACTGAAGAGGTCATTAATCTTTCTGTGCGACATGTAAAAGTGTAACAAAGATTATTGAGATAAAAATACATATCTTCTGGCATAGTGGCAATGAACTGTTTTTCATGCTGAAAGCAATTCTATTCTGATAATATGAGCCTAGGCAAAGACTTAGAAAATATTATGGCAGTTCAAAATCCAATTTTGTCTGTATTAAGGTCTCAGAACCCAGTAAAATGTGGGCATATTCCATATTGAGAAGTGTTAATATTGTTGCATTGTAATCAGGGGCTTTGGGTTCGAGTCCTGATATAAGATTGAAATATATACAACTGCCCACACATAAGATATTTACTGCTAGCTGATAATACAGTTGAGGTTTGTGTGTTGTATAACAGCATAATAGAAGCAAATATCTTCTAGAATTGTTCTGTGACTCTCTCATTTCTTACATCATAAACATATGATTTTTCACCTATGAGAATAACACTACATATGGTGTCATCAGGTAATGCCTCATGGAATTCACAGATAATTTTAATGTTTGTCCTGTCATTCACCACAACTTGTTTCCTTTTTGAAGTGTTGATTACAAACATGGGTCTCTGTGCTTTGAATTCATCTGGTGTGTAATACATGTCAGTATTGCCAGTAGTGACCCTTTTGAATGCCGTAAATGCCTCATATAATTTGAGGAAATCATTCTTGGACATGTCTAAATTGTAATTTTCTCTAGGGAATACCTCATTTCTGCCATTTTTAAGATATATGTTCTTGATGTTGCAGTTATCAAATCTACTTGAATTTTTTTCCTGATTATTGTGTCTCCCAGTCTGAAACAGTACCACCACAAAATCAGGCATGTCATATTGAATACTGGAGAATGAATTTGTAGCATCAAACTCATAATAAGAACCAGCGGCAGGCTTCTGTACACATTGATATGTATAAAATTGCAGAGGAATCTGTGGATTTTTTATTATATCAGCTTTGTATTTAAGAGCATAACTGGCCTCATATTCAACAACAGGGATTCTTAGCTCCATAGTCTGAATAATGCATTTGCCTGCATCAGGTAGGGTATTAGGCAGAGCTTCCCCTGTAGGGTTTAATGTGCTGTACCTCATCAAAGCATTATTATCATTGGCAGCTCTTCTAAATGTAATTCTTAAACCACCCTTCCACATAATATCTTTGTAATCTGAGAAGAATCCTGGCAACAGGCGCATGGGGAACAGCACTGTGTGGCTTTTGGATAATATTTTATCACCAGCCTCAAATCCACCTATTTTGTAGTAAGAAGCCTCGGTTTTGGATAATTTTAATGTGGCCAAAGCTGTGGAGGTAATGCCGGGATAATCCACTCTGTTTATAACAACACCATGCTTTCTGATCTCAATTTCAGAGAACAGATGCGGCACAAAATTATCTACCAATCTTATATTTGAATTTGCCGGATAATCTGTTCCATCGAGCTTTACAACATCAAATTTGATGTATAGATCTGCTCTGTGGGGGTGTATAAAGCCATCCCCTACATCAAGATCAACCTCAATTTCTGTGTTGGGTTGATTTAAATTTGCAAATGTCCTCCTGTTTGGGGGGAATGATTGTAGCTCATAACTCTCAATATTTTCCATTGTATGTATTTTTATTTAAATATTAATCTCTATGATAGCAGTTGTTGTGGCTCCAGCAAAATCAACTAATTCTTCTTTTTCATTAGTGACCATCAACTCAATGTAATCCATTCTATTATGGCACACAGGAAAATATAATGTTGGGGATGGAGTGTAGATGATTGGCTCCATAAATTCAGAATTAGGTTTGAATGTTGCAATGATGCCAGTTTGTTTGTGAGTGCCTATACCATTTGATTTGGTGATCATACCCTCAGCCACATTACAGTGAATATTCAGAGTCTCTATGGCTAAGAATTTGGGTATATTCATAGCAGTGTGTTTGATGCCTGCTTCAAGTTTTGTGTTGTTCTCAAATCCTAGCAGTTCTCCTATAGTACCCAGATCCACTGTTTCTGTAGCAGATACAATCTCTACTCTGTGAGTGACAGAATTTTGAGTTAACACTATACCTCTGGGTAACTGAGCATTTAGAGTGGACAGATTATATTGCCCTGGAGTGATGACAATTTTTTGATCCCCTACTGCAATTTTGTTGTTGTGGTGTGTAATATTAGGGATCAAGTACATGCCATAAAATGCTCTGAGAGCTATTGTTTTGGGATACACTATGTCATCATGCAATTTGAGTTTCAATATTGAATTTTGGCTGGTGAGATGGAATACCCCCATGATGTTTCAGATACCACAAGGCTTTTTGAAAATTTTCAATTGATGGTTTATTTATTTGAGACATATATCTGAGAACTGATAAACACAAATGTCCACAATTAACATCTTTGAAGTTTTGAACACGGGCATTATTGTAATAAAGATTAGCTGATTTTAGATATTTTATTAAATTTTCAGGTGGAACACCTCCAAATGAATCAAACACAAATGCCTCATTGTTTAAATATTTAAGATAACAAATCCAGTGAGTGCCCTGATTTTTGTACTTATCCAAATTAACAATGCCACACTCTTTGTTGAGTGGTTGTTCCGGCAAAGAATCAGACATGTACACACCCCTAAAATGTTTGATGCCCAGTGGCTTGATTAAAGCTTCAATATCTTGGTTTGTAAGCGGCTCTTGTTTTTTTTAAACTTATTCATGGCTCTCTTAACACCTTTGCCTTGTTTCTCCATGGCCAGGTTATGGCGCTTCAATTCATCTAATTCTGCCCTATTCTTCTTGGCATCTATTACTGTTTTTGCTATGGCAGCTGATCCCCCAGCCAAGCTCCCAACAGCCCCAAGTGCTGCTAAGATGGCAGGGATAGTAAATATGAAACCCCCCACATGTGATTTTTTCCTGGATTGTTGTAATTTTTTTAATTGGGGGGTACTAAGCAACAATTTCATAACACCCTTGGCCTTCATTCTAGGTTTATTATATACATATTCACAGCCCCCACCCCAGTTTTTGTTTGGTGTTCATAGCTATGGTGGTTCCCAATGCTGCTATTTTTTCACTTAAAGAAGCATTTTTGCTTACAAATCTACCAAATGCAGCCTCTTCTAATTTTTTGTCTGCAACATGTCTCTTGTCAAGATCAGAATCTGTGTTGTATGCTATGTCATGGTCTCTACAAGCAGCATCTAGGGGATTAACACCAGGGTCCCCTCTGTTTAATCTATGGTCCAATTTTGTACCGGGACCACAATACTGATAGCCTGGAATATGTAGTTCAAATGGCAGCTTGTTTATAATGTCATTAACCAGGCCCCGACCCTCAGAAATATTCCAAAATTTAGGTGGTAGAGTATTAATAATTTTTATAAGATATCCAATGCCCTTAGTGTCATTCACTATAAAATTAGAAAATTTTGTGCTTATCATGTCCATAATTCCAACCTTTTCATTGTAAAAATTGTGGTTGCCAGCATTTTCCTCCCCAGCTATCACCAATAACCTATCTACAAGTTTCCTGACATCATCAACCCACACAAATTCTTTATGCAGGGTGTTGTATTGTTTGATTCCACTGCCAGTCTTGATCTGTGACCATATGGGCTTGATTAAATTATTGTATTTTGCCCCACTGCTAGACTTGACTCTTTTTTGTGTGGGATCATTGTTCTGGTATAGAGCATCTGATTTTATTAATATTTCTTTGTAATAATCATAATCTTGATCTGTATAGCTGCCAGGCCTCTTCCTAGTTATCAGTTCCCACAATTCAGGTGTTCCGGGGTACTTAACAAAAGCACCTTTTTCTCCGAGACGAGATTCTGAATAAACAATTATATCATCTCCCATAAATGTTACTCTGAAATTGCCAATTCTATGTATGATGCTGCCATCAAGCTCTGTGTCAGCATATAAGCCAAAGACCTCATCTTTGTTGTCTTTAGGTGTGGTTAAATATTTTTGAGCAAGAAGACCCAATTCAATAGGATCCTGAGTAGCTTCAATTCTTCTAGGAGCAATAGGACTAGGTGTATGAATACTGGAAAGTGGGGTGAATGGATAATATAATATGTTCCTAGCAGCTACAGGTACAAGCTCTGTGATCAAATTTTGATTTTGCTCTGTAACAGTTTTGATATTCTTACCTAATTCACTAATAGCATCAATGATAGGCTGTTCTGTTTGTTTGTGTTGTTCATAAATTCCTCGGTTCTGTGATTTCCATCCCTTAAATCTTTTTACAAGATAATCTCTTAACTTAAGATCATCAATTATTGGCCTTTTCATGTTTATTTATTTATATTTCAATGTCTAGAAAATTGTTGATTTTATTTCTGTATTTGCCACTATTGGGTGTTCTTGTCATATCAATTGTGACAAACCCATAACTGTCCTGGTTCCAGCACCTACTGCAAAACTTGGAAAAATTATTGTAGCTCAAGTCCCCACCTACATATTCATCATGTATGTGTTTGAGGTTGGTATGATCTTGATGAAACACACATATAAAATTGCTGTTGTCTCGGATCAGTTGCTTGGGTATTTTTGAAAAAGTCTGTGCCAGGTAGAAACAATCAATGTTTTTGTGCCGGCCCTGTGTAAAGAAATTTCTAACCTTGTTTTGATTATCCAATATAATGTCATCAAACACAACAACAGAATTATCGAGACATTCATGAAGTGGCTTAACATCTGGTTCAAAAGTGGCAATATCCAATCCATCATATAGCTTCATCAGCTGCTGATATTTTAATTGTTCCAAGCTCTTAGAGAAGACATACAAGTGCCTGTTTTGCCAGTCTAACCAGTTGGGTGCCAATAAAAAATTATCAACCATTAGTGTAGTTTTACCACAAGCTGATGGCCCAACAATAAGACATCTAATATTTTCAGGCAGCAACTTGCCATTTCTCTTAATCTGCTGTTCAGGTTCTGGCAGCCTCTTTATAACATCCCAGGTGCTCATATTATTATTTTGTTTGCATCGATCCAGCTGTGTTCTGGAAGTCCTAGCCATTTGACAAATAACTTGTTGCCTTTTCTGCGGATGATTTTTTCTATGAGATATGTGTCAGGCTGTTTAGTTTTGTTGAGTTCTTCTTCATAGAACCGGCCTTTGAGAATTTCTCCTCGGTGGTCTTTTATTATATATGTGTTAAGGGTCCCAGGTTTAATTTGAACCACTGTAAATAATTCAGTGCTCCAGTTTCTTGTAAAGCCTCTTTTGAATAAGTGCTTATATTTGCTGATTCTTACTTGATCACCCACCCTGTATTTGGCCCTTTTTTTTGTTGGCTGGTATCTAGGATAATAAACAGTCCTGATCAATTTTTGCTCATCAGATGAAGTTACTTCAGAGGGTTTCATGTTGATTGTGGAATGGACCGAGTTGTTATATTTATGTAGAAGTTCTGGAAGAATATTAATCGATTTATAATTACCTTGCAGGGTAAATTGTTTATACATAAGATTTTTTAAGGTTCTGTTGAATCTCTCTACAATTGAGGCTTTGAGGTCACTGTAACTCGAGTAATGTTTTATTGCCTGGCTTTTAATAAATTGTTGAAACACTGAATTATAAAATTCTTTGCCATTATCTGTTTGCAAATAGCGCGGTGATCTTCCACTCTGATTGATGATTGTCCTGAAGGCTTCTGTAACACATTTTCCAGTCTTGGATTTGAGTGGCACAGCCCAGGCAAATTTTGAAAATGTGTCTATTACAGTGAGTAGATACTTGTAGCCCTTGTTGATTTTGTCTAAGTTTTTCAACTGCCCACTTGCCATTTCAATCAAGTCGCTCTGCCATAAATCATCTATGCCCTTTGTGACTACTGGGAGTCTCTTAAAATTATGTCTGGCCTGTCTGTGTAATTCATCAACAATAATTTGTCTAGACATAATATGAAAACAAGAATATTGCAACTATGGGGTGTTCAGCAGCTGATACTACAGGATTTTCTAAATATAATTTGTCTCCAATATGTATTTTAAATTCCAGAGATCCATCATCTTCAGTATAGGCTGTTTCTAATGTATTGGGATCTGTAAAATCCTCTAACTCTACACTGGTGATTTTTGGTTTGTTGTCAGCATTTGTTATTGATAAGGTAGGGTAGTGGTGTGCCTGTGGTTGTAGCCAATATTTGATCTTGATTGGTCTCAATGTGCCCCCAACAAAAAATTGGTAATAAAATTGTGCAGGGGACAGCATATATATTTTGCCACCTGGTGTAAATGGTGAATCATATTCTTTGTTGGGGATACTGTACAATTCAAGAATTACTGAATGTTTTGGATTCTCGATTATGCCTGTTATTTCTTTTTCTGCTGTGAGCAATCTGCTTGTTACAGATTCAAGGTGCTCATTGATAGTCCTAACAACATCATCATGGCCTGGCTTGATTTTTATGTCCACAACAAGTTTCTTGTATTGTTGCACAATATCTTGTAGCTGTGTGGCAAAAACAGACAGAGCATTTGCTTGATTGGATTCCATGGTCCCTAGCTGTTGCTTGATATTAGCTACAATTTGTTGCAAATTTTCAATAACTGCCAATTTTGAATTTTGAGCAGTAAGATCATGGACCTGTCTTCTGATATCCTCAAACAGGGCATGCAGTTCATTAATATGTTGATTAGTTGGTAGAGTGGCCACTGTCTGAGTGAGATGTTTGATCTCTGCCTGGATATTCTTGATATCTTCTGATTTCAATATGCGATTCACTGCCCTCTTAATATTTTTAAGTTCCTGTGATGTGGGAAGATTTGATACTGTATTTTGCAAAAATTCAAGTGCCAATTTTACATTGTTTAATTCAGAAGCATCAGCCACATTTTGCATAGCATTTTGGAGCAGGGCTATATCTGCCTGAGTGGGTGTGGATTGTTGTAAAATTTCAAGTTTTGTTTGGATATCATCTATCAAGTGATGAAAATGAGATAGTTCAGATTCAGTGTTGAGGTTTTCAAGCTTTGTGATTTGTTGCTGGACACTGACAAGGGTATCTACAATTCCAGGCAATCGGGATTCTAGTACATTTGCCAAATCATTTTGCACTGCTGCTATTGTACCTTCAAGATGGGTTATGGAACTTTGAATTTTTCCAAAATCTTCATATGTTTCAAGTTGCAGCTTAATATTTGCTACACTCCGAGTTATTGCATTCAAAGCATCAGAAGATGGCAAGTTGTTCATAAAATTTTCAAGTGTCTCAATTTTTTCTTTAACCTCGGCTATGGCATTGTTCAGAGGGTCCAGATTAGGTATCTGGAGTGACTGAATCTGTTCTTTTAGAGTGGAAATCACTAGATCAAAATCTTCTTGTGATTTTACGCTTTTAACAATTGTTTGGAGCTGTGTCTGGACATTATTTATCTGTTCCTCTAATTGTTGTTTCAATTGCTCAGAGTTGGTGGCCTGGCTCTTAAATTTGGCTTGAGGAGCTGCTACAGCTTCTTCTAAACTTTGAAAATTATCCAATGTTGCCAGATCAGTATATTTTTGAAGCAACAATTTGAGTTCAGAATCAATTTTAAGAAGAGGGTCCATGCATTGTGATTGTAAATTTGTAATTTCTAATTGAAGACTGGCATTAAGTGTAGTTTGTAAAGCTTGTAAATCACTTCTTAATTTCTTGACTCTGACATCAAGCATCAGAATCTCATCACTGTGATCTTCATGCCTTGTATGGCCAAATATATCATTAGGCATTTTTGTTTTAGTGGTTATTTATTATAGAGTATCTGATTCTTAATTCTATAAAAAAGGGTATAAGCTTGTCATAGGATCCAGGGACCTCAATATATAAGCAGTCACCAGCAGAAACAGTATAAACAGTGCCAGAAATCATGTTTGAGTGCTTAATTCTATAAATATTTCTCCCTATTGAAATCTTGACATCACCCTCAGGGGTTGTAATAAATTGCAATTGCCCACCTACAGGTAATTGCTAATAATTTAAATTATTGTTAAATATGTACAATATTTTACCTGTTTTATCATCATTATCTGTAAATATGCTGTTCAGATGAATAATTAACAAGCCACTCAGTTTAGACAGCATATCAGGAGAGGGTTGTGGTGTTGGCAGCTCCATAATAGCCTGTTTTTTGAACCCAAATAAGTTCATAGGCATGTTTATTTATTTCAAATCATGCTCTGTAATTGGGCATTGATTCCCATTTTTCAAATCACAATGCCCCCAAGGTAAAGTATGTATGCCACATGATAAAATGCATCTCTTATCATCATGTGGGTCCAGGGCCACTTTTCTTACAATATTGCTAGTCAATAAGTGATCCACACTCTGAATTCTGGATTCTGATGTTTTGATTAAATTCTGGGATTTGAGGCAATTTTTATAATCTTCAAATACAAACTATTTTTCCACAGTCACTCTGCCAATGCCCTTGGCCTTTTTGGCAACAGCGCCACTACATGTTTTAAAAGTATACATCTTGGCACTTAACCCAGAAAATTCCACAATAACATCACCAAGTGTTTCATCTTTTAATTTGCCAGGCACCTTTTTGTTGTGGGGTTGAATTATTGTATGTTCACTGGTATCAAAATATTTAAACAATTCAGGCTGTGACATATCTTGATAAACATCTTCTGTTTTAATATCAAGAATAAAACTATCCGTGTCCATGTACATCAATTTTATATTATCACCACAAAAAGGTTTCAACACATCATAATACAATGTTAACATATGTAATTTGGCCAATTCCAATATCACAGCCCCTACATAAATAGGTTTATCAAACTTAATCTTTGTTTTTTTCATGTTGAAAAGTGCCATATTTTCATCATAAATTCTTCTGTAATTGAAATTAGGCTTTGCAACCAATTTTTTGCTCAGGCTGGCGTCAGTAATTATTTTAACATCGGTATGTTTTCTGACATTTTCAATAGTTTTGCCATACACAGAATTAACCATCAATTTAAACAAGCCCTTATCAAATTGGCTCATTGCAGATGTTCGAAGCTCTGTGTTTGTATCAATATATGGCTTCAACCATCTTGAGTGCCTGAACCTTAAGACTTTGCCAATTTTGGTCACTTGAACACCATGTTTCATCAGGAACTGGAGGTTTTTGTAGTATAAGACATAATCCTGTTTCGGCTCTAGAGTCATCATGAGCTTCTTCTGTTTAGAGCCAGGTGAGCACTGAACCTCGGGAATTGGGGGCAGATCAGAAAATTTATTGTGCAAATCATCAGGAATTGTCAGATCAACCTCTAAGAACAGGCCATAATTACTGTCATCAAAGTCCTGAAGATCTTCAATATTGAAATCTTCAACCCATTCAAGCCCTGCATATGGCAGTTTTTGCATCATGGCATGACCATAGAGGCTGTTTGCATCTACATACACTATATAATTTGATGGCCGTGCTGGATCATAATTGGGAATATGCTTGTTATTTGCTCTGGCATATCTCTGGGAACATTGCACCATCCCTCCTCTTATACATTTCTCCATAAACAGATACGTATCTTGATCTTGGATCAGATCCAATGGCTTTTTGGTGTTAAAAAACATTGCGGCCCATGCTAGGCCCGGGGCACTGAAAAAATATATTGGATCCAGTTTATAATTTTGCATAGAAGATTTTCTGAATGCCTGCAATATATCAGCTAAGAGGGTGACATCAAGTTTTAAATATGCCATGTGATAATCACCAAATGTCTGGCAATTTAAATTGTTCCACATCAACTGGGCATGGTGATAATCATCATCAGTAATTCCAGATGCTCTGATTTTGCTGTAAAACTCTTGTTGTGGTGGCAGGGAACACTCATCAAATTTAGAAAAATCTGTAACATAGTCATATGGATATACACCCTTCCGCCTAATTAATTTCAGGTCCTGATTTGGAAACAAAGCACTTGTGATTTTGAATTGATCATCAGATAATTGAGTGGCCAGTGTAGCCAGGCTAGCCGATAAAATTCTGTAAGAATCAAGAAATCTTATGTGAATAGGAACACTATTAACTTTAATTATCTTGCTAATAGATATATATTTTTCATCATTTTCAGCTAAAATGTTTAAATTCTGCTTGTCAAACCCCTCGTATCTGATCAGATGATGAAAATCATAATTGGATGCTCCATGGCAAAATATGGGGACAAATTTTGGTCTCTTGATCTTAATATTGCAGCTATTACACAGGGCCATTTTGAATTTACCATCTGTATGAGAATGGTGTTTCACCTTGATATTTGTATCTGAAAATTCACAATCACATACCGGGCATTTTTCTGCTTTGTTGAAATCTTCAATCTGTTTCTCTGTTAAAGGCAACATGGGTTTTGATTTTAATAAGATGTTAGATGCTATGTCACGGCACTCATTTTCTATTCTATGTGCAAATTCTTTGATGGCATTTGGTCCCATGTATAAGTGTGGCTCAGTAGCTACACCATCCCGTATAACTATATAACAAAAACTGGAAGGTTCATGTAGCTGGTATGGTGTAATTGAAGATTCTTCAGGATCTGGATTGCAGAATGCCAGAGGTTTGAGATTTGATTCAAAATCACAGACAATATATGCTGGGTGTTCCAACAAGGCTTCAAACTTTTTGAATTTGCAATTTTCACTTGGATTGGGCATCACCATATGAACAGGTTTATGGTTGCCACAGTATTTCAGATGCTCAATTAACTTGTTTTTAGCAATTTCTGCACTCTCTTCACGAACCCCTTTTACCATTTTTTGACCATAAAATACAGTTAAGCATCTTCTGCACAACTTGAATATTGTATTGGATTTGTCTAGTTGTGTTCTCACTAAAGCTTCAAGATTATGTATCAGAGTGTAATGATATGTGACATCCCCTTCAATTAAGAGCAGATCAATCGGAACAGCAGAATCATCATCAAGTGTACTGATTCTGAGAGGTGCTATCAAGCAATTGCCAGTGGAACAAATAAAAACATTAATAGATAATTGTTTGCCATTGATGTGCCTGGCCCTTTTTTCAAATTTATCAATATTCTGAACAGACATTGGATATTCTAAACCCTCCATTGCCTCATCAAAATTGTGTTCATGTTGTTTGTAATAAGTTATTCTCTCAGGATGGCTTGAAACTGGATACAAAGCAGCTAAAATACACCACAAAAAGCATTTCTCATCATTATTTTTTATATTAACCACGGCTTGTTTGTTTTTGATATTGGCAGGTAATAGCAAATATGTAGATCCTTGTAATGGGCTGAATTCAGAAATATTAACATATAACTTGTGTGGAGATCCGCATAGGCTCCATCCAGACTCTTTTGCTGCAAATTCAGAGTGTTTAATATTCAATTGATCTATCAAACTGCTTATTATTTTGTCCGAATTTGCATTTGAATATACCGGTACAGTTTCTGTTATGTGGGGCTGTGTAAATTTTGTGCCATTTGGTTTCTTATATTGTGCAAACAATTTGAGGGACAGCTTATAAGAGCCATTTTGTGCATTTAGAATTGCCTGCACATCAAGATTTACACTGTTCAAAAAATTCTCAATGCCACATCTTGGCTCTGATACAAACCGGTGATCTCTTAATTGGCCATTAAAACTGCTATGGATGGGTTCATAGCGTGGCTGCTTTGCCGGTCCAGCATTAGGAGGTGTTTCATGCTTCCTTTTCAGAGCAGATGTAGATGGTTGTGAGGACAATGTTGATGACTGTGCAGAGCAAGTATCTTTATGTTTATATGTGAAATATTCCATGCTATATTTTCTATGGCATTTAGGGCAAATTTTTGTGGGAGTTCTGCATTTGTCTGGATTACAAATTTTTTGATGCTTGGCCCAATTGGGGCTGGATATATTTTTATTGCATTGATTACAATATTTTTGACTTGGCATTTTTGTTGTTGTTTATTATATACAATTTCCTGGGATTCAAATCAAAACTCTATGCTGGATAAAAAATATCAGCTGGGTTCAGCACTGTGCTTTGTATATTTTGTGTGTGTGTGTGTGTGTGTGTGTATGTATGTGTATGTGTGTGAATATTTTTGGCTTTGGTATTTATATAAAATTTCTTGGGGTCCAAATCAAAAACTCTATGCTTATCTTATGACAGGTTGTAAAGCCAATAGCCTACAAGTAGAAAAAAGAATAAATATTCATTCACACTGACCTAGTACAAATACCTGCACGGACATGCATGTCTAGAATGGCAATAACCTTGTTATGTATTGATTTTTGTATAACAGGCTGGGACAGATATAAGCCTGACCCTAAATATGAGTGGATTACAACAAACAAGCTGGATGTAACAAATATCAGGCAAAATATTGTTCAACATACCAGAAATATGATATTAAAACAAACAGTCCTGTAAGTATGAGAAGCACTGTAACAACACATCTGTTTTTCTCAACCACTCTCACAATAGTGGTTGATGCAATTGTTTGCACGCAAAGCTTCATTACTCGGGAAGCAAAAATCAATACATAACAAGGTTATTGCCATTCTAGAGGGGCTCTGCATATAGATAAAAAAATTGAACCTGGCATCCAATTGAACTTAAACCTGAAGTAAATATATGTAGGTAGGTATGGGTTTTAGCTTAATTTCAGGTATAGCCAAAAAATATCAATTTTTGACAAGTTTATGGACAAAAATCCGGCTGATGCAATTTTTGTAAGTATGGCCAAATCTGCTTGAGGGGGGTTCATACTTTCCGAAGAGCATTTTTACAAAAATCTTGGATTAGATAGGGTTCCACACTTGAGCAAAAAACTCATATGGGCATGTTGAACAAGTTTTAAGTATGGGCAAATCTGCTTGAGGAGAGTTCATACTTTCTCAGGAAATATTTGAGGGCATTTTTACAAAAATCTTGGATTAGGCAGGGTTCCACACTTGAGCAAAAAGCTCATATGGGCATGTTGAGCTAGTTTTAAGTGTAGCCAAATCTGCTTGATGAGAGTTCATACTTTCTCGTCCTGGTAATACAGTCAATACTACTACTAAAGAGCAATGCAACCCTTGCAATGAACCTCTTCCGTCCACCTCAACAGCTGTTTCTCCGGCTGACATTCGACCTCTGCCTCATGCAGAACCTAAAGAATCAGCACCTCGAAGGAAAAGAAAGAAAAGTGCTATATAGACAGATACACCTGAAAAAGAACTACTTATGGCACAATGATCGGGACAAGAAAACAGCAAAGGGAATAAGAGGCTGTTCGACAGAAGTGACAGTCGTCAATCAAAAAAGAAGAGAACTGCAAGCAGAAGCGCAAGAAGGTGTCAGGAAAGTAGCTCTGAAGGCAACGAATGTTTTTGTTTAATTTGCCTTGAGAAGTGGTTTAATAGTGCATCTGGTGAGCAATGGGTGCAGTGCTTAACTTGTGACAACTGGTCACATGAGAAATGCACCAAAGGAGACAGCTTTTGCATTTGTCAAAACTGTCAGTCCGAATGATCAGATATATCTTTGTTAGAAACAGTGTTTGGGACCTGGTATGGTTCGATTAGCCCACTTATTAACGAAAGCACAGTTAGCTAATTCTTAATCATTGTGTAAGGGCACATGTTATTTCCAGCAAAAAAAAATAAATTGTATTTCTGGTAAATGTTAGTATGTTACATTTGCCCCCGAGCAAGGGTCAATTGTAACATTTGTCACACATTTTTAAAACATTAATTATGATTAGCATATTATATATGGCGGGATTGTGACTCCATAATATCAATAATAACATATTGTAGTGTTTCCATGCCGATTTTCACGCTGCAAAGATAAATAGTTTCATAGAAAATGCATCATTTGTCAAAATTGTTACAATTGACCCCGCTCTCCCCTACGCTAATGAAGAACTGAAAGTAGCAGAACGCCTAAGCTATTCTTTAGTCAATATTGGGATTGTTAATGAATATTATGAATGTCAGTTCAAATTGAAAAAAAACCTACGAAATTTCCAGAGCGCCGTTAGAAATCGTTAATTTTTCTCTTTCCACACATTACTTTGCTACTGGATATTTGCATGCTAAGATGTAGAAAGTGCTACATTTTCAGTGTGTGAAATTGAGATTTATTTCTGAGAATGGAGTAGTGGGAAAAGGATCACCTCACATGTTTGGATTATACCCCCCACACAAACACACACACGCACACAAATGATATCGACTGTTGTTCTTATAAAGAAATATAACATGTATGAATTGTGTGAAGAAAAATTGGAGCCTATTCACATCCCTACGGAACTTGGAAGAAAGCCCACGTAGAGATTGGGAAGTTCTGTTCCGACAAAATCGGGGTGTATATAGTAAATTAAAAAGCAAAGTGCTACATTGTGCTTTGCAGCAAGCCATGAAGGCGTGTAGCGGGTCTGGAGATAAGACTCAAGCTTTCTTGATCAGGCAGAAAGTGAGGATGATGTGATCAGCACCACGCCCCTAGCCGCCTTACCCCCCCCCCCCCGAGTTTCATCCAGGTATCCACTTTATACGACGCTGAGTGGGCACCAGAGTCGCTTGAACAGATGGACAAAATCCCGATTCTCCCCCGTCGGTGATCGAACCCAGATCTCTCGAATGATAATAAAACGCCCTAACGACTAAGCTACTGCGGCACATATAGTAATATAGTAGACTATGTAATTAAGGCAAGAATTATTTTAGCGTTTCGTTCAACGTTTTTAGGGGAATCATTTGCGGAGATATAACGTGCGGCTCTTGTCGGTTCTGCGATATGGCTTGAGAAAAGGAGATTTTCTGACGAACAACATTCCACCTGACAAGTCACGTGACTTTCCTATATTTCCTGTGTCTGTTGGCTAATTGCATGAAAGACGAGTTGCTCTTGAGACAGACAGAATCACCCGACCACCTAAACGTGTGTGTTGCCTACCCTTCCGGCATTATTTACTGCCATTAAAGTCTTATGGGGAAGAACGTTTTTCCACCACTGTACAGTACAAGCCGAAAGTTTGTAACAGTATTTATGGCCAGGCTAGGTACATATATATTGCGTCAGCCTTTATCACAATTAGCATGCCAGAACAAGTTATATAGTGTTCTCGTTTTCGTCTCGATATATAAATATCCAGGTTTCGCATTATTGAAAATGTTTATAGAAATAAAAGCTCTCTCCTAGCACACACACACACACGGGCGAATATGGCCACTTTCTAGAAAATCCCCTACAACTACTGTATTGAATGTTTTTATGTTGGATTTTTACAGAAATGTAATGAACCATATGTCTACTACAGAGTTCACATTAAATTTTGCATTTCAAAAATTTTATAATGTTATATAGGTAATATAAAAGAAGAAATACATGCATTGGCCCTATTCACCCTAACATGTCCGGCTGAATAGGGCCACATATCTTTTATGCATATAAACTGCACCAACCATTCAAAATCATACATAATTTGGAAAATCACACAAAATACAATATTTCAGAAAAGAAAATTGTAAAATGGCAAGATTTGCATGCTCATAGGTGCTAATTTTTGGAACATGCCTTTGCTTATGTTACTGGATTGTTCAGACAACGTCCGCAAGTAAACATTCCTGGTCTTACTGCCTGTTCTGCTTTCCTTACGTCATCTTCACTCCATTTCTGCTGTGTTTTACGATTATATTTCCTCATCTGAAATAAAAGAGAACGAGAAAAAATAACATTACTTTCATTTATCAATGTTAGGCCAAGTACGTACATACATTTCGCATTTTAATCAGAAAAGTGGCCCTATTCACCCTGATTGGTAATATATAGAAAAATGAGTTGGCAACCCTGCTTTGGTTCATTTCCGATAAAGAAAAAATCATGACAAGTTGGTCTTTATCTTTGTTGAAGCTAAGAAAATTAAAGTTCTACACTTTCAACAAAACAACAACGACTAACAAGAATGAATACATGACAGAAATATTAACAATTGGCCATATTTCATAACACTTACCTTCGATTGTTGATGAAAACTGCTGCCCAACACAATCAGCATCCAACGTTTACAGAATCCAACTGCACAATAAACTTGTACAGACTCACAGTCGACACTAGGGATGGCCAAACGGATCCGGATCCGAAAGTTCCGGGGATCTGGATCCGAGAGTTTCTTATCTCATATATAATATTATAATATTACCACACCTTAAAAGGTATTATGATCTTCGATTACAAAGAAATTTTCATTAGTTAGTCCTTCAAGATTTTTTTTTCAAGTGTTGTTCCTAAAATACTTTGCTACGCATCGGCTAACACACTCGTGCACAAAAATAATCTTATTTGCTTAACATAAAATGTCATAGGTGATTTAGTAAATGCCATTGAAACGAATATGTATTCATTCGAATGTATTGGAAATGGAAACACACATAAATGTGAGACATTCCATTCCAGGATGAAACCTTTAACACATTTAACAAGATAGAAATGTTCTACAAAAATTATACAATTGTTCTACAGTTACAGTTTTACAAATTAAAATAAAACATTATAATATATGCAGTGTTATATAATTAAAAAGTGTAAGACTAACAAGGGAGGTTATTTAAGTGCCCCCCCCCCCCCGATTTCCATGAAACTTGGCAGGTGTATAAAGAGACCCAAAAGGAAGAAATACATTTTTTTTTGTTTCGGCTAAAAAACTGTTTTAGGGGGTAAACCCCCTCAAATGTCAAAAATGAGGACAAATTTAAGTGGGCATTTGACTCCTGTGTCCCCCTCCGATTTTCATGAAACTTGGCAGGTGTATAGAGGGGCCGAAAGGAAGAAATACGTGTTTGTTTGTTTCGGCTAAAAAACTGTTTAGGGGGCAAAACCCGCCTCAAATGTCAAGATGAGGACAAATTGACGTGGGGATCTGACTCCTGTGTCCCACTCCGATTTCCATTAAATTTGCCAGGTGTATAGAGGGGCCCTATGTTCCCTGTTTCTTTCTATATCATATTTACGTGGTTTCGGATTCAGATCCCCACTTCAATTTTTTCTCATCTTGACATTTGGGGGGGGGTGCCCCCTAAAACAGTATTTTAGCTGAAGCACAAAAACACGTACTTCTTCCTTTGGGCCCCTCCATACACCTGCCAAATTTCATGAAAATCGGAGTGGCACACAAGGGTCAGATCCCCGCGTCAATTTGTCTTCATCTTGACATTTGAGGGTTTTATGCCATCTAGAACAGTTTTTTTTAGCTGAAACACAAAAACACATATATTTCTTCCTTTGGGCCCCTCTATACACCTGACAAGTTTCATGGAAATCGGAGGGGGACACAGGGGTCAATTCCCACTTCAATTTGTCCTCATCTTAACATTTGAGGGAGGGTGCCCCCGAAAACGTTTTTTTTTTTTTTTTTTTTTTTGCCGAAACAAAAAAAACAACACTTTTTTCTTCCTTTGGGCCCCTCTATACCCCTGCCAAGTTTTCAATGGAAATCGGAGTGGGAGACATAGACCTCCCTTGTAAGTGTATTAATTACAAATCGAGCACGCGCGCGTGCACATACACACACACACACACACACACACACACACACACACACACACACACACACACACACACATATATATATATATATATATATATATATATATATATATATAATGTATGTATATTATATATATAGATGTATATAACGGATCCTGGATCCGGAGCCGGATCTGAAAGTTCTGGAGCCGAAAGTTCTGGATCCGCACCCGAAAAATTTTAGGATCCGGATCCGGATTTTGGATCCTCCAGGATCCGGATCTGGCCATCCCTTCGACACACGGTGTGGCGTCGGCATCGCTTCTTTCTTCACTTCTATAAAATGTTAGATTGATTTATGTTGTGAGTGGCCCTATTCATCTAATGGCCCTATCGTATATATGAGTGAGAGAGATGAATTGCCTATCCACCGTTAGAATTTAAGTTAAGAACATAAATCAGCAAATGAATATTTAATTTAGAATAACGTAGTTTTATAAACACATCGGAAATATACGAAAAAGGAATGGAAAAAGAGAAGTAGAGAAAAAATTCTGCTCTCTCCTTTTCAGTTTTTCTATCTTTCTCCCTCTCCTCTATCTTCTCTCATGTTCACCCGTTCTCTCTCTTATCTCATTTCTCCCTGTCTCTTTCCCTCTTCCCCTCCCCTCTATTTCTACCTTGCTTTCTCTCTCTCTCTCTTTCCCTCTTCCCCTCCTCTCTGTCTTTCCCTCTTCCCCTCCTCTCTCTCTCTCTTTCCCTCTTCCCCTCCTCTCTCTTTCCCTCTTCCCCTCCTCTCTCTCTCTCTCTCTCTCTCTCTCTGTCCCTCTATCTCTTATGGGCTTTGGAGTAATATTTCACAAGCTCTCAGTTCCTGAAGGAAATCTCGCTGTAGTTAGCCAAATCGTGACGTCACTTGTCGGTGAGCACGCACTCATGCCTGATATAACAACGACAGCATCACGTGTCATCCATCTCAATGATAAATGCCTGTCCCACTGACATATCTCGGACGAGGTATCCCATATCAAGTCCCAGAGGGATTCCCTTACTGATGGCCTCTAATAATAGCAGAAAAAAAGGGAGGGTGAACGTTCTTTTTACGATCGATATAGTCAATTGCGTTTTTCATCAAACAACGCAAGCATCGAACGATAAGCAGATTTCCGTGCGCTTTGTAGCCGAGATAATTCCATTAGCTTGTGTTTTAGCATGCCTCGCTTTGACATTTGTTATTTGTTTATAAATTGGCAGCGATTTTAGCAAACTTACGAGCCGATCCGTGATGCATCGTAAAATCCCTTGCCCTGCAGGAAAATTTCATTTCTTTCCCCATTTATTTGCCTGGAGTTGATATCTGACGTAAGAGAACCTAGAATCCAATAAACTCAGGCTCGTTTTTGTGTAACGAAAAACCCCAAAATATGTTTCCATGCTTTCTCTTACGGTCTGATATTGTTACAAGTAAACCGTATGTAGATTACGTAAATGCTGGTTATTTTTCATGCGATTCGAACTGTCTGTCCACAGCCATATTGAAAAATCATTGTCATTCCCATATTTAACTTTCTCTTTCTCTCTCTCTGTCTCTCACTCACACACACACACTTTCTCTCTGCCATTCCTTTCTATCTCCACTTACATCAATATACTGTCTCTGGAGCAAGGCCGCTCATAGTGGCAGAGAAGGGGTGGGAATCGAGTGGACAGAGCGAAGCAGTACACGCTGCTGCGAAGGCTGGTAACTGCAGTCGCTTTCTCTCTCCTCCACGCAATCCCATTTCCTCTCACGTGTTAATTGGTGGAGCTGTCTCGCATCACTACTTGCGCAGAGACTTGTTCTCGCTCGTTTGCTCCAGAGATGGCCGGAACAGAGTATATATTCCAATACCATTATTTTCTTTTGTGTTGTCTTTGCCTGCCAGACAGGTATAGTACCCCCTTATACAGTAGCCTTCAAAAATGCATTCTCAATTCAATCGTTTCCTTGAGTGGCGCTTCTTTACCGATTTATATTTGCACCTCTGTACATTTCTGTTCCTATCTATAACTTTGAATTGCCTTCACACCTTCTGAATATAAATGTTGTTGTTTTGTTCTAATAAATACCATCTCGGTTCACGGGCATACGCAGGTGGCAGCTAATGAGGTTAAAGTTGTGACTGAAAACTCACTTTGAAAATGGCCCACGATTACGATTTTTGTGTTTGAACAACTTCTGAGACAAAGGTTAAAAATTGAAAATGGCAATTGTGAAATATTTGAATGTGTATTCCGTCCCCCACCATAAAGTAGCTATTTAATATCCTCCTTTACAATTTCAGTCCCCCCTCATGCATACGCCAGTGTCTCGGCTGCTTCCAGTGCTTATTATCCAGCACATTTGCTTCGTGCCATTTTCGAATGCGAGCAACTGACATGCTGTTCCGACAATCGAACGCCATAAACAACAGAATAAAAACAATACATTGTGCAAGACATACGAGTGTTATCGCCAAGTTTTGTTCAAATTTATTCTTATCTGAAAGATAATTCGCTCACGATCTCCAAACATATGAAGTTCGTCCTTGAGTTATCAGCACTTCCTGTTTCTTTAAGCCCTCACAGAAATGTGGGCTTTTCTTCTCTAAGTTACAAAGCCACAGAATCGTATTAAAACTTCCTATCTCGGAATATTAACTAAACCCCGAGTCAGCCCTTTAGTTGGTAATTCTTGTAAATGCTTTGCTTACGAACCGCAACCCTGGCCTCTTAGGTGTAATAATTAACAAAGGCTTATCTGCTCCTTTCGGCTTAATCTGTCGGCTTCATTAAATTTCGAGTTTTTTTTCTCCTTTTTTTTAGCGCTCTGGGAGATTACACAAGCAGTGAGTGTGTTCTCTCGCTGTCTTCGAACAAGACCATAAAAAACCCTAAACCATAAATCGTAAAATAATTTGTGACTACACGGTATGTTATTATAAGTCTTGGCATTACGAGGTATTTCGTAATATGGTATTACTTGAGGTGACAGCATGACATAGGGTTGATTGCCAGTGGTATCAACTAATATTACCTGACGTATTTTTAAGTGATGTGACGATGTATTACGTCACCTGGTGTGGTATGATGTGTCATTATTGACAGTATTACATGATGTGATATTACGTCACGTGATGTGCTACGACATGTTTTTTCTTTAAAAAATGACATGGTATTTCGTGATCTGAAATGGCATAGTATGATAAACTATTCCGTCACGTAATGTGGTAGTACGACATGCCACTATTTTGATGTGGAATTGAGTGATCTGACGTGACATGACGTGATATTAACGTCATGTGATTTGAGGTACATATAATTACTTGATGTGATTTTACGTGTCTAGACACGGTATGACATGGTGTTAGGGCCAGCCCGATTGTAACGCTGTAGTCTCGTAAATATGAGATCACGGATTCCATTCGCAATGAAAGCACGCTTTAAACTGTTGGTCCAGTCCCGATTAGCCTATTTGAGAATAAATCTAAAATTAACTTTAACCAACTTTTGACATGGAATTACTAGATGTGGTAACAAGATATAGCAAGGTATTACGTGATCTGGCATCAAGTAACAAAGTTTGGTATTACGTGAGGTGATGAAATGTAACGTAGAGTGATTTGATATTACTTAATTTATTAAGTATCTTGACACACTATTACCTGATGTGATGTGATGGTACGTATCGTGACACTGACTGAGACATAGGGCATTCTAAAGCTTTGTTGTGTTGTAGGCTGTGGCTCAGAATGATATTACAAGTACAGTGGTGGAAAAAAGTTCTTCCCCATAAGACTTTAATGGCAGTAAATAATGCCGGAAGGGTAGGCAACACACATTGCACAATTAGGTGATCGGGTGATTCTGTCTGTCTCAAGAGCAACTCGTCTTTCATGCAAAAGCCAACAGGCACAGGAAATGTAGAAAAGTCACGTGACTTGTCAGGTGGAATGTTGTTCGTCAGAAAATCGCCTTTTCTCAACCCAGGTCGCAGAACCGACAAGTGCTACACGTTATATCTCCGAAAATGATTCCCCTAAAAACGTTGAACGAAAGGCTAAAACAATTATTGCCTTAATTACTGTATGTGTCGCAGTAGCACAGTCGTTAGGGCGTTTTATTACCATGCGAGAGATCTGGGTTCGATCCCCATCGGGGGATAATCTGGATTTTGTCCACCTGTTCAAGCTGCTTCGGTGCCCACCCAGCGTCGTATAAAGTGGGTACCTGGAGGAAACTCTGGGGAAGGGGGGGGTATGGCGGCCAGGGGCGTGGTGCTGATCACATCATTCCCACCTTCGGCCTGATGAAGAAAGCGTGGGGCCCTAACTCCACTAACTCCCCACCCCCTATACGCCTTCATGGTTTGGTGCAAAGCACAAGGTAGGACTTTGCATTTTAATTTACTATACATCCCAATTTTGTCGTAAAAAAACTTCCCAATCTCTACGTGGGCTTTCTTCCAAGATCCGTAAGGATGTGAATAGGCTGCAATATTTCTTGACACAATTCATACATGTTATATTTCCTTATAAGAACAACAGCCGATATATATTTTGTGTCTTTTTTTGGCGGGGAGGTATAATCCAAACATGTGAGGTGATCCTTTTCCCACTACTCACTCCATTCTCAGAAATAAATCGCAATTCCAAACACTGAAAATGCAGCACTTTCTACATCTTAGCATGCAAATATCTACATAGTAGCAAAGTAATGTGTGGAAAGAGAAAAATTAACGATTTGTAACGACACTCTGGAAATCTTTTAGTTTATTTTTTTTCAATTTGAACTGACATTCATAACATTCATTAACAATTCCAATATTGACAAAAGAATAGCTTAGGCGTTCTGCTACTTTCAATTCTTAATTATCGTAGTCACCGTAACTCTCTCTCTCTCTCTCTCTCTCTCTCTCTCTCTCTCATCCTTCCCGATGGCGCTGTAGTAGAGGAGTCGCCTAGTAATCAAGGAGTACCCTGTTCGATACCCGGTGGAGACACAGTGAATAGGATCCCACTTTAAACTGTAGATGCAGTCTCGATTAGCCTTTGTGTGCATAAAGTGGACTTAAAATACCAAATGAAAATAAAAATCAAAATCACCGTAACTCTCTACAAAGCCAGAGGATCCATTTTTGAAACCTGTTGAGGCTTAGATGTAGCATTGCATTCGTATCATTACCCATCATCTTCGTCGTCGCGATTATCGCAAGAGGTAAAAATGCGACACAAAATAACCCAAACAGAAGCTTGGAATCAATCTGAATATTGGTTACGTTTGATACGTGGTAGAATTGTTTTAAATATCATTTCCTGTGATGTAATAGGGTTTTTTGATTAGAGGCCATTTGTATAATGCATATCTTTGATGCGAACAATAAGTAGTTTCACGTTCACCACACTCTACGGTTGTTTAGAAATCGTAAGGATGAAGGATCTATAAATTTCCTCTTTCACATGTCAATGAAACTTTAAAATAAGTTCAGTGTAGGTCACAAAAGAGATTTACATATTGTTATGATATCTTTTAAACACCACGAAATCTAATTCCAATAGAATACGATACTACTCCTTACGTTCCTGTAAATGTTCACCATTAGTCTGGTGAAAGAAAGTAACTAAGATTTCCGTGTTTCCTTGAGGAAAGATAAGGCGCCTGCTTGTAGTAAGCAAGCACCAAGTGCTTCGATCAGTGACCTTCACTGCCAGAGTGACTCACAGCAGGCCTGCACCCGTTCCAGTGTGCGTATGAAACAGGTATTTTATTTCGTTCGTTCCAATCCACAGTTATATCAAGCTAACATTCTAATATTTTCGTAAAATATGTAGTAAACAAGTTGTATACATTGTGGTTTTCTAGAGTGTTGTTGCCTGCTATGTACACGCGGGAGATGGGGGTGTTGTAAACATTTCTGAACCCAAAGGTCGAGCACGAAGCAAAAGTTGTGTAAGCGTTGGAGGTAAGAACAAGGTAATGGAGGTTGAAGAAAATGCTGGAATAAATTATATCAGAAATTGAGTAAAAACAGTTCTCATCACACATAGGGCTATCAGATCACTCTTCAGCGGAAAGTAGGACAAAATGTCTCAAAATGTTGAACACGATCGTATTTGCAGTAACTATAATAGGTTACTAGGACATCTTAGCATATAACGAGAATATGCAACGTCCCACCACACTCTAAACACTTCAATTAGGAGGACGGCAAAAGTCTACCCATAAATGCTAACGTCTTACCAGTCGTTGAACACAGATTCTAGATATCTCAGGGCTTGCTGGGTAAAACGTGAACAACAGCTTTATATATATATATATATATATTTATTATAAACTTATCGTAAGAAAGTCTGTTAGCACACTAGTCTTTAACCCTTATCACTCAAGTGCATTTACATTTACCATACACGTGCATTCACCACTTCTGGATTCAAAAGGGGGAAAGGGACAATTCAATTTATTCCTCGCAGTGAGGCGCCAGGAGGAGTATAGGGACCTAATTTTATTTAGGGCGCTGTTCTCTGCTGACGTCACGGGCTCCCCTGTAAGAGAAAGTAGTATGTGCGCGGTGCCCCCAACCAAAGCTAGGAACTGGCCGTAGCCAGCCGGCACCTCCGACAAGCGGGCGCAGGGTAAAGGATTTAAGGATGCCGCGACACCCCCGGCGTTAGCTAGGAATCGGCAAGCCGACCGGTGTCTCCTGAAAAAGGGCGGCAGGTTAGGAAGGAGGTCTAGGTGCTCCTAGACAAGCCAGGCAGGTAGAACCTGGCACCTAGACCGGGTAGTTAGGTTGCTGCTAGGCTCTTCTTCTTCTTTCTTCCTCCTTCCTCCTTCCTTCCTTCTGGGATGGCTGCTAGGCTTCTGGCTGGATGGCCGGTTTTTCCCAAGATGTTTGCCAGTTGACATCCGGGAGCCAACTGAGCTCCGGTCTCGCTGTGCTGGGTTTTATACTCGCGGTGGCGCATGGGTGGTGAAAATTTTTACTACAAGTACGCGTTGCTAACTCATTTTTTTACATATTGCAACCTTCGTACTGAGAAATATCAAGGTTTTGACATTGAGAAATCACTAGTGGGAAAATCACTAAATGCACGTGACAATATAAACTAAAACTGTGTGCATTCAGATAATACAATTAATAATGAGCCTCGCAGGACTCTGCTATTCTAAACAACACGTTGAACAATGTAAAGGACAATAATTGATAACATTAAAAAGAATATAGCGACCACGCAGGGTCTAATAATGAGTGAAGCTCGTAAACGTAGAGGTGGAACCGTTAACGTTTACTGAATACATTTAAACTAAAAGCGTACGCCTCGCAGGGACATTCCGCTTAACTCTTTCATCAGATTAAAAAGAATATAGTGACCACGCAAGGTCTAATAAGAATTAAATGGCGACGAAACAGGGTCGTTACATATGCCCCTTCCTCGGGCGAAAATTTTGAAGAAATTTAAATCTTACAATTTATGAAAAATTTTCATGAAACATTGATTTCAAATTCAATAGAAAAAATGACAGTAAAAGAGTCTGTTTCTCCTACACATTAGTCGCTAGGTCATCTTCTTCCCCTATCACTTCTCTTCTTCGCTCCGATGAACACCTATAGAGGCGAAGGTTGTCGAAGTTGACTCGGTCGACGGGTTGCCTGGTCCTGGGGTGAACTAACATTGCTGTGTTGTTCCGAAGATCAGTGGCTAAATAAGGTCCAATATACACTTCGAAGAGCTTAGCTATTGTTCTATTCTTCCTCGAACTAAGCTTATGATTTCGAACAAGAACCAAGTCGTCTTCGTGCAGCTCGAGCGCATGGCCTTTAGTCTTAAATTTTCGTTTCATATTTCTAGAGCGCTCTTTGGACTTGGCTAGAAATAGCTTTTGATTCCAGTTGGATATTTGCGGGTCTACTTCGTTGATAGGCCAGTTGAAATGATCAAGGACTTCGTTAGGAACGGGTCTGTTGAAGAATAATTCTGAAGGAGCATAGCCGGTGGCTTCAGATACCGAATTATTGAGTAGCCAACAGATTTCAGTTAAAAATTTAGACCAACTTTGATGTTCACGATGACAGAACAATCTGAGTAACCTTACAATTTCTTGATTCATCCTTTCGATTGTATTACTGCTTGGGTGGTAGGCGGTCGTGAAGAAATATCTTATGCCTTTCTGGTCAAGGTAGTCTTTCCATAGTCCTGAAGTAAACTGGGTACCCCTGTCTGACAATATGGCCTTAACTTTTGGAAAGTGGGAAAAGTATCCTCTCTCCATTATATTTATTATCTCTCTTGCAGTCCCTCGCCGTAAGGGATAAACTGAGACAAACTTTGTACCAACGTCTACCAGGGACAAGATGTATTGGTATCCCTGAGATGAAGGTAACTTTCCAATTAAATCTATGGACAGCAGCTGGTGAGGATCCTTCTGATTTATGTGCAGCTTGTCCTTAAGGATTCCTAGTTTATCCATCTTAGTCTTAGCACACGTGAGGCAATCTCTAACATGCTTAACTACATCTGCCTTCAATTTTGGCCAAAAATAACGAGACTTAATTCGGTTTAAGGTTTTGGCTAGGCCGAAATGTCCCTGCTCGTCGTGATTTTCTTTCTTAACTTTCTCCTTGAACTTTTCTGGAACACACAACTTCCACGTTACTTCATCTCCAGAACTCTTCCTAAACAAAAGACTACCATACCTTTGGTACAACTTCTTAACTTTTGTTTCTGCAGGCGAATCTTGCTCTTCCTTTTGTTCTAGGATCTTGATGACAGGCCGGCAAAAGTCATCAGCTTCTTGAGCTTCTATCCAACTTTCCACCTCCTCTATTTCATCTCGCTCCTGCCAGATGTAGTTCACATGGAAATTTCTGGTTTCTGGTTCCACATCTTCATCTTCCGCTGGATATCTGCTAAGCACGTCAGGTACTAAGTTTTCTTTTCCTTGGATGTAAATAATCTCGAAAGAGTAGGACTGCAATCTGAGGGACCATCTAGTAAGACGGCAATTCCAGTTCTTAGAGTTTTGTAGCCATACTAATCCACGGTGGTCAGTATAAATCTTGAAATGTCTACCCTTCAAATAAATTTCAAACTTATTCACCCCAAATAAGATGGCCAAACATTCAAGCTCATGAATTGAATAATGCTTTTCATTGTTCTTTAATTTTCGACTAGCATACTGAACAACAGCTTTATCTTCTCCTTGTTCTTGAAATAGGATGCACCCTAAACCTTTAGTTGAGGCATCGCTCTGAATACAGAACTCTTTATCTAGATCCGGCTGCACTAACGCTGGAGTACTTACTAATTCTTCTTTTAACTGAGAAAAAGCTTCTTCTTGAGCTGGACTCCAATTCCATTTGGTAGCTTTGGAAAGCAGCTGCACCAGAGGTTCTGTCTTCACAGAGAAGTTCTTTATGAATTTTCTTCTCCAGTTTGCTAGTCCTAAAAACTTTCTAACGTCCTTTTTACTATTGGGGCGAGGGAACCTTAGAATGGCTTCATTCTTCTTTGGATCTACCTTGATCTGATCACCAGAGATTAAATGTCCGAGATACACTAGTTCTCCTTTCACAAAATTACACTTTCTTAATTTCACCTTGAGACCGACTTCTTCCAGTCTGCGAAGAACTCCTTCTATGTGTGTTAAATGAGTTGGAAAATCCGAATCAAAAATAAGGAGATCATCAATATACACCGTTAAATAACTTTCAGTCTCAGGTCCAAACACACGGTGCATAACAGATACAAAAGTAGAAACTGCATTCGATAAGCCATAGGGCATTTTTAGGAATTCATATTGACGACCTTTGTAGGAAAAGGCTGTATATTTTCTACACTCTGCTCTTAGGGGAATCTGCAAGTAACCTGAGGCCAGATCCAAACTAGTGAAGTATCGTGATCCTCGGAATCGTTGTAAAGATTCGTCAATTGGTGGAACGGAGCTCTTAGGGACCACCATGATTGCATTGAGTTGACGAAAATCCAGACAAGGCCGTACACTACCGTCAGGCTTGTCGACCACTAATAATGGGTTCAGATACGGAGACACAGATGGTTGGATGATTTTCCAAGCTTTCCAGAGATCTAATTCCTTTTCCAAAGCTTTTCTTTTGGAAAGCGGTACAGGGTATGGGTGGCGGTAAACTGGTTCAGAACTTTTCAGTACGATCTCGCATTCAGCACTTTCCATGGTTCCTGGTTTCTCTGAGAATACCTCTAGATACTGCAGCAGCACACTGAATAACTCCTGCTTCTGGGAATCGAGCAAAATATTTATCGTTTCGACCTTCTTTCTGAGGTCAGTGGGTTTATACATCCAGTCCACTTCTTCATCTTGGATTCTTTGGATATACCGCACTATATCAATATTTAAAGGATTCCCCTCTCTCTGCTCAGAAGTTTTTCCGAACGACAGCGTTACCATATTTTTCCTGAAGTTGATTTCAGCCTCGTGCTGTTTCAAGAAAGGCATTCCTAACAGAAGATCAGTTCCAAATCCTTTTAAGATGAAAACCTCAGTACTGAAATTTAAACCACCAATTTCTAATTCCACACGCCTGCTTCCACATACACGCTTCTTATGACTTCCAGAGAAATCTACCAATCGCACCTCTGGAACTTTCTGGATCTGTATGCCAGGTATCTTATCTACTAACTTAGTCCAGATGGAATAATTAAGGATCGAGCATTCACTTCCAGTATCAATCACACAGGTTACTGTAAAGTCCATTAATTTAGCTTGCACCACTGGAGATCTGTATCTAATTTTAGATTCCCTTGCAGACTTCAATTCCTTTTGTAAATTGGTCTCTTCAGTTTCTGTTAGCTGGAAATTTACTAGTAACTCTTGGACACCTTTATCTATTAATTTGGGCCGCTCCATCGAAGTCCCTTGCCTAAACAGGAACGAAGCATTTAGACAAGGTCCTAGTTTGTCTGGCTAGACTGGGACCTTTGATTTTGATGAAACTCCCGCGCTGTTTCTACGGCCTCCTCCTGCTCCGATGTAATGTTTTGTCTAGGAGATGGAGGTCCGCAAATCTCATTCTGCTCACCTGTAAATCGTCGTCTCGGAGGACTAGGGCTACTTCTACCCTCACGGATCCTTCTTGGGTCAGGAGATCTGCGTCTTTGGTTTTGGTAAGGTCGGAAAGAGTTTCTTCTAAAATCACGCCTGCCTCCTCTTTCATTAGTGAAACGTTGAGGGCGCTGATAATTACCTTCTGACCTCGTTTCTATGTTCCGGACTTTATAGTTCCTTGAGGGATTCTGTTCTTTTCCCTTCGGTTCATCTTTGTTCCTCCATGCATCTGGCTCATCATAGATTTCAAAATCCTTGAGGAAATGAGTTAGGTCATCTACCGTTCTGGGCGCATGTGCTAAACAAAGGTTTCGCATTCTATATGGAAGTTGCCCGATGATCAAATTAAGTACTTCTCCCTCATTAAAGTTATCACTCAGGTTTCTATAGGCCGCATAAACGCTCCAGGCAAAGCTCTCCATACTTTCGTGGACAAGTCTGGAATATCTCCTGTTTCTCACAGCTGTTAGCTGCCGTTGTCTAGCCTTCTCAGAAGCGAATTCTTCTTTGAACCTGGCGCAAAAGTCAGCATAATTCACGAAACTATCAATATTTCCTGCCAGCCAGTGTTCAGCTTTATCAGTGAAGACTCTAGGAAGCAACTCTAGCCTATAATGTTCGGGTACCTGCATAAGATCAAAGCTGACGTTGAGCTCCCGAAGATATTTTTCAGCTGACTGAGCTTCAATGTCGCCTTTAAATTTAGGAATGTGGGCGATATCCGCCATTCTAGGCATCTTAAAATCTGGCCTTCTTCTAGGTGGCGATCCATCTGAAGTATCATCGTACCGAGGCCTCTTTCTTCCGTCAGCCTTCATTCTGTTGGCAGCGAATAGAGGTTTCTCAGCTAACCTGGGGGGCTCATAAGGAGTAGCATCCGGATTCAGATCTCTATCCGGAGTTAATGGGCTGGAATGAACATCTGGAGTGGGTTCTGGCTGCACAATCAATCTTTGGAACTGAACCTGAAGTTCGCTTACCCTCTGAACAAATGTTCCTGTCTGATCTTGCATTTCTCTTCGCAGAGATACTTCAAGCTTCCTTGTCTCTACCCTAAGAGAATTCACCTTCTCTTCAGCTGCCTGCTCTACGTCCTTCCTCAGAGTTGAGGTTATTGACTCCATCACTTCCTTCTGTTCCTGCACGACTTTCTCGATGGATTCGGTCTTGTCACCCAAGTTTTGGACAGCTTTCTCAATGGACTCCACTGTAATCTCTACTTGTCCGCGCCACTGAGATAATGGTTCCAGTCTTTCCTGAAGTACCTCTTTTACTCTCTCCTCAACCTTTGCTATATCTTGCTGAGAAGTAATTTGAATATTTTCTACTCCGGCCTTAAGACCTTCTATGTCAGTCCTCTGCTGGGCAAAGAGGGCTTGCAGTTCATTCCTACGCTTCTCTTCTTCTTCCTCTTTTTCTCTCCGTCTTTTGGCTTCTTCTTCCTCTTTTTCTTTCTTTCTTATTTCCTCTAGGCTCTCAATTAAAGCTCGGAGAGTTTCAAAGTCTTTTTCCCTCTTCTCCTCAATTTCTCTTCTTTCTAGCTCTCTCTTCTCTTCAATCTCTCGTTTCTCTAGCTCTCTTTTCTCTTCATGAAACTCTATTAGGGATCTAAGTTCTATCAGTTCCTTTTTTCTCAGCTTTTCAGCCTGAACTGCCTCTCTTTTGCGTACTTTCTCTTCCTCCTGTTTCTCTTTCTTTCTGCGCTCTTCGTCTTCAAGTCTCTCTTTCTCTCGGCGTATTTCTTCTTCAAGTCTCTCTTTCTTTCTGTCTTCCCTATCTTTCGTCAGCCATTCCAATAACCAATGGTCTGATGGAGGCTTGGTCAGCGCACTTGGTTCTTGTATTGCGGTCTCTGCTACCTGGGTCTGCGGAGCAGATTCACACGTCTGGCATTTAACTCCTACAGCAGGGAAGGTAGCCACATCTTTTCCATCACAGTTCCAGTGAATTTGGCGCAGGCACTGGCAACACTGGAAATATGCTGCCTCTTCTCCCAGTTCTTCACAGCAACCAAATCCAGACTCTGAATCCATGGTCTTCCTCCCTCTACTTCTCAGGTTCATTCCAGTAAATTCTTGGTCCATGTTTAAACAGTCCACACTTTCACTTTCACTGGACAGTCCTTTTAATGCACGGTTCGGTTGGCTTCACTTAATTGCACTGTTCTGTCGGGCCCCACGTTATGGCGCCAAATTCTTTTGCAACGTCCCACCACACTCTAAACACTTCAATTAGGAGGACGGCAAAAGTCTACCCATAAATGCTAACGTCTTACCAGTCGTTGAACACAGATTCTAGATATCTCAGGGCTTGCTGGGTAAAACGTGAACAACAGCTTTATATATATATATATATATATATTTATTATAAACTTATCGTAAGAAAGTCTGTTAGCACACTAGTCTTTAACCCTTATCACTCAAGTGCATTTACATTTACCATACACGTGCATTCACCACTTCTGGATTCAAAAGGGGGAAAGGGACAATTCAATTTATTCCTCGCAGTGAGGCGCCAGGAGGAGTATAGGGACCTAATTTTATTTAGGGCGCTGTTCTCTGCTGACGTCACGGGCTCCCCTGTAAGAGAAAGTAGTATGTGCGCGGTGCCCCCAACCAAAGCTAGGAACTGGCCGTAGCCAGCCGGCACCTCCGACAAGCGGGCGCAGGGTAAAGGATTTAAGGATGCCGCGACACCCCCGGCGTTAGCTAGGAATCGGCAAGCCGACCGGTGTCTCCTGAAAAAGGGCGGCAGGTTAGGAAGGAGGTCTAGGTGCTCCTAGACAAGCCAGGCAGGTAGAACCTGGCACCTAGACCGGGTAGTTAGGTTGCTGCTAGGCTCTTCTTCTTCTTTCTTCCTCCTTCCTCCTTCCTTCCTTCTGGGATGGCTGCTAGGCTTCTGGCTGGATGGCCGGTTTTTCCCAAGATGTTTGCCAGTTGACATCCGGGAGCCAACTGAGCTCCGGTCTCGCTGTGCTGGGTTTTATACTCGCGGTGGCGCATGGGTGGTGAAAATTTTTACTACAAGTACGCGTTGCTAACTCATTTTTTTACATATTGCAACCTTCGTACTGAGAAATATCAAGGTTTTGACATTGAGAAATCACTAGTGGGAAAATCACTAAATGCACGTGACAATATAAACTAAAACTGTGTGCATTCAGATAATACAATTAATAATGAGCCTCGCAGGACTCTGCTATTCTAAACAACACGTTGAACAATGTAAAGGACAATAATTGATAACATTAAAAAGAATATAGCGACCACGCAGGGTCTAATAATGAGTGAAGCTCGTAAACGTAGAGGTGGAACCGTTAACGTTTACTGAATACATTTAAACTAAAAGCGTACGCCTCGCAGGGACATTCCGCTTAACTCTTTCATCAGATTAAAAAGAATATAGTGACCACGCAAGGTCTAATAAGAATTAAATGGCGACGAAACAGGGTCGTTACAAATATGACACATCTTCAGCTGAAAAATTAATGTTGAAGTGAACGGTTGAGTTCAAAATTCCTCAACTGCTAATTAATAGCACGGCTGTATGTGATTTCAACTTGTGTATGTAAGACAGAACGTTTTTCGTCGATGTGGGGCCAGGAAGAGGAAACAATCCATGAATTCGGGAAGGAAAAAATTCACAATTTCGTAAACAAAGTCTGGAAGTTCTTGTTTATTAATATGTAAAAAAAACTACTATACACTGGGAAAAAACAGAATTGTGTGCCTTATTTCTCCAATAAGGAGAAAAATTACTTGTTACTTCGAACAAATTACCGACACTTATATCGATAAAACTTCACAAAGTAAGCATTTTATACATATATCCGGACTTTTTCGGATCCAGAAAATCGTGAAGTAATTTCTGAGCTGGGATTGTAATTGTTTTTCCGAACATCCAGTAGCAACCATGCACACTCTTTGATTTAAGCATACTTCTCCAAGGAACCACGTTATCTTAGGCTTTCCTCAGTTTTTCTGTTTCTCCATCTAATTTGAAGTTACGTGATGCTCAAAATACGTATAAGACATTTGAGATTTCTTTCAAATTCCTTCCGGAAGCCAGACACAACTATAAAATGTAGGACACGTCCGGAAATAAGAATGCTTCTTATAAGTATTTTTATTTTCTTATTTAGCGTCGTTTTTCTTTCACCTCTTGCTAATCGCGACGACGAGGATGAGTGATACGATGAAATTGATGAAGGGGCACTCACAAAGAACACCCATACGCACGACGGGATTCGAACCCAGGACATCAGACATCGTAGCGCACTGTGCTAACCACTCTGTCACGGACGGAATTCTTATAGCTCTAATCGTTCCTCAAGCATATTTCCTATCTTTAACTACACACGAAACATAAAGAACAATCTAAATAAACAGGTGCCAGTTCACACTCTAACCGTAAAAAAACATATGCATGTGAAAATGCAAAATGATATTTATTTTTTGGTAGTTGTGACTTATTATTGTATATTAAAGAAATATATTAGTGATAAAATGACGGAAGTAGAGGAACATCTCCAATGAAACACTCATGCCTTATGGATATTTTTATTTCTTGCCGAACAAGGTTCCGAGTTCGAGTTTTGACCAAAATGGATTCATTGTGTATGTTCATTCATGTCTTTAATGTAATCATAAATCGTCGTCATGAATAATTTAACTTCAGAGGAAGAAATCTGAGGTAATTACTAATAAAAACAATAACAAAACAAATTTGATCTTAAAGCCCTGGCTTTGCGCTACATATTCCATCACGGGGATCATAGGCGTGCGCCCATGGGGCCAGGGGGAGGGCAAATGCACCCCTAATCATGGACGTCTGCAGATTTTTTCCACGAAGAGACAAGCAAGGTATTTTTCCATGGGGCATATTACCCCGATAATAGTGTTTCATTATCGCATTCCTGCATCCTCATTATAATAATTAATGTAAATCATTATGACTGAAATCAAATTATACATGTGAAAACGTACTTTTTGGTTGACATTCGTTTTCTAAGGGGAAGATGTGGCAATCCTTGCCTTCCTTTCAGACATCTATGCCCCTATATTATTATATTTTCACCTAGAAATTTAGGATAGATGAATCCTATCGCCGTTATTAAACTATATTATACTCTTAAAGAAAATCAAGTATTTTCAAGCCGATGAAAGTTCAAGGCAACTACGGGGGAAGGGGGTGCAGTGGCGAAACCACAGCCCCCCACAACCTTGAACGGAAATCAATTTTAGGGGCAAACATGGAAGTAAAGGAAAGCAAGAGTAGCAGAATCTAAGAGTAGCAGGACAAAAGGATACTCAAGATGGATTTTGTTTTCACGTCTTTCTTGCATTATTTCTTCCAGACTGCCAAGAGCACCTGTTGGGGGGGGGACAGAGTTGCAATTGCCCCCTTGATTTCAAATTTTATACAAATATAAATACCTTTTGTAAAATGTCAAATATTCTAGTCAAGTTCAGAGCCGTAGCTAGGGGTCGGCGGGAGTTAACCCTGGACGCCAAACGATCTAAATGAAAAAAAATGTAAAAGAGAATAATATGGCGCTCCATGAATTTTTTTCCCCATATTAAATCGACATTGTTTTCATTTTGCAAATATTTGGTTCTGAAAATTTATTGGTCGCTTTGCTCGCAATTTGTTTTCTGTAATGCATTTTATATTACCGAGGAGAGAAGTACTGCTGCTAAAAGGTTTTCTCTTAAGTGCATGAACAATTGTTGGGAGGAAATGGAACGCGCAGATTTGAGAGACAATTTATATGATTTTTACTGTTGGTATATATGTATATATATATATGTGTGTGTGTGTGTGTGTTGTATACATATATATATGTATGTATGTATTTATATGTGTGTGGGGGGCGGGGGGAGGGGAATATATATAAACACACCCATCAATGCAATAAAATTTAAACAAGTGAGATGAAATTACGTTTTAATCAAGGCTATCCCCCCTAATCAGAGGGTCTGCGCACGCCTATGACGGGGACTGACACTTTACGTATAATTGACACGCTTTGTACAATTTGATGATATCGCGATTACGTAATGGATGTGCAGCCACTTAAATGAAGCCCCCAAAATTCACATTTTATTACTAAATTCTAAATTAGCATAATATCACATAGTTTACCTATTCATAATATGCGCCGCTTTGGTGCACTTTGTGGATTGTGCATTCATCAACATCAGGTTAATCGCGGCAGGCAAAGTGGAGGGAAAATGACAATGAAGCAGAGCGAGGGGGCCCTTGGTTCCCGATTAATGAAACTTCGTCTACATGCAACTGAGTCGCTGCGTGAAATCGCTGAAAATGTCATTTATTAATTTCTTAATTTTGCTTATTTTATATTGCTTTTCTAGCACTTGGCGTCAACAAAGGCGATGAGGATGATTAATGAAGTTATGAAATGGATGATAGGACATGATGATCCATGTCTTACACAAAATTCAAATTTGGGACTAATGAATAGCGATTCGTCTTATCATTAGTCAAGTAGTTGTTTTTAACTCCAATCTTTTTCAAGGTCTTCTGGGTTGAAAGCATGTGTGTTGCGCGATGATGATTCGACGAAAACCACCATTTCAGTGAACTTTCTTGACAATGACTCTAATATCAGTAAAGAGAACATTTTCTTACGAATAGCTGTTGTTAAGAAACCAATTCCTGAAACTTTTACTGGTGGTCTCACGGCACCCAGCTTTTGTTTGTTATGGCTGGGCTTGGAGGTATGACTCACACTGCTGTCAATACTCAATCATTCCCGAGAATCCAGGTCCGCCAGGCAAACCCAAGCGACAATTTTGTTATTTGGGTTGCATAGACAACAGGCTTTAAGATGTTACGATATCGTTGGTCTCGTGGCCCAAGAACTACTTTCCATGACTGTACGTACTAATACGTTATGTGATGTGATATGATGTATTGTGGAATAAAGTGTTTTTTGTGATACAAACACTTTAAATCACTGAAACTTAAAGTCCGCCAGTAGTAAATTTTTAAGAAGAACTATTTTTTGTCGTGTACAACATTTATCATGAAAAAAAATTAAACAAATACAATTTAACCGCAAAGATGAAATTATATTTTTATCCAGTAGAACTTTAAATATCTAAATAATATTATGTAATAGGTTTTGCGGTTCGAAACCAGGCAAATGCCTTATTGGATTCCACGGATACCTTCAAAGATGAAAGGAAATGAAGGAGATAGTACGTGTTCTTCACTAAAGTAACTATCTCAGCATTCGCCTGAAGTGTCGAAGAGAAGCTACGGAAAACCTAATTGAAAACAACCATTCGAGTCTATCAACTCGACCACTCACCCAACGTACGCAGTTCATTCGCAATTTGGATAAATTTACGTGCCCAGTTCAAGAAAACATCCTGCATGAATATTTTTCATTTTCCCTTTGTGCTGCCAGTCACATTTTTGTTTAGCTTTTCCCCCCTCAGTTCCAAAGGTCTCAGCTACGTGCTGCAGAAAAGCCACAATGCAGTAGTCTTCCCTGATAAAGGAAAGGAAAAAGAAAGACGTCTGCTTCATCCCCTTACGAATTCGCATCCCACCACTTCACCGTCTTCTTTTCATTATTGGGAGTAGCGCGGCGTGAAATCGGGGAAGTCCCCATTTTGGAGAACTGTCATGGCTGTCAGAATGCCTGACAGAAGAAGACAATGTATGCAGGAAGCGGATTTTTTCTCTCTTCTTCTTCCTTCCACGGGCAGAAATGCATAAGGAACTGACGTATTCTCAGAAATCCTTCTCTATTTTTCATCTCTCTTCGGTTAGTCACATTCGCTCGAATGAAAAAAAGAAGCAAGAAACAGAAAAGCTGAGACATTTTGGGGGATTCTCCCGTGTGTAAAGTTTGTGCTAGGCTGCCATTAGCTTCTGGTTCAAGCAATCATAGTCTTCTAAACTCAAGTACGTAGACAATATAAACTATGCAGTTTATTTTCAAAGAAGGTTGTTGGGGCTGATACAGCCTCCGCCCTTCCTTAGCCCAGCTTCCTCCCTTTACAACATGCCATGAAACCATGTTGAAGTTGGGATCCATATTTTCACAATCTCGGCAAATTTGTGGAGATGTTGTGATCAGCACCACGCTCCGGTCGCCTGTACACGCTTGTGTTGCCCCAAGGTAACCATTTATTAGAGGTTGGGTGAACCGCATCATGCAGGTTCATTGCTGAAAAATTTCCCACCTGGGGAATCGAACCCTGATATGTGTGTGTGTGTGTGTGTGTGTGTGTGTGTGTGTGTGTGTGTGTGGGTGTGTGTGTGTGTGTGTGTGTGAGAGAGAGAGAGAGAGAGAGAGCATGTGTGCTTGTGTATGTAAGAGAGATAGCGTATGTGGTGTTGGTGTGTGTGTGTGTGTGTGTGTGTGTGTAAGAAAGAAAAAGTTATTTATTTATTTATTTACTTATTTTCTTACTTTATTTCTACTCTCTCTCTTCTCTCTCTCTCTCTCTCTCTCTCTCTCTCCTTCTTTCTTTCTCTCTCTCTCAGCAAGAACAAAGAGAGAAAGAAGAGAGATGAAGACGAGAGAGAGAGAAGGAGAGAGAGAGAGGAAGAAGGAAGGGGAGAAGAAAGGAAAGAAAAAGAAAGAGGAAAAGTCTCTCTCTCTCCTCTCCCTCTCTCTCTCGTCTTCATCTATCTTCTTTCTCTCTTTGTTCTTTCTTTCCTCTTTCTTTCTCTCTCTCTCTCTTGCTCTCTCTTTCCTTCCTTCTTTCTTTCAGAGAGAGAGAGAGAGAAAGAAAGAAAGAGAGAGAGAAAGAAAGAAAGTGAGAGAGGGAGAAAGAAAAAGGAAAACGGTCTCTCTCTCTCTCTCAGTGAGAGAGAGTATGTGGTGATAGTGTGTGTGTGTATAACGCCCAAAAGATACTTCGTGCAATATTTAATGGACAGTTACACCCTTGAAGGAAGGGACACAGCACATCATTCTGAAAGTTGTGGAAAGAAAACACAAGAGCACTCTATAGAAGTTCTAGGAACTCTTGAAAGTTGTAGATGCACTGGGAAGTCCTGAATAAATTATTTTTTTACTAGTTTATGTCGCTTTTCTTCCACATTTAGCTAATCGCGACGATGAAGATGAATGGTGATCAGATTATATGAGATGAGATGAAAGGAGAATGGCAAACGCACATAGACAGGACACAACACGAACCCCTCACAGGATTATACTGGCAGTGGGTCCAGACGCCAGAGCCTCGTTAGTACTATCTGTAAAAGAGGTTGACATTTTGGTATCTCGTCTTCTGGAAGCACTGAAGTACATACTGAACACTACCGGAGACACTGGAGCACACTCGAAATTCCGGAATACACTTCTCCTTCCACGTTAACATTATATTTAAATTCTGTAATTGTTTACTTATAATGATGTCATTACATAAATGCTCTATCAAAGCTCTAACGACGTTCCATTGAGCAGTCACCGTCAAGCGCTTCCTCTGTGTTCTTAAATGGTAACCTTTATCATTGTTGCTTCAACAATTACTGGATATCGATATGTTATGTGAGATTGATTGTTGCTCGTCGCAGCCCAGCGGATGGTTCGATCCAGATAATGCACGATGCCTTTGCTTACTATTTGGTAGTCTATCAGACAACTAATGTTGTCTTTGTAACTGTAGAAGGTACCAAGAGAACGACGGGTGGATTCTTATAAGAATAATTTTTCTAGGTATGTTGATTAGGACCATAAAATCACAGCTAAGAACAGGCTGTGCTGCGCTAACAACACAAAACAGTATAACGCTATTTCATGTGCTGGTCAAGACAATGCTTACATATGCATGCGTAGTGCGGTAACATAGTGCTCCTTCTTAACTAACTAACTAACTAACTCTCTAGCCTTCTTAAACCCGAAGGTTCATGGCTGCAGCAACATAGGCCTTCCATCTGTCCCTATCTTGAGCAAGATCTATATACTCTTTTCCATCCCTACCGATTTCCTTTAGGTCCATCTCAACGTTGTCCCTCCATCTTCGTCTTGGCCTTCCTACAGGTCTCTTACCATCAGGTGTCCCAACAAGAATCCTGTAAACTTCTCTTTCCTTTCCCATTCGTGCCACATGGCCTGCCCACCTAAGTCTTCTTGATTTAATTATTCTAATAATATCTGGACATGAATACAAATTATGTAGTTCTAAATTATGTAACCTTCTCCACTCACCTGTCTCCTCATCCCTTTTAGGTCCAAAGATTTTCCTAAGGATCTTATTTTCAAATACTCTCAATTTATGTTCTTCTTTCAATTTAAGGGACCAAGTTCACACCCATATAATACTACAGGCAAAATTACTGTTTTGTGTATATTTTAACTTTTAGTTTCTTAGATATTAAACGAGAAGACAAAAGTTTATGAAGAGAGAAGTAACATGCATTTCCTGAATTAAGCCTACTTTTTATTTCCTCTTTAATATAATTTTCATTTGTTAATATTACTCCTAAGTATTTGAATTTGGAAACTGGTTCAAACGAGTTGTTATCAATAATTAGATTTTGATTATTACCTAACACTTGGTTTCGGCCTGTAAGCATATATTTAGTTTTCTCTTTGTTAACTTCCAAACTTATCTCTTTAGCAGTTTTGAAAAATATTTTAGCATTATTCTTAATTGTATTTATATCATCCCCTAATAAGTCTACACCATCTGCAGATCCTAACAACTGAGTCATACCATTTAATTTTAGTCCTTCGTTAGTTTCTTTTACCTACCTAACAGCATATTCTAAGGCAAAATTAAAGAGCAATGGAGATAATGCATCTCCTTGTTTTAACCCATCATGAATTGTAAATTTGTCAGGCACATTAATACCCACACGAATTTTACTTTCTGTTTCACTGGTGCATAATTTTATCATATTAACAAGCTTCTTAGGTATTCCAAACTCGACTAATATATTATATAATTTATCTCTTTTAACCGAATCATATGCTTTTTTGAAATCAATGAATAGCTGATGGACATTTTGATTATATTCCCACTTGTTTTTCAAGCGTCTGTCTGATGTGAAAAATTTGATCTGTAGTTGATCCGTTACGTTTAAATCCACATTGATAATCACCTATATATATTGCTCCTTCTTACCAGCGAATATTACAAAGTGTACAAAATAAGACAGTGAGAATAATATCTGGCGCAGACAGATACGTTTCAAGCATTCAAATGAGGGAAATGATGGATCAGGAAACTATATATGATTTTGTGATAAGAGAAAAGATCAAATTCTGGAGTAAATATCATTCTAATCCTACTGTACATAATATAGGACAACGGGATCCCGTTAAGAAGAATATACAAAATACCACGACTTAATTAAAGAAAATCGCAGTTTAATTATTAAAAGGAATAGATGTGGGTGTGTGTTAGCCAATCATTAAAAGGAACCAGGAATATTAATTTAAAAAAATTAAGCAACAAAAATTTAGTAGTATAATGGTGACCATCTCTCTTACTAAAAAAATATAAGAAAAGAAATAGATCAAGTCAAGAAGATAACTAGCCAAGTTTAACATATAAGTATACCCTACACAATGCAATGTGCTCACTTTGAACGACAGTTGTGCAAAATGAATAACTGCGACAAAAAAATGAAGAAAAGACGAAGACTTGATAAAGGGTCTGAAACGTCCTGCTCGAGGGAGAAGAAGAAGAAGGACCAATAGCTTAGTTAGCTAAGTGTTTCAAGTCTACCCATAATGCTAACCTTTTTCTCCAGCGGTGGCATGAGACTCTATTTACACTCAGGGTTCGGGTGTATGTTGCACTTAGAGGGCTATGACGTAGTTGACCAGTTAAGTTCATTGACAACTCAAAATTAACTAAAACATATAAAGGTTTATTTCATCACAAACTTAAGCAAGAAAGGAACTTAGACCCTTTTACAGTAGTTTTATACATCCAACTTATAGTTTCACAGATACAGATACAGATATATATATATATTCATATTTGGACCTCTCTATATAGTTACGGCCTTTTGTAGTTGACCTATAAAACTTTTAACCCTTAAAGAAAAGGGAACAGGTAAACCCATACAACTTCGTATATGATACCTAGTACTTTTGTAGGAAAAACAATCACAAATGGTTTATAAACAAAGCATCTAAAAGAGAAAGATTAGTGTAACCTTGGAAACAGCTTTTTGTTTACATGTAGGAGTAACAGGGCAAAAACTAAGGAATAGATTCTAAGAAGCGAATTTCCCAACATCGAGGAGACGGGGTTTCGCTGTTACCATCCCCAACGTCGAGATGACGGGGTTTAAGAAAGAAAAAAAAAGTACCTAAATATCTCTCGCCCGAAAGCGGAGTGGGTCCTCTCACACTAAAGTGGAGTAAATTTCTCTCACCAGAAGGTGGAGTGAAATATCTTATTCTCTCTCCTGTTAGGAAGAGTTTTCCTCTTGCCCGTAGGCAGAGCCCTACTTCTCTCGTCCGCAGACGGAGTCAAACTGAGATGCTAGCCCCGCTCTCGCCTTTATATTGGGTCGGCGACGCTAGCGTAAGCAAGTGGAAGAAATATAAACTATTAAAAGTATAATCTTACATTACATATTAAGTAAGTTTACCAAATTAGAGGTGTAACCTGTTTTTGAATTGATACATTTCTTATTACATATTTTTATCAGAAAGGTCACAAAAATACAGGTGCGACTCGTACAAATTGTGACGAGACGGGTTCGTTACAGGTCGAATTAACAAATACGAAGGCATGACAACAAATCTTGCCGAAACTTCAATATGTGAAGCAAACCGCCAAGCTTGCAGATGAGATGAGACTGTGCAGGAGGGATAACCTTGCATCGAGTATTAACCGAAAGAAACTCTCACAGCTTGAAGATCTACAGTTATTTCCCCTGGTATGTTATTTGGGTGCCGAAGGAGGAAGGCGGCATGATTTGGTCTGCAGTTAGGGTGGAATAATTCAAACCAACGCTCCCAATTGTACATAACAAATCCCAAAATACTGACCATTTGTTTCCCCTATCACGTCTGCACTGCTGACAAATGTACAAATTCCTAGCCGAGGTCTCTGATCGAAATATTGGTTAGGGATGAAGCACGGGGGAGCGGTGAAGGGGGAGAGGGGAGGGGAATTGCCGATCGCAGGCACTGATAAATTTTGAGCAAAGTCCATTTGCTTTGACTTATGATTTGTCGGCGAAGATGGAGAATGGAAAAAAAAAGTATATAAGATTCAGTGTTGGGTATACATGTTATTTTTCTTTTTTTACGACTTCGTGCTCCTGGAACCAAATAGTCGCGATTTCTATTCAGTAACTTATTACGGAGATTACGTTTTTACGACGGGGAGGAATTCTCTGCTTCCGTTCAGAAATTACCCCGAATTGAGGGGAGTTTTCTCGGCGACTTGTAGGGTCTTGGATTGAGGGGACTACAAAATTCCTGTAGTTCTGGTGCTGGATAGCTTTAGGTGCATCTGTAGAACAATGGAGTTGCATTAATGTATCTAGAGTGAAGTAATGTCAAAAGAGATTGTGAACAGTTCGGAAAAAAAAAGGACAGAAACAAAACTCGAACTTTGGTTTGGTATGCTATGCACGATTGGGAAACAAATTTGGAATTGTTTTTCCCTGTTTGGTTAAGTGATGCATTGGTTACAGTCTCTTGGACCCGATCTGGGTAGGTGAGATTGCACGCGCTTCTTTTGTATTGCTTTACTTTGTTTGACCAGGTGATAAACAGTTTGCAAACAATCTCTATTGTCACAATTTGGGTACGTGAGATTGCGCACACTTCCTTTCAACACAACTAATACAAAAATAATTAATTTTCAATTGAGTAAAGGTAAACAAGATTTAACTACGAAATTATAGAAGAAATCTAAAAAAGTCAAGTATTTATCTTTTTCAAAGCAACAAAATATGGCAATAAATTACAAGAAAACACTGGAACCGAAACGTAAACTCAACTAAAGCATCTGCAGGTATGCTACACAATTTTTTGGTTGGTAGATTGGTTGGTTGGTTGGTTGTTAGGCAGGCAGGCAGGCAGGCATCCGCCGGCATCGATAAATAAAATCCAACCCATACTTTCCGATGTCGATACCACCGGTATCGATACATCGGCATCGGTATCGGCTGAACCCTAAAGTACAACACTAATGCAAGAAAAAGCTTTCAAATTCAGTTTTTTAACATTTTATGATGCATAAAGATAGGTAATGATTACCATTGTCTGCACTATAAATATATTTCTGAAAACGGAATTGCATTAATTAAGTTAACTATGTAATAACCGTAGACACTTTAAAAACAGTCAAGCTCTTTTTTACGGTAGTTGGACGGCAGCGGATATTGACGGTTTTAGACCGTCATTTCTCAAGTTAACTTTTTACAGTGTAGAATAGTTAAGCTTTAGAATAAGAGGTAAAAATGGTAAGGAGCATACTTAGGAATTCTCTCAAATGCTCCTGTACTACTTGTGAACCTAATACCGCTTTTTCTTACACGAGCTTGCTCTCGCAAAGCGCTGGACCGAAAATGGATGCTGTATGGTTACAGCACTAGTCATCATTACTACATAACTTCTCAGAAGCTCCTAACCGTAACAAGAACATATCATGGGTTCTTTAGCATTGCAAATTAAAAATGCAAATTCCTCATCGCATTCCACTGCAAAAGGATAGCTTTACCGTGCGCCAAGAAGATGGAATTCATCTTCAGATATGTTCCAGTTATTCCTGCGTCTTCATTCCTTTCCTGGGTTCTCGCGAAGGGAAGAAAGCATGGAGAGGAGAATAATATTGCAGTCATTTGGGAATTCGCTACATTCTTCCTACATAGCGGAAGGGTTGGGGAGGAATGGGGGGAGGGGGGAGGGAGAACTGGCGAGATGACGAATGAGCTCCGCTTTCCTTCGGATCTTCTCAGGAGTTACCTCTCGTGATAATTGGCTCGGGATACTTGTCAGCATTGTATTCGCCCTGGTTGGGTCCGGATAGGGTTGAATCCCCAATAGTATACGAGAGAGGGAAAGGGAAAAAGATGAATGCTCCGGAAAGAATTACGGTAGAATTCTGGTTCTGCCTGTGGGGTGGAGAGAAAGTCATGCCCTGTTTCTTTCTACTGTGTTCGTCTTACCATGTTAAGGTACCTCTGGAGCTTTGGCATGCACCAGCAAAGACGAATTTTTTTCCCCATATTTGACAAACCGCTGTCACATCAAAATTCTGAAATATCAAATCTCCTTAGAATGTCTTTCAGGGCGTTCAAGTAAATATTTTTACCGTTTGCTTTCACTGATGTCTAGATATTGTGATAGAAAATAGGCTTATGGGTAGGCTTACCATACGTCGGGGATTAGTTCTGAAAGTCCTGGTTTTTTAGTGCTATCCGGGGTGATGTCCGGGATTGCAAAATGTCCGGGGTTTTGAGAATCTGAACATGAAAATAGCTGGTATTGAATAGTCACGACCAATTTTTAAGGTGTTTCAAAAAAACTGATATTTCATGTACCAACATTTCTAAAATGGTTGAGTTTGCTATGTCTTTGCCTGGAACATCTGCTCCAGTTGAGAGAGTATTTTCAATTATGGGGAATATTTGGTCTGCAGAAAGAGGTAGTATCCACTGTTAAACATCTGCTGAATGTTAATATTAATTCAGAACTTTCGTGTTGTGAATTTTATGATGTTATTAAAACAAACAAGCCATTTCTGAAAAAAAGTCATGTCTAGTGAAAAGTTCAACTGAGTCAACTAACAGATAATGCTACCTAGAACAGAGAGGTTTCCTAAACATTAGAAAATGTATTATTCAATTACACATTTGAAAATTAATTGATTGATTTTAGAAAATAATGTTAATATTTTTTCTTGTACAATTTATAGTTTAATGTTCCAATAAAATATATAGGTTTTTAAGTAATTTAAATTTATTTTTGTAAAAAAAGCAACGACTGAAATTCAGCAGTAACGAGTTGATCGCGAATATGTCCTGGGTTGAACCCAAAAAAATATGGTAAGCCTACTTATGGGCCACAAAACTGTAACAGCAAATGTAAACAATACAGAAATGATCTGGAACCAACTATAAATAGATATATTTTTTCACAGTGTGAAATATCTCCCTCTCTAGGTTAATCGTGGCGATGAGGATGATTGATGTAACACAGAAAATGAGGGGAGAAACACAATAGCATGCCTATAAGAAGGATCGAACCTAGAATCTCGAGAAGAGTTGGAGAGTATAAAGAGACCAGAATTTTCCTGACTGAATTTAATTTTCACTGAAAAATTATATTACTTAAGCACCATTTCGTTTTATCAGTTCAGTTGTCCAGTTTAGCGATAAGTGGTACAGTCCCCAGCAATAAAAAGAAGAGACTTACATCCTGAAATACTCGCTTCCCTGCAAGGTGTTATGTCTGTTGCCTAACTCTACGGCGATAAGTGGACTTTGATAGCAAATTTTCAATTTCAACTTGTACTATGGCCGTAGAATTCGACAATACGCACGACGCCTTGCAGGGAAGTGAGTATTTCAGGATGTAGGAGACTCCTTTTTATTGCTGGGGACTGTACATACTTGTATTTGTATTCTTGATACTTCACGTCCCTTGCCAATTTTTTCTAATCGTGGCGATGAGAATACGTGATGATTAGATGAAATTGATGAAAAAAATTAAAGTTCGTAGTCAGAGTCTGGCAAGCTTACTTTCATTGCGTGATGAGCAGAAAGCGTATCGAGTCCCATCGCCGCTGTTTTCTGGCTTTCTGACTCGACATGCTACAAGGGAGTTCGGCGCATAAAGGTACTTCCATAGATAAGTTTATCAGTAGTATTTTTTAAGCTTTTGTCGATTAGTACCCTATAAATAAAGACAGTTTCATCATTGCTTAACAAAGGTCGTTAACGTCATACCATAGGTACACCCACACCCACCAAATCTCCACCAAAGCGGAGGGTCAAAGTTTTTGTAAAATTACGTTTATCACCCTGACTTTGCTTAACGTGCGCGGTTTCCCGCGCGTTTCCAACTTCAGAGGACTTGCCCGGCAACCAGAAGCGGTGTAGGGTTCCCAGAGAAAGCAAGGTGCCGCGAATTGGCTGGAATTCGGTTACCGGATCCTTCTTCGTTGTCCTCCATTACTTGAGATTAAGGGGTCCTTTGCCGGTCGAGCGGACATTCGCTCTGGCCAATTTGAAAGGGCTAGAGGTGAGAAGTGGTCAGTGAGGAATGGGGCACAAAGGTTACTATGGTCACCGTTGTTTTGCTTTCGGGCAATGGTTTCCCAGACACGCTCAAGTTTCCTTGCCCACTAGTATTACTTGAACGGTGCAAACACACTAAATACTAGGGATGGCCAAATTCGGATAATTTTCTATCCGGCTATCGGGTATTCTGATATCCGGATATCTGAATTTTTTGATAACCGAACGGTCCGGATTATCTGGATATCCGAATTATTATCCGGATTATCTGGATATCAGAATTATTTTCCGGATTATCGGGATATTCGGATTATCCGAAATATCCGGATATACGATTGTATGCATTATCCGGACAGTTTTATTGTTTATCCGTTTTACAGGTTATCCACATATTCTTTTACTCGTCATGTTCGTATTTCACTATAGGGATTTTCTACAAATCCTTCTTAAAGTCTGTACTATCCGGATTATCCATTGCATCCAAAACGGATATCGGATAATTTGAAATCCCGATATCTGATATCCGGATTTGTTCCCATCCCTACTAATTACATATAAAAGTACACAATCGCGTGACCAGAATTTTCGAAAGGGGCTACATATACATTTTTTTAGTAGCCAGGCCTCATTTTGCTATCTTTTACTGATTTGACCTTTTTCTTAAGACTACTTGAAGAGGAGAACCGTTTTTGAAAACAAAGCAGGGCACGAGATTTTTAAACGTGGCAACACTTTAGTTCGCGAGTTTGCAAGGGGTTTTCTCACCTCGGTAGAACTCTACCCATAAAACAATCAATCAATCAAGAAGAAACTGACGTTAAATATACAAGAGGCCACTTAAGCGTCTTCTACACACCAAATGTTCAATTGCTGTCACTAAACGTTATTAAATTTGTTAAGAATAAACATGTGTTGCGCGACAAACGAATGTCTACGAACATTTCGTCACAGCTGTTGGGTGATAAAAAAATAAATACAGGATCAGAGCGTCCTGTATCGGAGTAAAATTGACAAGCAGTTAAAAAAATAATATTAGACTTCAAATTTGATTTTTAAATCTCCAAGCGACGTCTTTGTCATCGACGAAAATTTTTCCACGTCACGCAAAGGGGCGGGAGGAGGGGGTAGGGGAACATATGGCACGAGGGTTGCCGTCCAAAGACATTAAAAAACGATTTGGAAGACATAAGGGCTCAAACCATGAATCAACGAGGTTGCAACAGCGGGAAATGTCATGACAACCGATCCTCAATTTCAGAAATGGAAAAATGTGTTCCTAAGCTTGTATGAAGGTAGCATTGCCTTATTCCATTACAGACTGAGCACTGAAGCTCGTGCTCTGAATTACAGTCGGACATACGTATTGCAGATGAAATAATATAAGATAATTATAAATGCTGTATTTTTGAAAAATACTTTGACATTACTTTATGTGGTTACTGGGTTCAGTGGCGTGCTCAGGCATTTCTGAAAAAAGACGTCAAAGGGAAAAGTATCCGTTAGCGCGTTGACATGATATATTCTCAATATATTTGAGTTGATGTGAACAGCGCCAGGCTCTGGTAAAGTATCAATTAGTTCTGCTTTAGTTTCAATTGTAGCTCAGAGTGACTAATCGGAACCGTACCCACACTTTTACAGTTGAATCTGAATCACTGGAATGTGACTCCACTGGGAATCGAACTAGTGACACCTAGATTACAATGTATTGAATGTTTTGTGAATTTTCTGTCAGTACGTTTCATTAAACTTAATTAGATCCTTGTACTAAGAAGGAGCAGGAAGGAGAGAGAAAGGGGAAAGGATAGAATAGAACTGAGAGATACTAGAAAGAAAAAAGAAAAATATAACTGAGATACAAGAAAGATAGAACTGACAGATGCTGGAAAGGGAAAATAAAGAAAAGACAAAACTGATATATAGCAGAAAGAGAAAAATAGAAGAAAATATAGAACTGAGAGAGGGGGAAAGAGAGAGAAAGAAAATATAGAACTGAGAGATAATAGGAAAGTAAGAAAATTCAAGGAGGAGGGGAAATGTTCATTTATAAAATATGATGAAAACAGGGAAGAAGTTTATATGAGCATATCTGTATCTAAAAATAAATTTGTGCTAGTGAATTTGT